>NC_082661.1:7096323-7402205 GCF_025265405.1 Mesoplodon densirostris
CCCTCATATAAAGAGAAAAGAATACATCTAGGAAATGTGCATTGAACCCAAATGGAAAAGTTAATTCAAAATAAAAAGCAATGATTATCTTGTGTTTATTAATGAGATAAATATTTAGTAAAATATCTGTTTCATCTTTCTGTTTAAAACATGGCAATTTAAAAGCATTTTTGGACATAATAGCACGTTAAGGGCTTGAGTTACTAATTGGATTAAGTACCCCGAAGTTTTCAACCAAGCACCTCTTGGCCATGTCTTATATCTTCACAGAAATAATGGGGGAGTTTGAGTGACAACAACCTCATCAAACCCCCTTTGCCTGTTTTGGGATAAGGCCTTATCTGAACATTAGAGTCCTAAGGCGGAGGCTTCACAGGTTGTGCTGGGAAATCGCAGGGTATATTGATGCCAGATTTCATCAACTTGTAATTTGGAGTTTTCACTCAGGTTTTGGCAAGATTTTTTTAACCCACTTGTACCCTTGCCAGAATTCATCCCTCTCTTGACACCATCAGCCCTCAGCAGGCCCAGGAATTCTCTTGTCAGGAACCTGACCAGGATATCAGGCCCAGGGGAGGGCTGAGCCTGGTCCCCAGTCACTGCCCTATGGCAAGATAGATTCACTCCTTGTTTGCACCTTACACATCTTTATATCTCTCTTGCTCATGTGCTCATTTCCTCCTTTTTTTTTTCTGGGAAGCACCATAGCCCAGTGGAAAGAATAGGTTCTAAAATCCTATAAGCCAGATTCAAATCCTGTTTCCCTTCAGATGGTGCAGGCCAACAAGCTGGAGACTCAGGGAAGAGTTGCAAGTCAAGTCCAAAGGCAGTCAGCTGGCAGAATTCCCTCTTGTCTGAGGGACATCGGTCTTTGTTCTATTCAGGCCTTCTATTCAGGCCTTCAACTGATCAGATGAGGCCCTCCACATTATGGAGGGCAATCTGCTTTATTCAGTGTCTACCAAGTTAAATGTTAATTTCTTCCAAAAATCACATTCACAGAAACATCCAGAATAATGTTTGACCAATTGTCTGGGCACTGTGGCCCAGCCAACTTGTCACATAAAATTAACCACCATGGGGTGATAGTCAAACATCCTATAACTGAGATGTCACAGGCATCTCAAGTCAGAACTGGACTCAGGCCATAACCAACCAGTACAGCTGCCCTGTGTGACTCTGGGCAAGTTGCTCAATCACTGTGTGCCTCAATTTCCTCATTTTTTAAATGGGGGTAACAATCCCTACTTCCCAGAGTCATTGAGATCCTTATGTAATACAGCTGGCTCAGAGCTGAAATACATTTGAGTTCCTTTTCAGGGCACAGAGCATGTGTTTTCCCGTCTGACTGTTGCAGTTATTTAAGTTATAGTTGTTACAGTTATTTCAGTTTCTGCTGAATTCATTTGCTATTAAACACATAGTTTTGAGCACATAGTATGTGCCAGGCGCTGTTCTGGATGGGGGACCTAGTATTGTGAATAAACAAAGCAGAGCTCCACTCTCTGCAGCATACGTTCCAGTGGGATGGGGAAGGGCAGACAAGGCAAACAACAAACAAGTAAACAAAATAAATTAAAGAGTTCAGTGCCATAAAGAAACTGCCTCAAGGCAGTGGAATAGAGGCAAGAGCAGGTGAGCTGGTTGAGGGGGGCCTCAGGGAAGAGGTGACATCTGAGCTGTCCTGTGAAGAGCAGGGAGGAGCCAGCCTTGAGATGCTCCAGGGGCTGCATTCCCAGCAGAGGGGACCACAGGTACAGAGGTCCTGAGGAGGTCAGTGGACAGCAGGAAGAGAAGAAAGACCAGTGTGGAGGCTGGAGTGTGGTCAGCTAGCGGGAGAGTGTTGGTAGCTGAGGTCAGAGACATGGGTGCCATAGAGATGGGGGGAGGCTGGCAGCTCATGTAGGATCTTGTAGGTCAGACTAAAGGGTTGGGTTTTATTCCCAGTACACTGAGACTTAGTTTGATGGAGGGTTTAAAGCAAGGAAGTGATGCAGAAAGATTTTTAAAAGATCACACTAGCCGGTGTGTCGTACAGTACTGCAAGGGGCAAGTGTGGACATGGGAGGACTAGTTAGGAGGCTGTTTCCCCAATCTAGGTAAGAAATAGAGGTAGCTGGGACCAGTTGGGAGCAGCGAGATAGAACGACATGCGTGGATTGAGGGTGTAGTTTGGAGGTGGAGCCATTTGTGTGGGAGAGACAGGTGAAAGCTGAGTAGAGAGAGAGTGAGTTGGGTTTAGCTTGAGCAGGTGGCAGATGGTGGAGCAATTCTCTGCAGTGGGAAAGGCAGGAGAATAAGCACCTGTATTTCTTCCCTCATATGTGATTGATGTGTGAGTTGAGGAAAGACAGTGCAAATTCAAGAGTTCTGTGTGGCCATGTTAAGTCTGAGGTGCCTGGAGATGCCAAGCCCGATGCATGAGCCCAAGGGAGAGATCAGGACTGGACGTATAAACCTGGTATCTCATCACCCCCAGGTAGCACTGAAAGCCACGAAGCTAGATGAAATTAGCAAGGGGGAGAGAGGTAAAGAAGACAGCCTGCTGAGACTAGGGTCTCTGGTGGAGGAGGGGGAACTAGCAAAGGAGACTGGGAAGAAGCCATCAATGAGTTAGGTGACCCTGAAGCCACGTGGAGAAAAAAAGATACTTTCAAGGAGAGCATGGTTAACTGTTAGATGCTGCTAACAGGTTAGACGAAATGAAGACAAAAAAAAGACCATTGTGTTAGACTGTTTGGAGGGACCTTGGGCACCCTGGTGAGAGCAGCCTTAGGGGACCATTGGGGCAGCAGCCCAGCTGGGGAGGTGGCCGAGGAGAGGATGGGGTGGGAGGAGGTGGACGCACGCATCAGCACTTCCAGAAAGCTTTAACATGATGGGATCAGAGCAAGGGGCCTGGGGAGTCAAGGGAGGGCTTGAGGTGGTGGTGGGAGACACTCATCAAGCATGCCTAAGTGCTCACGGAGACGATCTGGTGGAGACAGAAACTGGTCCTACAGGAGTGAGGGTGTGGAATTGCATGATGAGGCAAGAGGGGCTGGAAGGCAGAACATGAGGAGGAGAGTTGCTTTCCATAGAAGCAAGGGCACTTCTTTCTCATTGTAAGAGGGCTGGTGCAGAGTGTGGGTCCCAATGCAGGTCACTGGGTGAATTGGCTGATGGGAACAGGAGGGTGTCTCTTTTCTCAGGGAGGTAGGAGGCAATTAGGAGCTTAATGCATTTAAGGAACAGAAGAAAAACCAGTATAGCCAGAATATGGTCAGCAAGTGGGAGAGTGTTGGTAGCTGAGGTCAAAGATGCGGAGGATAGCAGATAGTGAAGAGTGAACTGTTGATAGTGAACACGGAAGAGTACTGAGGGGTTTGAGAAAAGAGGAACTGTATGAAACGGTTATTTTGGAGATGAGGAAAGGAAAAATGCCAAAGAAGTTTAGAAGAATCATCAAGCAGTGTTATGTGCTGATTTTGAGGATGGACTCAATCCAAGAGCACGTTGCAGCTATTTGGCTGTTGGCCCGGGGTGAGCGGATGGTAAGCATCCCTGCAGTCTGTGCTTGGCCAGGCAGGTGAGAAGGTGCGGGAGTGGGGCAGGGAGCAACTGGAGCCTAAGCTGGGTAGGAGGTGTATCTGCCTCGAAAGCAAACAGAAGAAGCTCAGAGAATTTAATGGGAGGAGAGTTTAATGAACATACTCTTTGCAGAGATGGGATGGTCAAAGCAATAACAAGGAGTGGTGAAGCACTCAGAGACCAGCCGCAGTAAAAAAAAAACCATTCCCACCCCTAAAGCTTGTGGGGCAAAGGGAGGGAGTTGTGCCACCAGGGCCCAGCAAAGAGCTTGGAAGAGGGACCTCCCACAGCAGCTGCCACCGCAGAAGCCACCAGAACTGCAGTGAGGCAGGGGATGGGGTAAGACTTCTCCTACCACCTACCTCTCTCTAATCTCCTGTCCATGCTGTCCATTGACCCAACTGAAAATCAGAGGGCAAGGAAACCAGGCATGTGGTCCACAGAGCAGGAGGTGGGGGAGAGCATAAGGAAAGAACCAGCCCAGGAGGAGAGAACGGGCATGAGGAAGATGAGGGAGGATGCACAAATATTCTAGTGACAACCCCCAGCTGGTAGAAGATGTGCTGCTTGAGGCTGAGAACAGTGTCATCAGTTCTTTTCCTCCCACAAAGTTTAGCACAGGGCACTTCATGTAAAGACCCAGCACATGTTGGACCCAGTCAGGTGGTTGATGTGATTCAGTGCTCTGGCCACCTCAACTACCTATGGTCAGTGATTTACGAGATAAGCATCCTCTAAATACACTGTAAGTCTCAGGAGCCCTGAAATCTTACCTACTTTAAACCCAATAGTCTCATATCTCATACTTGAATCAAGTAAATAATCTAAAACATATATTTAAAACCACTTAATGCACAAGTTAAGTTGCCATGTAAGTTGTAAAAGGAAAAAAAAATAGCAAACAACCTGTCTAAAGCAACAGGAGGATGGCCATGTAAACTACGGAACACCCACTAAATGGAATTTTTGGAAATGTATAAAATGATATTTATGAAAGATGTATAATAACAACAGTAAAAGTATATCCTATGATGTTTACTGACAATGCAAACTTGCATACAGAAAATCTAAATCATGGAGGGAAAAAAGGCAAAAACTGTGTATACAAGAGATGGAGTGGAGAAAACCCCACAAAACTGAGATTGTGTAAATCTTTTCCCTTTTCTTTTTTTCTGTTTTACTGTATATTTCAAATCTTCAATAATTTTGTTCTAAAACTATATCCTTAAGGAACCAGTGGGAATGAGGAAGTAATGACACCTTTTGCAAAAGTGTCCATGGAATTTGGCAAACGGGACTCTTCCAGCATTTTCTCTCCCTGCCTCCATTGCTGATGTATATACCTTGTATTTTTGTACCTAGGATTTCAGTTCAGAAAGCTGTCTCATGTGCATTAGAACTTGGATGAAATAGTATTTGACACTTGAGATTCCAATATTTTGTAGCTCCAAACATGTGCACCACAATATGGTAACATCTAGTGAAAAATCTAGAAGAATTTAGTCAGCCATTAAAGTAGGTGATATCCATGTTTATGAGTTTCAGTGGGTAATGCCACTGCATATTTTAAATATGACCTAATATGAGATGAAACAGGGATGGGATGCTTGGCCTGTTTTTAAAACTATCTCTGTTGGGTCTTGATTCTAGAAGAGACTCGCTTAGTTCGTTCCGGCTGTTAGAACAGAACACCATAAACTGGGTGGCTTATAAACAGCAGACATTTATTTCTCACTATCCTCCGAAGTGCAGGGTCAAGGCACTGGCAGATTTGGTGTCAGGTGAGAATTTGTTTCCTGGTTCATAGCTGGTATATTCTTGCTGTGTCTTCACATGGCAGAAGAGGTGAGGGAGCTCTCACGGGCCCTTTAATCAGGGCACTAATCCCATTAATGATTAGGTGGCCTAATCACCTCCCAAAGGCCCCACCTCCTAATACCATCTCACTGGGGGGTTAGGTTTCAACATACGAATTTTGGGGAGGGACACAAACATTCAGTCCATAAGAGACTTTCTTCCAAGAAGCACCGAGTCAGTCACATGTGGAGCAGCAGGAAGTGGGCTCCTCCTTAACCTATCAGCTTTTTACAGGCTAAGGGAACATACCAACTCCAGGAAACCCAACGCAATTTACTCTGCAGATTCCCAGAAACCTCAACTCTCCAGGTGGTTCAGACCTCTTTTCACATTGGGTGTTGGGGGACAGTCTGGGCCTGTCAGCGGTACTGAGCTCTCATAAATTGTTCCATGCCACATACGTTAGAGTGGGTGTAACTTTTTATTATTACAGCCACTTATTTGAAGGCACATGATACCATCTGGAAGGGTTTTTCCAGGCAGTAGTAGCTGATCACTCAGGAATTCAACTATTAAAAAAAAAGACATTGGGCTTCCCTGGTGGCGCAGTGGTTGGGAGTCCGCCCGCCGACGCAGGGGACATGGGTTCGTGCCCCGGTCCGGGAGGATCCCACATGCCGCGGACCGGCTGGGCCCGTGAGCCATGGCCGCTGAGCCTGCGTGTCCAGAGCCTGTGCTCCGCGACGGGAGAGGCCACAGCAGTGAGAGGCCCGCGTACCGCAAAAAAAAAAAAAAAAAAAAAAAAAAAAAAAAAAAAAGACATTGGTTTACTGTTTACTGTTTAACTCTGTCTCTCATGCTTGACAAGGATACCCCTCATTCTGTCTGTGCTGTGCCTTTCTTTTCTGTATCAGTCTTAAAGAGTAACTCTGTTTGGGTGAAAGGTGCCTGTACTTCCAGAAATTTCCATTCATGCAGACTCCAAACTAACACTTGGGAACATTACCGACGTTATTGATTGTGTATGGCCTTCTGTCAGAGTCACAGTAGGTCTGAAGGAGTTTCCAGCATCAGGTCCACGCAGCTGCCACTTACTGGGCAGAGCTTCCTTGCTGTGCGCCACATGCTAGACTCTTCTTATGAGGTACAGTACTTTGCCCTCATGTACCACCCCGTGTGGAAGGTGTTATCCCCATTTTATGGATGAGGAGGCTGAAATTTAGAGAGGCCAAATAATTCACTAAAAGCTCACCAGCTAGTAAGTAACAGAAGTGGACCCAGGCCTGGCAGACCCCCAAACCCGGTGTGCTCTCCTGCTTCCTCAGCATCCATCCCATGAGTGCGAGGGACCCATGAGCCCTAGACGACCCAGGGCACATCTGTAGTCAACAAAATTAGGTCTAGGTCTATTTATCCTGACGTGGCAAGGGAGGACGTAACCCCCCCCCCCCAAAATTTGGGGAATTGAGATCTCAACAGGGAAAGATGAGTTTATGCTGGATGATTCTAAAGTTGGATTAGAAAAGGGGGCAGCTTCCGTTGCTCACTGTCAGGATGTGGGGCAGACAGCAGCTGGTATTTCACTCATCTTTGTTCTGAAGGGGAGGACTAAAGTGGGACGGGGGCTGTCCGTAGCTAGAGAGCAGCGATCCCCCGGACCCATCATGCAGAAGTCTTCTGGGCTGAAATACGGCCATGGATAGAAACGTTTATGCAGTGCTGTCATGACCAGTTGGAAACATTACTTCTATTTCATTAGGAACATCATCGTCCTCCCATCAGCACGACTGAGCTTCACTTTCTTAAATAAAAACTATATGGCTGACCCTCCCTGTACTAGGTGTTGGGGATGCAGCAGCGAACATGACATGCTCCTCCTCTCAAGAGGCCTAGAGGCTCGCGAGCGAGGGCCAGGGAAGGGGGTGGTCCATTACTGAAGGTGAGCTGTCCCCGCTTCGTCACCAGGCCTTAGTGCTATTTGGTAAAATCCGCTGTGCCCCTTCCTACCGTCGGAAACGTTTGTGATGGTGAAATCAAAAAGGCAGACACATTGACTCCAGCCCCATGGCCACTGCCCTGGTTATCAACTGAAATGGCCTCTCAGCAGAACTAATGGAACAGTCCAGCTCTGTCCACCACATGTTCTCCTCCTCATCACCCCCAGAGCGAGCTTTCTAAGAATCCATATCCTCTCACCAAATTTGAATCCACCCTCACTCCCCATAGTTTTCGGATTCTGCTCTCCTTCACGGTTCCCTGCCTGAACAGCCTTAGTTCCCACGATGCTCCCAGGGGTGTCCCCTGTGCCATCATCCCAAGTCACCTGTGGTCCCCACTGAGACTCAGGCTCACATCCTTCTCTCTCTGCCTGGAAAGCCCTGCCCCAGACCATCTGCCTGCAAAGTAATCAATTATTTATCCTTTAAACGGAGCAGTGCCTCCTGCCTGAGCCCACCCCCTGGAACTTTTCCTGCCAGCATGGAGCAGTTTGCTCCCGCTGGACCGTGTTTAAAGGAAGTGTTCGGTAAGTAGTAGTTAATTATTATCATTTTTTTGTTGTTGTGCCTTCTCACCAGTCTCCTTATATTTCCTCTCTTCTCCCACTCTCCTCCCCCTAAACACACAGAAGGGTCTTAAAAATGCACATCTGACCATACCACTGAGCTGCCTAAAATCCCCTTGCTGTTAGAGCAAAGCTCAGAATCCTTAAACTGGTTCCTGAGGCAGCACCTTCTCTGGTCCCTGTCCAGAACCAGTCCAGAACCAAAACGAGACTTTCAGAAGCTTGGAGGAGTGATGATGGTGCCTGTCTACAAAATGGGATGAAACACAAAGACAGTACTAAACCCCACAATAAACACATGGCCATTCAATAAAATTCTGATTTTTCACACAATGACCACATTGGTGGTTTAAAATAATTTTTTTTCAAATATAATTCTTAAAAACATTCTTTCTTTGGTGGCCCTGTTTTGCCAGCACTTACGTCAGTTCCTCAGGAAGCATCTCCTGGATCCTTGCACAAGGACTGTCTCCCCATCCCAGGGGCTCACAGCACTGGCCACACTCAGCAATAAGTAACTGTGGAGTCACTTGTTTCATGTCTGTGTCTCATGCAGGACACCTGTGCCCCATGAAGACAGAGATGGTCTGTCCCCTGGTGCCTAGCATGAGGGGGACGTTGACTGGCACTCGGTTGATGCCTGTTGTAGATGAGTGTCTTCCTGATTGCATGCTCATCTTGTATTTTCATCTTTACGTCCAGAAATTAGCTCAGGCTTTGTCCCATAGTAGGTACTCAGTAACTGTTTCCTATAAAATGAATGAATGAATGTTTTCCCCTTTGATCACACAGCAAGTCATCTTGGAACCAAGAAAAGGGAATAAAATAATCAATCCCATGTTCTTTTACTTGACTTGAATAGAAAATTTTAATCTCTCCAGAATTTCATCGTTTTCAAGTCTCAGTAGGCATATGAAATTTTTGGAAGCTCTACACTTTCAGTTTTCATCACAGTTCAAATCACCGTGCTCCATGTAAAATGGAGTTTGTATTTCTTGATCAGTATGGAGACTTAGGCTCTCAAAAGAAAAACACAGCATCTCTCACTGAAGACGCTTTAACTCTACATCTTAGCGGAATCACTTCTCTCCTCTCTGAAGGAAGTCTTTGAAAATCAGTCATTGAAATTACCGACCTAGCAAATAAACAGAGCTACCCTAGACTTAGCCTTCATTACTGGGCACATGAAGCCTGCATACCCTATTGTCTGTGAAGGCTCACAGGACGTAAATGCCCTTCCAGCTGTGAGCCCTCTGGAGAGCAGGCCTTCAGCTGTTAATCTGTGCTTTCTGCCTGCCGGTCTCCAGCATCAAAACGCAGCCTCTGGGACATCTTGAACAAGTAAATTACTGGGGAGCTTGAGTATGTTCTTTAATGACTACTTGCTTGAGAGAGGCTGACAGTTTTAAACTGGTGCATTTCCAAGTGACCTCATCAGGCGTTTTAACGCGCTATGGCTTGAAGATGTAAGCGCCCTGAGCCTGAGGATCCCGCAGAGCAAGCGCGAGGACCCCCGGGCAGCCGTGCCGGGTGCGGGGCTGACACTCACCTGAAGGGAGCCCCACGGCATGGAAAATTGCTCTTCTGAAGGTTTTTCCTTTAGGTTTGTCTGCGATTTTGTAGAACCCTGGCTTTTCTTATCTGAGAAGTTAATATTGCTCCTAGTCAGAAGTTTTGATAAAGTGATAGAGTGAGCTTTCAGAAAACTGATCTTCTTCAGTCCCGTTCTGATTTCCCCTCCTTTTTCCTTATGCTCCTTGAACGTCGTGGGGTTTAATGTTTAAGATCACAGCAGGGAGAGCAGAGGCCATTTCACACAACTCCTGGGAATACTCAAAGCTTGTTTCCAGTTTTTAAAAAGAAAACTCCTCAAAATTGCTAAGGGCAGGGAAGCCAGAAACTTCTCATCCTGGTTTAACGACCAAAACACCTTGGCTTATTCCCATTCAGATTTGGTTAGCATTCTCTACCCAAAGAAACGGACCAGACTTAAAACAAGGACAAGGTGGACTAGTCACTAATTGAGCCTTCCTTCTCTCTCCCTTAGGGTACGAGGTTAACTACAGATCTACCAGGTGGCTAACTAACTAACTAACCCTGCTGGTGGTGGTTACGGTCTCTGTATCTTGGCCCAGCAGAGGGGCACAAGGGGAGAGATAACAGCACATCCCCAAATCCAGTTCCTTGAGGTGAAGTCAAGGAACTGCATGTGTGCAGCTGTGTCTCCAAGCCTGTGACCGATTGTCCAGACAGTCGATGGGCCATCTTGATTGTTCTTAGTTTGATAACACTTTGTAGAGTGTTTTGCAATATCAGTTCCTCCAGTCATTTTCAGTACTGAGTAGGGGGACGCAAGAGTCATCCTATATCATTGCTTTGAAGTCACCCAAATAAAATATTTATGAATTTCTGGTTACAGCGCTCCTAAAAGACTCTGTGATGGTCAAGGACAATTTAAAAATAAATTTCTCTTCGTCCAGTCTTACTTTTGGAAAGGGGTGCTACAGCAGGTGGGCACGGTATTCATGAGCACATTCCAATGCTGTGGAATATCCCAGCTTGTTACAAGGCTCTTGCTGGCGACTGAAGAGTAGCCATTCGATAAATACTTGTGGAATTGGCACTGATTAGATAGACCGCGGGTCACAACCTGTCCTGTTGCACCAGTTGTTCACAGAACAAGCGTCAAATACAGCTCTCCCAGGAGGCAGGGGTTGAGGCAATCCACTAGGGTTAAGGCCTGTTTGGTCTCCCGTGCTGAATTTTTGTTAACAGGTATTCTATTCCCCACCCACTGGAGCTACACAAATTAAGAATTTTAAATACAAATAGAATAATTATGTGTCATACTTGAATATTGGACAAAGTAACTGAATAACACGTTCTCTCTTAATAAATATGTTCAATCAAAACCTTAAACGTTATTCTTTTTTTAAAAAATATTTTAAAATTTTATTTATTTTTGGCTGCATTGGGTCTTTGTTGCTGCGCGTGGGCTTTCCCTAGTTGTGGCAAGTGGGGGCCACCCCTCGTTGGCTTGCACGGGCCTCTCATTGCAGGGGCTTCTCCCGTTGCAGAGCACGGGCTCCAGGCACGTGGGCCTAGTAGTTGTGGCATGAGGGTTCTAGAGTGCAGGCTCCATGGCATGTGGGATCTTCCCGGACCAGGGCTCAAACCCGTGTCCCCTGCGTTGGCAGGCGGATTCTCAACCACTGTGCCACCAGGGAAGCCTACATTATTCTTATTTACTAAAAAAATATTAATAACCACAGAATTCATGTTACCTTGTGCCATTTTATGGAGCATAATAAAGGGTTATATTTTTATTAACACGAGTGACCTTGCAACTGTTTAAGAAAGTCGATCTCCTGTCCAGGATGTATAAAATTAATAGACCTTAAGGGAGAAGGTTATTAGTATCTAACTCATATGATGCAGGAAATATCACCAGTTGAATGTAATGTCCAAAACCCAGATATTGGTTAAATACAAAATATGAAAAAGGCACTTTTAATGTTTAGATGTCAAACAAAGTAATATATGCTGGTTGTGTGGAAATGAGTTTAGAACTAAATGGAGTGAGGGTGTGGAGAAGCAGTTTAAGAAAATCAACATATTCAAAGGCACCTACCATGAGTGTAGTAAACACATTATTCAGTAGCAAAATTCGGTGAGGCTGTATTTGCTTCTGAAGTTCTTACCATCACCAGAAAGGAATTCTTTCTCCCTTAATCTATTTTCTGCTGCCTGACTTTACCCAAGCAGTTGTGACTTATTCTACTGATCAAACAGACTGAGCAAGATAATAATCTATGCATGGATGCTTTGGTGTAAAAGACATCTCGGGAGCAGTTCAACTTTCTAATTTTTAAAAAACGAAAGGGGCAAAAGAGAGGGGGAGAGGAGCAACGGTGCTTAACAGGCAACTAATGAAATGCTAATGTGCACAAATGAATTTTGAAGGAACACAAACATTGCTTTGAAATTAATTATACCTCTTGCATTGTCTTAAAAAAAATGGAAGATTGAAACCTGTATCGCGATGTTTACTATGTTTAATTTTCAATTGTTTCTTTGATGTTTCAGATAGAAAGATTTGCACCTGCAAAGAAAAAAGGTTCTGAACAGATTGCAAACACTCTGCAAACACTTCATCAGGAATGTTAGTTGTCAGCCTACCCCCAGCACAAGGGAGCCTTGATGATATCTTGTGTGCCTTTGACTCCTTTTGATTAATAAATGCAAACAATTTTTCTCAGTAACCTCTGTTGCAATCTATGCATGACAATTAGGGACAACCTCTGGTGAAGGGATGCACTGAAGTCTGTTTTCCCTTCCTCTGCTGCAGAATAAATAGTTGATGTTTAATGCTTTTTGACAATTAGAGAATGAAATCTCTGCAGCTATGCAATTTCAGCAACTGTTTATTATTTCTGTTCCCTGCAATGAAGGATCAATGTTTATGACAGTTTTAACTCCACTCTGGGTGGACAATTTGATTATTTCTTTCCCTGAGTTTCATGTCCTAGTATTGAATTCTTGGGTGCAAATATCATTGGATTTTCACAAAACGGATTTGTGATGTTTCCGTCAAAACAATGTATTGAACTGGCATTATAAGGAAGCCACGTGTGACTCTCATGGAATATTCCATTGTTACTTCTCAAGGCAAAGACAGAGGCTGAAACTTGTGAGACAGTCGAGTTTGGTCCTGTTCTAAACCCCGTGGCCTTCGCTTTGGAGTGGCTGGCAGTGCTTTAGCAAGATATGACTTTGTTGTAGGTGTCAGGGCACCAGGGCACGTCCAGCCTTCTGGAACTGCAGTGGCTAGACTTTTGTGCTGCCAAGGAGCCTCTGCAAAATGTGGAGATGGTGGCAAAGGGAGGGCAGGGCTGCAGCAACACACAGCTGCAGGAGACAGGTCCCCAGGGAATCTAGAATGGACAGTGGCCTGAGGCTGTGCCATGCACTCAGAGCTTCGGCATATTTGTGTACAGCCCGAGAGGTCACAGCATGCCAAGGAGGCCAGGGTACAGAGAAAAGAGCCTGAGCTTTAGAGACACTGGCACACGTGGGTTTGGGTCCAGGGGTGTGATCCTGTGGCTTCTCCAGTCACCCATTCATCTTTCCCTCGCTTAGTGATTCATTCAGTTATTCAGTGCATGTTCACTGGGTCCTCCCAATACACAAGTCACCCAGGGGCAGCTGTGGAAAGCTGGTGACCCAATGGAAAAGAGGATGGGTTGGCACGTGTTTTAGTCAGTTTGGGCTGCCGTTATAAAATACTACAGACTGGGTAACTTAAAAACAACAGAAATTTATTGCTTACAGTTCTGGAGGCTGTACCTAAGTGCTCAGGGCGCCATCATGGTCAGGTTAGGGCCCTGTTCTGGGTTGCAGACGGCCGTTTTTCTCATATCCTTACATGGAGGAAGGGTGAGGGAGCTCTCTGGGGTCTCTTTTATATGGACACTAATTCCATCCCTAAGGGCTCCATCCTCATGAACTTATCACCCCCAAAGGTCCCTCCTCCTAATAGTACCACATTCGAGGCTTGGACGTATTTCTTTCTTTCTTTCTTTTTTTTTTTTGACTGCACCTTGCTGCTTGTGGGATCTCAGTTCCCCTACCAGGGATTGAACCTGTGCCCTTGGCAGTGAAACTGTGGAGTCCTAACCATTGGACCACCAGGGAATTCCCCTAGAGGCTTGTATTTCAACATATGAATTTGGGGGGAGTACATTCAGTCCCGAAGATCAGGCTGTGTGGCTGGGCAGTGGGCTAAGGACTAGACCAAGGCCTGCTCAGGGCAGTGGAGGCTTGTTTGAGTGCGGGGAGGATGTGCTGCTCAGAGACAGGCGTGGGAAGTGCTGGACGTGCTGGACAGAGCTGCTGTGTGGCCAGAGGAGGCAGTGCCAGCTTCTCGAACCAGACCAGGCCAGGAAGGCCATCAGAGCATTCCCGGGGCCTGCGGAAGTTGGGACGTTGGGCAAATTACCGTAATTCCCTGGACTGTCACTCTGTCTTGAAACCAGGGACCATAATACCTGCCAGGAGACTGGTTGGGTGCCTTTAATGAAATAGTGTATATAAAGCAAGTGAAACAGAGGATGTGCTAACAAATGGCAGATGTAATGACTGATACTGTTACAATTAATCTCCACTGGACATAACACTCTTGTGAGGGTCTCACTTGGCTGAATACCATATGTTCCTCTCCATCTCTGCAGTCTTTAATTTTTTTAATTTGTCTTAATGAACTTGGCATCTGTATATTTGTTACCATGAGTCACCTCAAATAATTTTTAGAAATGGATGAGGGTACGTTGTAAGTAAATATAGTTACCTGGGACAATAAGTAGATTTCATGTCCTACTGATGAATTGATCCATTCATCTTTTATTCAGGTGTTTTCTATTCAGAAAAGGATAAAATATCTGGGAGAAAAATAAGTTGGAAGAGGGGAGAATTTCAATTTTATTTTTTAAATTAATTAATTAATTAATCTTTTTATTTTTGGCTGCGTTGGGTCTTCTTTGCTGCGCATACAGGCCTTCTCTAGTTGCAGCGAGTCGGGGCTACTCTTTGTTGTGTTGTACAGGCTTCTCATTGCGGTGGCTTCTCTTATTACAGAGCACGGGCTCTAGGCACGCAGGCTTCAGTAGTTGTGGCGTGCGGGCTCAGTAGTTGTGGCTCCCAGGCTCTAGAGCACAGGCTCAGTTGTGGAGCACGGGCTTAGTTGCTCTGTGGCACGTGGAATCTTCCTGGACCAGGGCTCGAACCCATGTCCTCTGAATTAGCAGGTGGATTCTTTTTTTTTTTTTTTTTTTGCTGTACGCGGGCTTCTCACTGTTGCGACCTCTCGCGTTGCAGAGCACAGGCTCCGGACACGCAGGCTCAGCGGCCACGGCTCACGGGCCCAGCCGCTCCGCGGCATGTGGGATCTTCGCGGACCGGAGCACGAACCCGCGTCCCCTGCGTCGGCAGGCGGACTCTCGACCACTGCGCCACCAGGGAAGCCCCAGCAGGTGGATTCTTAACCACTGCGCCACCAGGGAAGTCCCAAGAATCTCAATTTTAGGTTATTACTTGTAATGGGATGAATTGATAGAAAAAGTACACAAATTTTATGTAAAATATTTGTGTGATATGAATGTACTGCTGTCATTGGATAGCTCCATATTATGTTCCAGCCAGCAATTAGTGTGGCAGGGGTTCAGTGTGAAGAATGATTGCAGGTAATAAATACTCCATCCTTCATACACCGAGCCGATGTTCTGGACCCACCAACACTTTGATACACTGGCGCTTTCTAACTCATGATATCGGAATTCCAAGTGACTGGGAAATGAGAGGCCAGTGTATGTGAGCCCACGTGGGACCAGGTGGGGCCCGAGAGATGCAGTCCTCTTCCAGAGGGCGGATTTGGGAGGGAACGTCCAAGAACAGGAGTCAGACAAGCTTAAGCTTGCATCCCATCTGCCACTAGCTTTCCAGCGATGTGACCTTGCAAAGAAAGACTTTTAGCCTCTCTCCGGCTCAGTTTCCTTATCTGTAAAATGGGTGAAAATAACACCCACCTCAAAGCATTTTACAAGTTAAGATACTTGCTGAGCACCTCACCCTTAGTCTGGTATACAGTTAATATGTAATAAAAAATTCTTTTGAAGAAAGATAGCGATAATAATAATACTCTCAAATTTGGCCTCGTTGATACAAGATTTCTACTGATATTATAAGCCTGGGAGATGCTTTTAGAAAATAAACTTTAAAGTAAATTTGGATTAATGAAATGAGGTGATAGAAGCCTACGAGTCATCTTGGATCTGAATTAGTAAGTGAACACCCACACGTCCTTATGCAGAGGCTAATTACTCAGGACAAGCTGCATTTGGCTGACGCAGGTTTGGCCTTGGCCGGGCAGCAGTGACGCGGGGTTTTGAATTCTGTCTGGGCCGTTCTTGGTTGAGATTGAGGCCAGAAGGGGATCGGCAAGGACTGTGTTCTTCTACGAGATGTGCCCCCAGGAGAGAGACATGCTCCCTCTGACCCCTGGTAATAAGCCCCATGTGTACCAGGTGCTTACTCAGGTCCTGTCCTCAGGACGACCCCCAGGGGAGGAGCTATTATTCTTCCCATCTCACAGATGAAACGGAAAACAGACTCAGAGAGGCTCAAGGACACAGAACAGGTAGTGTGAGGTTTGACCCCCGGGCGGGGGCGCTCTTAGCCATTGTCCCTCCCCAGGTGGGTACTGAGCCTGCGAAGGTGTTACGAAGATAGAGGCAAAGGTCGCATGCCAGTGAAGACATTCCACAGAGACGGGCTACATCACCGATTTTATTTCATAGTTACCAGCGTCAATATAGAGAGAAATAATATTAAGTGTATAGCAATAGATAAAAATACCTTTAGAAAAGAGAGATAATTAAGAAGTAAGGCTGGAAAAAGCTGGATTATTTGAAAGGAAAATTGTTAGTATGAAAGGAGATACCCTCTGAGCAGTCAACAGAAGAGAGAGGAAAGCAGTTCTCCAGGTAGGAGGAGAATGTGCAGCCTTTGGGAAGTGTTGACTTGGGACACGCTAGTAACAGAAGAGTCTGCAGCCATTATGGATTGAGCCCGCCACAGGCTCCTGGTGTGAACTTGTTATTGGAGTATTTTATAGTCCACCTGACCAAAAAGAGCAACTGGACTGTGAAATGATAGAGCAAATAAAAAAAGCCGTAAAAGAGCCAGAGTGATAGTAATGGGAGATTTTTAAGTACCTGAGCACAGAGCAGAGTGCATTAAGTGGATGAAATAAAGCTTGAAGCGTGTGTGGAAGAGGCTTTGGGGATGGGAGAGTGGGAGGTGGGGAGGAAGGTGGTGAGGAGGGAGGGAAGTTTCTCCGGAGGGGACTGTTTAACTCAGCATCTAACATATTAGTACCTAACACAGAAGGTATAATTAAAATGAGCATCTGCATTAGCAAGTTTGTTCCCATGGCAGGTCAGCCCAGTCCTTTCTCTTGGCCTCTGCCCCCAAGGAAAGTCTTCTGTGCCTAGCTTTCTGCATCCTTAGAACGTTCCTGCACAACCTCCAGTTCATCCAACCCACAACCCAGGCATTTTGAAGCGGGGGGGGGGACTGGAATTCCAAGATCAATGTCAGCATCGATTCCTAAATTCACCACATTGCAGCCTTGTTCAAATTGCACTGGTTAGTGTATTTATTTAAAATTTAAACTACGTTTCTGGATTATAGTTTTAAAACGTGTTTCTGAATACGTCTCAGAGTGAGTGCTTCCTATACCAGTAAATTAATAAATGCATTTCTTCAGGATGACCGCCAGGCCAGCCATGTGTCAAGCACCCATGTCCGGCACTGAGGGGCTCAGGCTGCAGGACAGGATGCCCCACACTCACGCGTGCTGAGGCAAAGGTGGGCCCAGGAAGCCCCACAGTAAATCCTCGGTGATCGGTGATGGGTGAGCAGTGAAGCAGTGAGCGTGGGGTAGTAAGGGAACTCGGGCAGGAAGAAAACCCCTGTCATTCTCTCTGCTTTCAGGATGGTTAGTGAACCGAGCTGCTCCCGGCCCTGGGGTAAGCCTGATCTAAACTCTCAGTCTGGGTGTTGAGAAATGGAATCCCATTTGCCAGCCCAAAGGCCCAGAAAACAGGACAGTGTGGGTAGATGCTCAGCCCAGCTGTGGCTGAGAGTGCCGTGTGTTAACACGAGTTGATTATTTGAGGGCGTAACTGAGAGATGCCAAATTCTGAGCTTGTGGATGCAAGAGGCAGAGTGGATGGGGAAGAGTCCAGGGTCCAAACCGCCACACAGGAGCACCAGGCATGGCGCGGGAGGCCGGGGTCTCCTCAGGGGCAGGTCTCGCCTCTGCCCTGGTCCACCATTCCCTCTCTGAAGAGTGATGACTGGGCTCCAAGGTTGTCGGGAGGAGAAAAGTCTCCCCCCATCTCCCTTACCATTTGGTTCAGTTTCCTTTGTTTCTAAAGCACTTTGTTCTAACACACCAAACTCCAAAAGACTGCTTAGCTTCCCCCTTCACAACGCAAAAATAAAATGCTGGCAAAATATTATTTTAGCTATTTGTTCTGAGATGATGCTTTCCATTTTCAGGAAGTTAATAATGGGCTCTGAGGGGATTTTTCCTGGGCCCAATAGCAATGTTATAAAATTAAACGTCCATGTGAGTGAAGGAAATTGAAGTAATTATCTTGCAGAGTGGAGGAGAGCCTCTACTGCTCCAGAGCACCCTCAGCCCAAGCGCGGCAGGGTTACTCCTAACAACCTCACTCCAAAGCGTAGTTCCTCTTCAGCGTTAGGCATCCACCAATGTTTTGAAGCTTCAACCCTCTCCATTATGCCCCCAGTAAGCACTCTGCCTTTCCTGGTGGCCCTCCAGGACTTTGTGAGGCAGAAGCAAGAGCAGCGCAGGGGTTATGTGATGGACACCACATCCCTTCAGGTACCCCCTGAGATGGCCCCTGGCTCCGCCTCCCACCACCTGCCTGGTGCTCACCGCTTCCCCGACCTTCGCTGACCGAGGCGGCTGAACACAGAGACTGAGGTTCAGGGAAGGAGATTTTCTTGTCTTGTTCGGGCCAATCTCTAAGAATGGGCTGAACAGCAGTACCTGCAAGTGTTCAGACTGGAGACCAAACCACATTAAGGGCTTCTAAGTGGGAAGGTGTGGGGAGCGGACGCCAGGATGGCTCACTGCGCGGCAACGCGCCTTTGGTCCTGGCGCACCGAGGGCTTCATTCCCTCATTCATTCATTCATTCATTCATTCATTCATTCAGGAGCATCCCGGCTCTGTTTTTTACTGGCTGTGAAATCTTAGGCAACTTCCTGAATCTGTTTCTCCATTTCTTTTTGTAAGTCTCAGGGACTGGTGCCTACCTCAATTAATCGGGAAAATTAGAAGGATTCACGTGAAACCCTTGGAGCAGTGTTTGGTGTGTAATAAACACTCAGTAAATATTAACCATGATGATGACTTTGGTGATTGTATCAGCAGGGGTCCAGTCAGGGAAACAGAAACTACACTAGTTATCTTAACAGAGAGAATTTAATATGAGAAACTGGTTAGCAAGGATTGGTGGACCGAAGAAGTGAAAGGGGAATGCAGGTAGTAACTGCAGGAAGCAGCCACCACCCACTGGGGCTGGGGGAACATTGAGATGATTATGCATATAATATATGTATAATTATATACATTATGTGACCTGTGCCCTTGGTGGAGAGAACCTACAGAGCTGGGACTCAGACCTCTGGTTTGGGGAGTGAATGCCTAAGGGCATGATGGAAACCTCAGGGAATGTAGAAAGGAAAAGAAAAAAGAAAACAAAACCTGGAAACTGCTTGGGAAACTCTGGCAGGAAGAGCCAGCAAGAAGGAGCAAATCCCTCCTCCCTCCTCCTGCCACCTGCCACCTGCCACCTGCCCAGGCTCCCTCTAGCGCCCCCTATTGAGACCAGCTGGCAAAGGAGAGCTGGTGTTTGCAGAAACAGCCCCCGACTCCAAGGGGAGTATAGCGGCTGGGTTTGGAGCTTAGAGGTTGATAACAGACACAGTGCAGGTGGGGATGATGCCAGTGAAGCAGGTTTTATCAGGGAACAAACCCGAAAGGGTCTCTGCCCTTTGTGCAGCTTAGGGCTCCTGAGGTGGGCAGATATTTATACACAGAAATAAACAGGTCATTACACAGTTTGATGAGTTCTGAGAAGGACACGAAAAGTAGGACAAATTTGGATGGGGTGACCTGTGAATGCCTCTCTGAAAAGTTTGTTTAAGCTGAGATGTGAAGTTCTCTACCTACAGAATGTGGGGATGGGGTGGGGAAGGGTGTTTTTTAAGCAGAGGGAACACACAGACAAGTAGCCAGAGGTGGGAGGAATTTAGTGTCCCAGTGGGACTTGGTCTCTTGCTAGGTCCAGATGTTCCTGGTAAAAGGTTCTTGTCTCTCATGGCAGAAAGAATTCAGAGACGAGACAGGGAAGTTAAGAAAGCAAAGTGAAAATTTAAGCGATAGGACACTCTTGAAAAGAGAGCAGGCAGTTTCAGGTGCATAGCTGCCCTGAGTTTCTTTGGCAAGCTGGTTATGTGGGGCATACAGATGAAGGGGCGGAATATTCACTGGAAAGGGAGGGGTTTGGGGGTTGTAATCCCTGGCTTTCATCTCACCGCCACCTTCCCCAGGGGAGGAGGGATTTTTGTCCTTATTTAGCTTTGATCGGAAGTGTCATGGCTTCGGTGCCTGGTGGGTGCTTATTATCTGCAAGGCTCATTTTATTGTGATGAGAGCTTAACGAGCAACAAGTTACACTGAGGCGCTGGAGATTCCCCCCTTTTCCTGCCTGTCTTTGTCTCCAGGACACTTATTACCCCAACATGTGTGGTTTCCTGTCAGTCTGGAAGTTTCTGCGTTTCTTTGCCCATGGACCCCTGCTGTTTGCAAGCTGCGTGGTTTCCTGCTGTTTGGCCCCTGCGTCCCTTTCTCTGTTCATATGTAGCTACCTGCCTGCTGTGACGCAGAGCTGAGAGGAGGGGAGAAGGTTCTGTCCAGCTCCCCCTTGACCCCGGGGCCACCAAGGGCAAGGGACGCTTCCTGCAGCTTCGGTTTTCCATCTCTACAGAGGGCGATATCACCCTCACTCTCCTCCCAGAGATACTGTGTGTGCAAATGACATAATGGATAGAAGTACTTTTTCAAAGCACCATGCAAATGCAAAGTAGAGATACCATTGTCTGGAGCTCACATCCGTCTCATGTTTCATCACGGCAGTAGGGATCACATTGGAAAAGTCCATTAGTGAGTCTTCTGTGCTAGAAGATTCCAGTTTGGATTTTAGCCCAGCCATGGACAACTGTAAGCTGTCCAGCTAGTACATATTAAATGGCCCCGTTTGCTGACTAAAGTTCGTTTACCTCGATGGCTCTTAGTTTCCACAATTGCTAATCCTTCTGCATAACAATACCTGTGGCAGCCCTGCTCCCAGGGCCCTGCATTTATTTGCTTCATGTGGATTGGTTTTTGTCATACTTCTGCTAAGAACAGTTTGCGTAATAAGATGGAATGCTTTACTTTACTCCATGGTAACACGTCTGTTCTTGGAATCAGGATTCACTCTTTCATTTGTTTGTTCAATAAATACTTGAGCACCCATTATGTGTCAGCACAAATTCTGAGTGATGATTCTTTCTTAATAAATCTTGTTTCTATTTCAAAATATTTTCTTAGATTCACATGTATAAAACTCCACAAATCCATTTATCAAGGAAAATTTGGGGACCAATGGTTAGTTTTCAGTCTTGGCACTGTTGATGGATCTGTTGGATAATCTCCAGCAAGTCATTAGGAGTATCCTCTGTGTTCCATGAAGTGCTCACTGTTCAACCACATCTATCCCCACACCAGGCAAGTTTTGCTTTGCAGCGTCTTGTGAGGGCTCCTCTCCCTGGGGAGAATGTCCAGTGGCCCGCAGGTGGGTGGTTCCTGTGAACCTTACTTCCCAGATGACAAATGAGTTTTGAGCCAAGAAGGACGGCTAGGACTGGAGGCCAGGTGAAGCTGGGAAAAGTCATTTGCTAGATTCCACCAAGAAGGACTGAAACCAGAGGACATTGTCAAGTGGCCGCATCCCCAGGAGAAAGCCGGGCTGGAGGACGGGGAGGGGTCCCAGCTCAGCATTTGGCACTGGGGGCTCAAGTGGCGATGTTTAGAGCCAAATACATGGAGCCTGCTCTCTGTCCTTGGGACGTTAGTTAATGAGGGGTGTTTATCTTATTTACTGCTATGTCCCAGGCCTTTTATGGCCACCCCATGCATATCTGAATGTGCCAGCGGTCCGCGCCTGAGTACCTCCTGACATTTAATGCATCCCGGTGACATTTTTCCCAGCAGTCACCAGATCCTGAATTGTTTTAATGAACCATTCCATTTTACCCACGAGGATGCCGCCTTACCTGAGTTGTAACCCAGACGCAGCCCTCACTCATCGTTCCGGCTCGGTGGGGACCAGTCAGCACCGCCAGGCTCTTTGTTTTCCCAGATCCGTGGTTGGGGCATCTACAGATTAGCTAATGGAGGGTGCTCCATCTTGCCAAATGTTAATGGTGTAAAATGTGATCATTTTGCTGACAAACGTAAACAGGTTTCATTCTGACTTGCAGTAGAAATAATCCCTCAATTTTGCACCCTGGGAACAATAGATTTTGTGGATGTTGATTACTCCATTTCTAGCTCCTTCCAGTGATACAGTGATTCTTTCAATTGCAGCTTTGAGGTGATATGTGTGTGATGTTTTCTCATTAGCACCCTAATGATAGATGCGACGAACTCCATGTCTGTATTGCTCCATCTTATAACCACAAATAAATCTGTTAGAGCAGTTGCTGCAGAGACATTTACTGCCTCACCCTTGCCTGCTCTGAGAAGTTTCTTTTCCCTCCTCCAAAGTCATGAAGAGCTCAGAGGTCCGTGAGATGATGCTCCACCCTCACGTGTTACTTTCCTGTTCAGTGCAACTCACCAGGGAAATAACTTTTCGTTTTAACCTTGGGTTAATATTAATAGTCTGGGAATTTTTCCAGAGAATGTCATTTTACACACCTCTCCACTTCTGCAAATGTATGCAAAACGTACCCTCCATGTAGCTCTCATTATGACATTTCTCCCCCAGTTTTAGTGAAAGACCTGTTTAAAATTACATAGGGATTTGGCATTAGATTTCATACTTAAGGAGCCCACTGGTAGGACTCTTTTTGATGGCCTCTAAATTCATAGTGAGGAGTTCATTAATTTATATTGTGTCTCTACTACTGTCCTAGGCCCTGGGGAGACTGAGGGGAGCAAAGCCCTCCTCAGGGAACATACAAGCTGGTGGGAGAGGCGGAAAGATCATGCTGATTGCAGCCTGATCAAGGAAACCTGGTGAGGGCTGGGCGGGAACAGGGGCTCCAAGGACAGGTGACCAGGTATCTGAGGTTGCTGGGAATGTCAGGGCAGCTTCCCTGAGGGAATTCCGTATGGGCAGAGTTCTGAGGGATGCATCGGCCTGACAGTGAGGGTGAGGAAGCTCCCAGGTGGAAGGTGAGCAGAGGTCCAGGAGATAGGGGAGGAGAAGGGAGAGAGGAAGCCTCTGTGTGGGAACAAGCAGAGGCAGGAGGCTGGGACCGTGCAAACCCCATTGGTCCTGGTGAGAACTTGGATCTCCATCCTAGGAGCAGAGAAGGGAGTGGGTGGTGGAGACACCGCTAGGTTTCTACTTTGAAAACAATCACCCTGGTTTTGGCTGGAAAATGGATTGGGGATGTTCAAATGGCATGTGGCTTTCTTAGGAGTCCAGGAAGGAAGTGGTGGTAGCTTGGACTGGGGTTTTCGAGGAAGAGGAAAAGGTGCACATGGATTGGGCAGATATTTGGGAGGTAGGATGGGCAGGACTTGGTAGTGGATGGAAGAGGAAGTGTTAAGGATGGCTCTGCCGTGCTTGGCTGGTGCAGCAATTTATTGAAACAGGCGACACTGAAAGAGGACCTGGTTGTAGAGAAGCACTGTGAGTTCGAGGTGCCTACATGATATTTCAGTACATCCTTTGGTTTTCTTTATGAAGTTCTGACTCTGAAATTAGTGCAAGTAGCGTTACACATTCATGTCAGCTCCTGATACACAACAGTGGACCCTGCAGTCAGGATTCTGGCTCCCAGCGTTGGCAGGACAGGCAAGAATTCCCAGTGTAGACAGAGCTTCTACAGAGGGGTGAACCCTGGGCTCCGCATGCAGCGGGGAGAGCGGCATGGAGCACAGCGGGTGGTGGTGGGCACGTCAGTGCAGGGCCCACGTCTCCACTCCGCAGTTCCCAGAGAGGAGTGTCTCCCACACGGCAGCGGGCACGGGACAGGGAGAGGGATGACACTCATGTGGCCCCTCTGGATCTGTCTCATCCCGTGTGGTGTGACACCTGGGCAGCTTCTACCCTGAGGAAGAGGCCAGCAGTTTGGGGAGGTAATTTTTTTCGGGGGGGGGCGGATTTATTAGGGAGCCAGCCTGAGGATCAAGCTGCGTTCTCCAGGAGGTTTTATCAGCCATCCAGCTGGTATTTTGATCAACTTCAGTCGGAGTCGCAGCGTTCTGTCCCTCACACTCCGGTAACACGTGGCTGCATTTAGCTCTGGGCTTCCCTCAAGTCCTTCCCTCTGCCTGGAATGCGCTGCCCCCAAGGCCCCACCTCAGCATCACGCCCTCCCGGCCCTCTGTGGCCTCCACCCGCAGGTGGTTTGCGCGCCCACCTGCCCCCACGGCCGACCCCTCTCGCTGAGCCTCCGCGTCGGTTTCTGAAGCTTCACGTATGTATCTGTCACCACCACGTGTTCCGGGTTCCCGAGACCGTCTGTGTCACCTCGCCCTGTGCTGGCTCTCACTGTTGGCCCAGTAACTGACAGTGGCCATTGCTGGAGGCACAGAGACGGGAGGACAGATTTCAGCCGAGCTGCACCCGGGTGCCTAGAGGAAGCGTCCGTGAGTCCTCATGCAGTGCCGCCAGCTCCCGTGGGAATGCCCAGGGGAGAAGACGGCAGGACGGAAGGACGGATGTGGGTGCTGACCCGGGCGGGAACTGGACATGAGCTCTGCCCAGCACAACGTGTCCTTGCGATTCTGGGTGGCTTGGCTGAACAAAAAGCAGAAATTAGAAAGCACGGCAAGACTAGCTACTGGTGGTAGGAGTCTCAGAAATATTTACTGGGAACGTTACTACGTTCTAAACACTAAGCATCCTACAGGCATTATCTCATTTAATCCCCACAACAACCTGTGAGATGTAAAAGCCCGTTGTACGAATGAGGCACAGAGAAGTTAAGTACCTTGCCCCGGGTTACACAGCTAAAGAGTAGGAGATCTGGACTCAAACCCAGACTGCCCGGTGCCAGAGCCTGCACTCTGGTGTGACCTTCACAGGAAGGGCAGAGGCTGAGACATGTTTTCAAATGGGAAAAGCCTTGTCTCCAGGACGGGAAGCCCCTGTGTTACTAAAATCAGACTATAACTGCACAAGCCTTTCATTATAAAGGTGGACATGGTTTCCAAACAATGCAAGGCAGGCAGAGCACAGATTCCCTTTCCTGGAGAGAGACCCAGGGGTATAAAAGAGGTGGAAGAAGAGGTAAGCCATTTGGTGAGCCCAGACTGGGGACTGGGTCTGGATCTGGCAGGACGAGGCAAGCTTTCCCGGGATGAGACAAGAGAAAAGTCTGAGGGCGTCCAGGTTGAGAAGAAACGTGACGTCTGGTATGAAGCACATGCCGGAACTGAAAGGAGGAGGCTGCACAAGAAGGGTGTACGTGTTTCTAGTGTGGGCTTGTGAATGAGGCATCCGCCAAGGGGGTGGCGAGTGTCATAAAGGGAAGGCCCTGAGGGTCAGGCAAGCATGGCACCAGAGAGCATCGCCTGTCTTCATCCCCCACCTGCCCCCTTCACACTCCGCTGTGTGCCAGCCAGGCAGGTTGCGCATGGCACCCTGGGTCCCCACCCAGGGACAAGGCGGGGAAAGCGAGGTCCTGCCCAGGGGAGCATGCAGTCCAGATGCTGGGTGATTGTCAACTCATGGCACCGACCTTTGGGTGTTAGCTCATCAATTCCCACAGAGAGGTAGATACTGTAAAGCCCCTTCATGTTGCAGATGAGGAAGCAGAAGCTCACGGAGGCTGAGTTATCTGCCCAAGTTCACAGAGCTGACTGGGGTGCAGCAAGTGGTGGATGTAGGGCCCAAACCTGCATGTCTGGCTCAGAGCCACGTTTTGACCTGCAATGCTGAGCTGCCTCCCTGCCCAGGACACAGCAGACCACCACGTTCAAATCCACCCTCCCATGAAGGCTGCTCGGGACCAGGGCCAATAAAAGGCAAGGCAGAGACTGAAATCTTCTCATGGAACAATCAGGCTAATGTGACTAAACGCCAAGGTGATGAAAAGGCAGCGAATTTAGCCCAACAATGGAGAGGAACCATCATGAAATTCAGAGGTTTTCTTGGGAATCAGATGTTTTTCATGCTACAATATCATTTGGGAAAAAAAAAAAAGAACATAGAAAACGTTCTTAAATTTCCAATTTCCTATTTAGAAACATTATGTAAAGAGCACCAGCAAAGCGAAATGAAAATGAACTTGAGAACAAGCAGGATGCTAGGCAGAGAAATTTCTTGGCAGGGGAAGGAGAGAAAAGGAGCCAATACACACGCACGTTGTGGTGCATTCGACCTGAGTGAACAGTGTTGGGGGAGCACTTAGTTCCAGGGCAGGGGTGGACATGGAGGAAAATGTACCGAGAAATGAGGGAATGCTCCAGTCCCGAAGGTGAACAGGGACCTATCAGGGAAAAGGTCTTGGTTGAGGAAGACAGGGCCTTCAGGTAGGAGAGGAGAGGAAGTAACACAATGCAGCTGTGGGGCGGCTGGCGAGTTAGAAGTTCCTTGGAAGAAAACCAGACGGATCTGAGATTGTCTGAAAGTACGATGCAGGTGAAGGGTTACGTTTTCACTGATGCACGATAAATTAGCTGGGAGGCTTCGAGAGTCAGGACAAGTGAAGGATGAGAAAGGACAGTGGTGGAAACGAAGGCGTGACCATATAGTGCAAAGCGTGTTGCCGTGAAAGGAAGCAAAACAAGGAAGAAAACATAAAACAAAAGCCGCCACCACCCCAACAAAACCAAACCCAACAACAAAATAACATAAAATGAACACTTTTTGAAAAGGGTGCATGTCCACCTCGTTTTAAAAGGTATGGGGACTTCCCTGGTGGCACAGTGGATAAGATTTTGTGCTCCCAATGCCAGGGGCCCGGGTTCAATCCCTGGTCAGGTAACTAGATCCCACATGCCTGCCACAACTAAGAGTTCGCATGCCGCAACTAAGGAGCCTGACTACCTCAACAAAGACCCCGTGCAACCAAATAAATAAATAAAATTGTTTTTAAAAAGGTATGGGGACTTCCGGGGTGGTGCAGTGGTTAGGAATCCGCCTGCCAATGCAGGGGACATGGGTTCGAGCCCTGATCCGGGAAGATCCCACATGTCGCAGAGCAACTAAGCCCGCAAGCCACAACTATTGAAGCACGCACACCTAGAGCCCATGCTCAGCAACAAGAGAAGCCACCACAGTGAGAAGCCCGCGCACCGCAACGAAGAGTAGCCCCTGCTTGCCGCAACTAGAGAAAGCCTGCGCGCAGCAATGAAAACCCAAAGCAGCCAAAAATAATTAAATTTATTAAAAATAAAATAAATAAAAGAGTTTGCGGTACGTGGGCCTCTCACTGCTGTGGCCTCTCCCGTTGCGGAGCACAGGCTCCAGATGCGCAGGCTCAGCGGCCATGGCTCACGGGCCCAGCCGCTCCGCGGCATGTGGCATCTTCCCGGACCGGGGCACAAACCCGTGTCCCCTGCATCAGCAGGCGGACTCTTAACCACTGCGCCACCAGGGAAGCCCAAGTTTTTTTTTTTTTTTTTTTTAAAGGTATGGAATAGGATACAGATAGTACTATGGAATGAGATATAGGTATGTATAAAACTTGAACACATGGTTATACTTTAAAATAAGAGCTACCGCAGCTGAGAGAAAGCATTTCACAACTTGGTGCGGGGGGATGGTTACATGACCAAGGTCCCACCCCAGTAATTTCTCTTGTTAACCAGTTTCTACTGGGTCTTTCAAGCTGGGTAACTTTGAAATGTAGTATTTAAAAGACCGGTAGTTAAAGTAGCTAGATCAGGAAAAAAAGCATGGGAAAAGTTTTTAATTGTGGTAAAATATACATAACAAAATTTACCTTTTAACCATTTTTAAATAAGTGGAATTAAGTACGTTCACGTTGTTGTGCAAGCATCACCATTCTCCGTCTCCAGAACTTTTCATTCTCCCAAACTGAAACTCTGTACCCATTAAGTAAGTCTCCACTTCTACCAGTCCCTGGAAGCCTCTATTCTACTTTCTGTCTCTATGAATTTGACTATTCCAGGTACTTCCTATAAGTGGAATCACAATATTTGTCCTTTTGTGTCTGACTACTTTCACTTTTAATTATGTCCTCCAATTTCACCCCTGTTGTAGAGTGTGTCAGAACTTCATTTCTTCTTAAGGCTGAATGATACTCCATCGTATGGAGAGAACGCATTTTGTTTATCCACTTCCATCTTTTGGCTAGTGTGAATGCTCTTATGATCATTGGTTTACAAATATCTGTTCAAGTCCTTATTTTCAATTCTTTTGGATACATACCCAGAATTGGAATTGCTGGATCATATGGTAATTTTATGTTTAATTTCTTTAAAGAACCACCATACTCTTTTCCACAGCAGCTTTATCATTTTATATTCCCACCAGCAATGCAGGAGGGTTCTAATTTCTCAACATCCTTGCCAATATTAGTTGTTTTGAGGGCTTAAAAATATTTGTTATAATAGTCATCCTAATAGTTGTGAAGTAGAAACTTATCTTAGAAAAGCATGGAATTTAAATCTTTTAAAATCATTAGAGAGATTTTGTATTCAGATTGTACCAAATTCAATTACAGTCTGACAACCTGGATATCCATCTTACCATAAAATCTGGAAGCAATAACTAGTCTTGGGCAGAATTTTGCATTTTTCAAATGCATGGTTTTTGTGCCTGGAAAATATAATAAGGTATAAGATTGGAGCGATGGGTGGAATTATTGTTATTGTGTTATGGTCCTCATTTTAAAGAAGAGGAAACTGGGGCAGTAAGAGTACACAGTGACTTTCCATCGTTACATAGCTAGTGAGTGTTAGAGGCAGGCTTGGCTCTCAGGGCTGTTCTGCTAGATGTCATATGCCTTCCCCGATACCACAGTGTAGGTAAATCCCAACATCTAGACAAATCCTAGAAATATGGCTTGTACATATGGTAATATGTAAATATTTATAAATGACTTACGTGTGCATATGAGTATACACACACACCTGTCTATTCTGAGTGCAGGGTAGGCTTTTAGATACAAGGTAATCAACCCTTCTGTCCTCAAATTGGTCCACATTCCATTAGATAGTTAAATGTAAACCAATTCTGGAACAAACTTGAATAGAAAATCTGCGATGATAAGGGGGAGAGAGGCTATGTGTAAAGCATGTTTAGCTTTATCAAAGGCAGCTATAAGATAATGTAAATTAAAGCATGTACGGACACCCAATATTACTACTCACTAAGTCACCAAATCACAGACCACCACCAGGCCACGTAGCATAAAGCAAGAACAGGTAAATGGAACACTGATGAAGCACAAAATCAAAGTTTGATTGACAAGTCAGTAGCTACTTTTAATTCAGTGCTTTCACATCTTTCATTCCCTCCCTACCCCTGCCACCGCCTCTTTTCCCTTCCCCTGAAAGAACAGGTGTATACTAATGGAAAGACAACAAATTGGGAAGCTGGTGACAAGACTAAAGGAAAAATAGGAGATAAAAGGAAAAAAAGGGCTGTTATTGTCATTTTGCAGGCATTATCTCAAGTACTGTAATTTGCAGGTCCTCAATGACTTCTTAGTTCTTTCTTCTTGGTTCTTAGTTCACACCAGGCCTCATACATGAGGGTTCCTGCTTATTTCAGCAGCACTGGCTGAAAATTGAGGGTTAATTTAGCTGCAGATCAACAGCATCAGTGGCACTGGATCCTGCAAACTCAGGAAGAATTTTCTTTAGTTCACTGTACCTGATTTATAAAGGCTCTACTTTGCTTCCAGGAGTATAATAAATATTAATTAACTTGCAGTAATCTTACTTAACAGTTTTATAGTAGCTTCATAAAGCATAATTAAGATAACAGACCAAAGACTATATCAATACTAGCTATTATTATCTTGCTTCATTAATTTTCAAAAATACAGTGTCTAAGCAATATCTTAATCACCCACATAAGTAGAGTTTAGTCATAGTACTTGCCAAGGGACACTTTCCAAGGTACAAGGGAAGTTAGCACGTTTCTGGATTGGGAAGCAAGATTGGAGGAGGAAAATTAGTGAGTATGTGCTCATCAGCAGCACCTCTCATAGATATTATGATTCCCAATAATCAGATGAAGAGACTGAGGCTCAGAGAGGCCACTTGCCCCAGGGTTGTGCAATGAATAAGTAGCAGAACCCATTCCTCACTTCCTGGAACACAAAATCCTGGGCTCCTGGAAAACAATGATTTTTCCCAGAGTGCACTCTCAACCAGAGGCCCAGGGCGCCTTTCTCTGGGGAGAAATATGGGGAAATATGAAAAGCATGAACACAAGGAGTATTTAGCTCAGTGTGCAAGGATGGAGTGTGATTGAATGATCATACCTCAGGGGTGTGAATGGTTATTTTACAGAAGATGGTTATAAGCTTTGCTTCATTGGCTTTCAGGGGAGAAAAGGAAGGGAATGAGAGAAAATGGAGTCATTAAGGATTTGGAGTAGATAAGGAGGAATTGGCAGTGAAATCGGGTACCAGGGAAGTTCAAATGCCCCTAGGTAAACTGTGAAAATAAAATAGTCTTATTGGGTTGGTCCTGCCTGAAGGTATGCTAGACAAGAGGAAAAAGTTGCAGGTGTACAACTCATTTTGAGCCAAGGTCTCTGAGATTTGAAGCTATTGGAGGAGAGAGGGAAAAGATAGCCACACTTACTGCACAGGGGTGTGGCAGATCCATGGGAACAGTCCTCTGATATCCCATGTAATGATGGGATTCATAAACTCTGCCTAGTGTCTCTTAATCTTAAGCAAGAATCAGCTTATTGCTTTCTCAGTGATAGACTGTGTATGTACAACAAGGGAGGAGAACATGTAATTTTTTGGAAATTTCCTGTTTGAAGTCCTTATCTGTCCAGAAATTATTCTTACTTTTGGGGGGACACATTTGGGGAGTTTAATTTACATACAGTATAATTCACCTCTGTTAAGTACACCGTGAATGAGTTTGGGCAAATGTACGCAGTCACATAACCTCCACCACAGTCACGACATAGAACATATTCATCACTCTAAAAGTTCCCTGCTGCAGTCAATCCCCCCCACCTCCAACCCTGACCCCTGGCAACCTATTTGGTGTCACTGTAGTTTCACCTTTTCCAGAATTTTATATGAATAGAATTGTCAGCCTATATTCTTCTGTGTCTGGCTTCTTTCGTTTTTTGAGATAAATCTGTATTGTTATATCAATAGCTTGTTCCTTTTCATGGCTGAGTTATACTCCATTGACTGGATAAACAACAATGTGTTTATCCATTAACCATATGAAGACATCTGGGTTGTTTCTAGTTTTGGGCTATAATGAATAATGCTGCTACAAACGTTCATGTACAAGTCTTTGTGTAGACATATTTCATTTCTCTTGTGTAGACATTTACAAGTGGTATTGATAGTCATTTGGCAAGTAGGTTTAACTTCAGTAAAACTGCCAAATTGTTTTTCAAAGTGGCTGCACCATTTTTTATTTTCATCAGCAGTGTATTAAAGTTCCACTTGTTCCACATCTTCACTAATACTTGATGTCATTAGTTGTTGTTTAACCATTCAGATGGTTGATTAGTGGTCTCTCATTGTGGTTTTAATTTGTTTCTGTGAGCATCCTTTCATTTGCTTATTGGCCATTTGTCAATCTTCTTTTATGAAATTTCTGTTCAAATCATTTGCTCCTTTTTAAAAAAAAAATTGGGTTCATGTTTTTTATTGTTATTTGCATTGTAAGAGTTCTCTACATAGTCTTAACACCAGCCCCTTGCTATATTTGCTTTACAAATATATTCTGCCGGGTGGTGGCTTACCTTTTCATTTTCTCAACTTGGCTGAAGAACAAAAGGGTTTTTTTGTTTTTAGTTTTTTTGTTTGTTTTTGTTTAGCTGTTTAAGAAATCTTTTTAAACCAACAGTCACAAATGTTTCTCTGATGCTCACTTACAGAAGTTTTATAGTTTTAAGGTCATGCAGTTATGTCTATGATCTATTTTACATTAATCTTTTAGTATGGTGAGAGAGAAGGATTGAGTTTCACTTTTTCTATACGGCTATCCAACTGTTCTTTTGAAAAGACCCAGAGTTCACATTGAATTACCTTGTGCAAAACAATTCATCGTATAAATAAGAGTCTTGGCCTGTATGTCTATCCTTATGCCAATACCATACTGTCTTCATTTCTGTGACTTTATATTAAATCTTGAGATCAGGTAGTGTGAGTCCTCCAACCTTGTTCTTTTTAAATAATTATTTTGGCTGTTCTAGGTCCTTTGAATTTCCATATACATTTTAGTTTAGCTTGTCAGTTTCTACAGAAAGAACTGCGAAGAATTTGATCAGAATTCTGTTGAATCTGTAGATCAATTTGGGGAACACTGACATCTTCACAATATTGAATCTTCTAATCCATACACATGTTATACCTCGCCTTTTCTTTATGTTTTTAAATTTATCCCACCAATATTTTGAAGTGTATAGCTCTTGGACATATTTTAGTAAATTTATGCCTAAATACTTCATATTTTTATACTGCTGTAAATGGTATTTAAAATTTTATTTTTTGATTGTTCATTGCTAGTACATTAAAATATCATTGAATCTTATACTGACCTTATATTTTGGGATCTTACTAACATAACTGATTAGTTCTAGTACCTTTTTGGAGATTCCTTGGGAATAATTTTTTATGTACACAATCATGTGTCCTGAGGATAAAAAATAGTTTTACTTCTTCCTTTTCGATCTGTATGCCTGTGTGTGTGTGTGTGTGTGTGTGTGCACCCTATGGCACTTGCTAGGATTTCCAGTATAAGGCTGAATAGATGTGGTGAGAGTGGACATCCTTTGACCATTCCAGATTTCAGAGAGGAAAGTGTTCACTATTTCATCATTACGTATGATATTTGCTGTAGGTTTTTTATAAATTCTCTTTATCAGTTTGAGGAAGTTTTATCTTATTGCTGGTTTGCAAAGAGTTTACAGAAACAGGTGTTGTATTTTATCATGTGATTTTCTGCTTCTATTTAGATAATTGTATGGTCTTCCCCTTATTCTTTTAATATAATGGTTTACAGTGGTTAATTTTCTAATGATAAACCAACCTTGCATTCCTAGTATTTGTTTTGTTGTTGTTGTTGCTTTAGTGGATTCGATTTTCTAATATTTTTTCTTCTGATGTCTTTCTCTGGGTTGGTATCAGGGTAATTCTGGCTTCATAAAGTAAGTTGGATGTGTTCTCTCTGTATTTTCTGAAAGATTTTCTAGAAGACTGGTATTATTTCTGCCTTCAATATTAGATAGAATTCACCAGTAAAGTCATGAGTGGCTAGAATCTTCTCTGCAGGAGTGATTTTAATAGAGGATTCACTTTTTCATCTTTTTAGTTTCTACCTCAGTTCATTTGGTAATCCATGTCTTTCAAGGGATTTGTACATTTCATCTGTGTTATCACACTCATTGGCATAAAGTTTTTCCTAATATTAATAATTCATTGTTTTTTTAAGTACCTGTAGAATCCCGTCTCTCATTCATCATGATAATGGTACATTTGTGTTCGTTCGTTCTTTTTTTTTTGAATTTTATTTAATTTATTTTTTTATGCAGCAGGTTCTTATTAGTTATCCATTTTATACATATTAGTGTATATATGTCAATCCCAATCTCCCAATTCATCACACCTCCCCCCCCCACCACTTTCGCCCCTTGGTGTCCATACGTTTGTCCTCTACATCTGTGTCTCTATTTCTGCCCTGCAAACCAGTTCATCTGTACCATTTTCCTAGGTTCCACATACATGTGTTAATATACGATATTTGTTTTTCTCTTTCTGACTTACTTCACTCTGTATGACAGTCTCTAGATCCATCCATGTCTCAACAAATGACCAATTTCGTTCCTTTTTATGCCTGAGTAATATTCCATTGTATATATGTACCACATCTTCTTTATCCATTCATCTGTCGTTGGGCATTTAGGTTGCTTCCATGACCTGGCTGTTGTAAATAGTGCTGCACTGAACATTGGGGTGCATGTGTCTTTTTGAATTCTTGTTTTCTCTGGGTATATGCCCAGTAGTGGGATTGCTGGGTCATATGGTAATTCTATTTTTAGTTTTTTAAGGAACCTCCATACTGTTCTCCATAGTGGCTGTATCAATTTACATTCCCACCAACAGTGCAAGAGAGTTCCTTTTTCTCCACACCCCCCCGCCAGCATTTGTTGTTTGTAGATTTTCTGATGATGCCCATTCTAACTGGTGTGAGGTGATACCTCATTGTAGTATTTTTTGATTTGCATTTCTCTAATAATTAGTGATGTTGAGCAGCTTTTCATGTGCTTCTTGGCCATCTGTATGTCTTCTTTGGAGAACTGTCTATTTAGGTCTTCTGCCCATTTTTGGATTGGGTTGTTTGTTTTTATAATATTGAGCTGCATGAGCTGCTTATACATTTTGGAGATTAATCCTTTGTCAGTCGCTTCATGTGCAAATACTTTCTCCCATTCTGAGGGTTGTCTTTTTGTCTTGTTTATGGTTTCCTTTGCTGTGCAAAAGCTTTGAAGTTTCATTAGGTTCCATTTGTTTATTTTTGTTTTTATTTGCATTACTCTAGGAGGTGGATCAAAAAAGATCTTGCTGTGACTTATGTCAAAGAGTGTTCTTCCTGTGTTTTCCTCTATGAGTTTTATAGTGTCCGGTCTTACATTTAGGTCTCGAATCCATTGTGAGTTTTTTTTGTGTATGGTGTTAGGGAGTGTTCTAATTTCATTCTTTTACGTGTAGCTGTCCAGTTTTCCCAGCACCACTTATTGAAGAGACTGTCTTTTCTCCATTGTATATCCTTGCCTCCTTTGTCATAGATTAGTTGACCATAGGTGTGTGGGTTTATCTCTGGGCGTTCTATCTTGTTCCATTGATCTGTTTCTGTTTTTGTGCCAGTACCATATTGTCTTGCTTACTGTAGCTTTGTAGTATAGTCTGAAGTCAGGGAGTCTGATTCCTCCAGCTCCGTTTTTTTCCCTCAAGACTGCTTTGGCTATTTGGGGTCTTTTCTGTCTCCATACAAATTTTAAGATTTTTTCTTCTAGCTCTGTAAAAACTGCAACTGGTAATTTGATAGGGATTGCATTGAATCTGTAGATTACTTTGGGTAGTATAGTCATTTTCACAATATTGATTCTTCCAATCCAAGAACATGGTATATCTCTCCACCTGTTTGTGTCATCTTTGATTTCTTTCATCAGTGTCTTATAGTTTTCTGAGTATGGGTCTTTTACCTCCTTAGGTAGGTTTATTCCTAGGTATTTTGTTCTTTTTGCTGCATTGGTGAATGGGATTGTTTCCTTAATTTCTCTTTCTGATCTTTCAATGTTAGTGTACAGGAATGCAAGAGATTTCTGTGCATTAATTTTGTATCCTGCAACTTTAACAAATTCATTGATGAGCTCTAGTAGTTTTCTGGTGGCATCTTTAGGATTCTCTATGTGCAGTATCATGTCATCTGCAAACAGTGACAGTTTTACTTCTTCTTTTCCGAGTTGGATTCCTTTTATTTCTTTTTCTTCTCTGATTGCTGTGGCTAGGACTTCCAAAACTATGTTGAATAATAGTGGCAAGAGTGGACATCCTTGTCTTATTCCTGATCTTAGAGGAAATGCTTTCAGTTTTTCACCATTGAGAATAATGTTTGCTGTGGGTTTGTTGTATATGGCCTTTATTATGTTGAGGTAGGTTCCATCTATGCCCACTTTGTGGAGAGTTTTTATCATAAATTGGCGTTGAATTTTGTTAAAAGCTTTTTCTGCATCTATTGAGATGATCATATGGTTTTTATTCTTCAGTTTGTTAATATGGTGTATCACATTGATTGATTTGTGTAGATTGAAGAATCCTTGCATCCCTAGGATAAATCCCACTTGATCATGGTGTATGATCCTTTTTATGTGTTGTTGGATTCTGTTTGCGAGTATTTTGTTGAGGATTTTTGCATCTATATTCATCAGTGATATTGGTCTATAATTTTCCTTATTTGTGATATCTTTTTCTGGTTTTGATATCAGGGTGATGGTGGCCTCACAGAATGAGTTTAGGAGGTTTCCTTCCTGTGCAATTTTTGGAACTGTTTCAGAAGGATAGATGTTACCTCTTCTCTCTCTCTCTCTCTCTCTCTATATATATATATATATATATATATATATATATATATATATTATTTTTTTGTGGTATGTGGACCTCTCACTTTTGTGGCCTCTCCCATTGCGGAGCACAGGCTCCAGACACACAGGCTCAGTGGCCATGGCTCACGGACCCAGCCACTCTGCGGCATGTGGGATCTTCCCGGAGCGGGGCACGAACCCATGTCCCCTGCATCGGCAGGTGGACTCTCAACCACTGCGCCACCAGGGAAGCCCTCTATATGTTTGATACAATTCATCTGTAAAGCCATCTGGTCCTCGACTTTTGTTTCTTGGAGTTTTTAAATCACAGTTTCAATTTCATTACTTGTGATTGGTCTGTTCATATTTCTGTTTCCTCCTGGTTCAGTCTTGGGAGATTTGCCTTTCTAAGAATTTGTCCATTTCTTCCAGGGTGTCCATTTTATTGTCATACAGTTGCTTGTAGTAGTCTCTTATGATCCTTGGTATTTCTGTAGGATCAGTAGTAACTTCTCCTTTTTTGTTTCTAATTTTACTGATTTGCGTCCTCTCCCTTTTTTTTCTTGAAGTGTAATCTGCTGTTTTTGGATGGAATGTCCTATAAATATCAATTAAATATATCTGGTCTGTTGTGTCATTTAAAGGTTATGTTTCCTTATTAATTTTCTGTTTGGATGACCTTTCCATTGGTGTAAGTGAGGTGTTAAAAGTCCCCCACTATTATTGTGTTACTGTCGATTTCCTCTTTTATAGCTGTTAGCAGTTGCCTTATGTATTGAGGTGCACCTATGTTGGGTGCATATATATTTATAATTGTTATATCTTCTTAGATTGATCCCTTGATCATTATGTAGTGTCCTTGTCTCTTGTAACATTCTTTATTTCAAAGTCTATCTTATCTGATAAGAGTATGGCTATTCCAGCTTTCTTTTGGTTTCCATTTGCATGGAATATCTTTCTCCATCCCCTCACTTTCAGTCTGTATGTGTCCCTAGGTCTGAAGTGGGTCTCTTGTAGACAGCATATACATGGGTCTTGTTTTTGTATCCATTCAGTGAGCCTGTGTTTTTTGGTTGGAGCATTTAACCCATTCACGTTTAAGGTAATTATCGATATGTATGTTCCTATTACCATTTTCTTAATTTTATGGGTTTGTTTTTGTACGTCCCTTTCATCTCTTGGTTTTCCCACTTAGAGAAGTTCCTTTAGCATTTGTTGTAGAGCTGGTTTGGTGGTGCATAATTCTCTTAGCTTTTGCTTGTTTGTAAAGCTTTTGATTTCTCCATCGAATCTGAGTGAGGTCCTTGCTGGGTAGAGTAATCTTGTTTGTAGTTTTTTCCCTTTCATCACTTTAAATATCTTGCCACTCTCTTCTGGCTTGTAGAGTTTCCACTGAAAAATCAGCTTTTAACCTTATGGGAGTTCCCTTGTATGTTATTTGTTGTTTTTCCCTTGTTGCTTTCAATAATTTTTCTTTGTCTTTAGTTTTTGTCAGTGTAATTACTATGTGTCACAGCGTGTTTCTCCTTGGGTTTATCCTGCCTGGACTCTCTGTGCTTCCTGGACCTGGGTGGCTATTTCCTTTCCCATGTTAGGGAAGTTTTCGACTCTAATCACTTCAAATATTTTCTCGGGTCCTTTCTCTCTCTCTTCTCCTTCTGGGACCCGTATAATGCAAATGTTGTCATGTTTAATGTTGTCCCGGAGGTCTCTTAGGCTGTCTTTATTTCTTTTCAATCTTTTTTCTTTATTCTGTTCCGTGGCAGTGAATTCCCCCATTCTGTCTTCCAGGTCATGTATCCGTTCTTCTGCCTCAGTTATTCTGCTACTGATTCCTTCAGGTGTGTTTTTCATTTCAGTTATTGTATTGTTCATTTCTGTTTGTTTGTTCTTTAATTTTTCTAGGTGTTCTTTAATTCTTCTTGGTCTTTGTTAAACATTTCTGCATTTTCTCAATCTTTGCCTCCATTCTTTTTCTGAGGTCCTGGATCATCTTCACTGTCATTATTCTGAATTCTTTTTCTGGAAGATTGCTTATCTCTACTTCATTTAGTTGTTTTTCTGGGGTTTTATCTTGTTCCTTCATCTGGTACATAGCCCTCTGCCTTTTCATCTTGTCTCTCTTTCTGTGAATGTGGTTTTAGTTCCACAGGCTGCAGGATTGTAGTTCTTCTTGCTTCTGCTATCTGCCCTCTGGCGGATGAGGCTATCTAAGAGGCTTGTGCAAGCTTCCTGATGGGAGGGACTGGTGGTTGGTAGAGCTGGCTGTTGCTCTGGTGGGTGGAGCTCAGTAAAACTTTAACCTGCTTGCCTGCTGATGGGTGGGGCTGGGTTCCCTCCCTGCTGGTTGTTTGGCCTGAGGCGACCCAACACTGGAGCCTACCAGGCTCTTTGGTGGGGCTAATGGCAGACCCTGGGAGGGCTCACACCAAGGAGTACTTTCCAGAACTTCAGCTGCCAGTGTCCTTGTCCTCACGGTGAGCCACAGCCACCCCCAGACTCTGCAGGAGACCCTCCAACACTAGCAGGTAGGTCTGGTTCAGTCTCCCCTGCGGTCACTGCTCCTTCCCCTGTGTCCCGATGCGCTCACTACTTTGTGTGTGCCCTCCAAGAGTGGAGTCTCTGTTTCCCCCAGTCCTGTCAAAGTCCTGCAGTCAAATCCTGCTAGCCTTCAAAGTCTGATTCTCTAGGAATTCCTCCTCCCGTTGCCAGACCCCCAGGTTGGGAAGCCTGACGTGGGGCTCAGAACCTTCAGTCCAGTGGGTGGACTTCTGTGGTGTAAGTGTTCTCCAATTTGTGAGTCACCCACCCAGCAGTTATGGGATTTCATTTTATTGTGATTGCGCCCCTCCTACCATCTCATTGTGGCTTCTCCTTTGTCTTTGGATGTAGGGTATCTTTTCTGGTGAGTTCCAGTGTCTTCCTGTCTATGATTGTTCAGCAGTTAGTTGTGATTCCAGTGCTCTTGCAAGAGGGAGTGAGCACACGTCCTTCTACTCTGCCATCTTGAACCAATCTCTCTTCTTTCTTTCTTTCTTGATCAGTCTAGGTAGATGTTTATTAAATTTTTTGATATTTTTCCAAAAATAAGCTTTTGGTTTTAATTATTTTGTCTTATGTTTTTTGTTTTCTGTTTCATTGATTTCCACTCTTCATTATTTCCTGCTTTCTTCTTACTTTGGGTTTAATTTGCTTACCTAATTCTAGCTTTTTAAAATGGAGGCTTAGGTTACTGGTTTGAGAACATTTTGCTTTTCTAACATAAGCATTTAAAGATATTCATTTTACTTTATGCACTGCTTTTACTGTATCTCACTAATTTTGATAAATTGTGTTTTCATTTTCATTCAGCTCAAAATATTGTCTAATTTCTCTTGAAAGTTTTTCCATGATCCATTGGTTATTTAGAAGTGGTTAACTTCCAAATATTGGGGGATATTCCAAAGATGATTCTGTTATTGATTGCTAGTTTAATTCTCTTGTGATTAGAGTATTGTTTTAACATTTTTAAATTTATTGAGACTTGTTTTACAGTTTATCTTAGTAAATGTTCCACATGTCCTTGAAAAAAAAAAAAAGGTGCATTCTGCTCTTATTGAGTGGAATAAATGTCAACAGGTCCAGTTGGTTGATAGTGTTCATCAAATCTTGTCCATCTTTACTGCTTTTTTAAAATCAGTATTAAAATGGGAGTACTGACATCTCCAACTATAATTGTGGATTAGTCTATTTCTGTTTTTAGTTCTGTCCATCTTGCTTCCTGTAGTTTGTAACTCTGTTACTATAGGGACCCACATTTAGTGTAACTGTCGTATCTTCCTGCTGTACCAACCTTGTTGCCATTATGAATTATCCATCTTGGTCTCTAATAATTCTCTTTGACTTAAAATTTATTTCTTCTAACATTAATATAGTCACTGCAGCTTTCTTATTTTTTTCTGTTTGAATGCTATATCACTCAGGGTGTGATTTTGAAACAACAACAATAAGAACCAATAAGAATGACAGAGAATATGCAATTTTTCTAAGGGATTTGACTTTAAGTAATGATAGGGGATCATCAGACAGTTTATGTCCATTTGCTGCCTCTGCATCTCAGCATGGGCTTGGACCAGAGAAGCTGCAGGGACCTGGCAGGAATGAGGGAGCTGCAGACCTAGCTACACCCACCCCAGCAACAAGGTGAGCTGGTAAATCAGCCACAGTATGTACAAGCTACAACAGCACCTAGTGCCCTTGCATCCACCTTCCAAGTGTTAAAAGAACATGCTTGCCATAGCTCAGAAACTAGCCAAGGATTTAGACAAAGTTTGTGCTCAGATTTAAGGACTCTTCACGGCCACTACACTTCCAGTTTCCCTTCCAAGTTCAAGTTCTGCCCTCTGATGAATACTGAACTTTCCTCAGGAGACTCGCATCAAACTCATTTCTACCCCTGAGCAGCCAGATGACTTGCTGACATCCTGACCTTCAGATTCCCCATTTATAAAGTCAGGCATTGAGGGTGGGACCAGGTGACCCCCCCCCAGCCCTTCCAGTTCTACGTAAACACTAAGGAAGCTCTGAATAAACATGTATGCCCTCAAGATCAAGAAAGATCTCATTTCATCACCTGATGTATTAAAGACCACCTGACCCTACACAGTCTTATTTCTAACTTGCAGTCACTTCATTTTCAGACCACTCACAGTCAAAATGCAGATTGTTTCAATTACCCACATAGATTAAAAACACCACTGAGGCAAAAGGAAGAGATTAGCCTGAAAGATCCTTTAGGTTTGAGTGCATAATCCAAATTCCTATGGTATTTTACTACCCCAACTGTATGTGCTAGGTAGCTTTGGTCAGTTAATCTGCTATTTTGGGTCTCTGATTCAATAACACCCACATATCTTCTGAAAGAAATTCAGTCTTGAAACTCTATAGGGTACTGTTTTTCTCATGGCCACTGGTTAGCTGACTTTATAAATGAACTGAGTAGTATGTTCTTAACATAAACAGTACAAATTCCAGGAATCCTGTTAAGACAAACATCGCTGAGGTACACTGAGCTTTTGTTACTTTTTATATGGAGCAAGGACTTCTTTATTCCACCAGACTTCATTGTTGTATTCAGTAGAATAGAACAAAAATATCCTTCTATGGTTCTGCTGAATCTAATTGTTTATAAACACATACACCTGGAAGCAAAGGATTCTGAGCACTTCATGCTTGTTTGGTAATTTATTTGTAGTATTTGTGTATGTCAGGGACTCATAACTCAAAAATTCCCAAACAATTCAGAAGGCCATCCACCCACTCTTCTCAAATGTGTTGAAATGACTTTTTTTTTGGTAGTGCGCTGAAGGCGGAATTATGCTTAAGTTTCGTGGGCTGAGAATGGGTGAACGGGGGTAGGAAGGAGGACTGGGCTGCATAGGGCTTGCCTCCTCTTTATTTTTATTTTTATTTTTTTGCTGTACGCGGGCCTCTCACTGTTGTGGCCTCCCCCATTGCGGAGCACAGGCTCCGGACGCACAGGCCCAGCGGCCATGGCTCACGGGCCCAGCCTCTCCGCGGCATGTGGGATCTTCCCAGACCGGGGCACGAACCCGTATCCCCTGCATCGGCAGGCGGACTCTCAACCACTGCGCCACCAGGGAAGCCCTTGCCTCCTCTTTAGGCTCTCTGAGGAAGAGAGTTTCTTATTCCAAGCTTTTGTAAACTTCGTTGATAAATGTAAGACTATCGCAGTAATCTCCAATAGGTAGCACATGAGCTTTAAAAAAAAGCCAGGGTCGGGGTGGGGGGGAGGGGAGGTGGGGCAGGGAGGTTTTATTTTCAAACTCAAACCAAATTTTTGCAAGTGGCCATGCATTTTGACACGTTTTCTGACTTAGCCAATAGTTTAGGCCCATAGCTCTTTACCGGGGTTATAGTTCCTTCATAATAATTTATTAGCCCTAGTCATGAACACATTATTTTACATTACAAAAGTTTGTAGTATTACAAGAGCGGAACAGTACCACCAGATACTGTTAAAAAGAATGAGGAAAAGCTGTGTATACTGAGCTGGGAAATGATATAATTTTAAAGGATGAAAACGATTTGCAGAACAATACATATAGCACAATTCCATTTTATTTTTTTTTAAGTGTGCATGTCTATAGTCATATCCTTTCAGAAAAAATAACTAGGAGGGTACACTCCAAACTGTCATCAGTGGTTATCTGTCAGGGGTGAAATTAGAGGGACTGAAGGGCTTTCTACTTCACCTATCAAGTGTGAGATTGTGATGATTTTTTTCCCCAATGTATACTTTTACATATTTTTCAAATTGAACAAAAAAGATCTTCCAGAAGCAGAAAAACAGTATGTACAGAGGAGCGAGTCTTGAGCCCAAAGAATTTGCAGCATCAGGGAGACTAAATGATCCCCCAGCTGAGGCAGCGGGTGAAGAGGGTGTGGGAGCTGGGAATTCATCTGGATGACCTGGGTGTGAGGGGCACAGCTTGGAAAGGAAGGTTCGCGTTTGGGAAACAGAGGAGATGGGGGGACACTTTCAGCCAAGATGTAGCTAGGGTTTCTCAGCCTCAGTACTATTGACTTCGGGGGCTGGATCATTCTGTCCTCTGCACTGTAGGATGTTTAGCAGCAACCACAGATGCCAGTAGCGCCCCCAACCCCAGCTGAGATGACCAAAAACATCTGCAGACATGGCCAAATGTCCCCTGCAAGACAGAATTGTCCGCAGTTAAGAATGACTGGTGTAGGCAGTACGAATGATGGGACAGGAGCTGGGGAGAGAAGTGGAGAGTCAGAGGTGGAGATTTGGGCATCATCAGCACACAGACCTCCAGAGGTTGATGAGATCACTCAGGATAAGACAACAGGGGGGCTAGGGAGGGCCCCAGGAGCCTGAACATTTAAGAAGCAAGTTTAAAATGTGTAATAGTGGGACTTCCCCAGTGGTCCAATGGAAAAGAATCTGCCTTCCAATGCAGGATGCAGTTTCAATCCCTGGTCAGGGAACTAAGATCCCACATGCCTCGGGGCAACTAAGCCTGCGCACCACAACTACCGAGCTCACACGCCTCAACTAGAGAACCTGCATGCCACAAACTACAGAGCCCACGCACTCTGGAACCCGCGCGCCACAACTACAGAGCCCATGTGCCCTGCAGCCTGCACGCCACAACTAGAGAGAGAAAACCCACATGCCACGACTAGAGAGAAGCCCACGCAGCACAACTAGAGAGAAGCCCACGTGACACAACGAAAGATCCCTGCACGCCACAGCAAGATCCCGCATGCTGCAACTAAGACCCAATGCAGCCAAAAAAAAAAAAAAAAAAAGTATAATAGTGAATAAGCTAGAGAAGAAATACCCGAGAGGCAGACAGAAGCAGAAGAGCATGGTACCTAGAAGCCAAGTGGAAGATGGTGGACACAGAGCTATCAGTGCTGGCAGGATGGTGTCATGGACTGAACGGTGTCCCCTCTGAAATCCACATGTTGAAGCCCTGACTCCCACTGTAACTGTATTTGGAGATAGGGCCTTTAAGGAGGTAAAGTTAAATGCGGTGGTAAGGGTGGGCCCCTAAGCCTGTAGGACTGGTGTCCTTTTAAGAAGAGAAAGAGACACAAAGAGTGTGCATGTACAAAGGAAAGGCTATGTGAGGACACAACGGGACGGTGACTACCTGCAAACCAGGGAGAGAGGTCTCACCAGAAACCAAACCTGCCAGCATCTTGATCTTGGACATCCAGCCTCCAGAACTGTGTGAGAGTAAGTGTCTGTTGTTTAAGGCCACCAGGCTCTGGTTCTGCTACGGCAGCCCAAGCTGACTAAGACAAATGAGGATTCAGACATCAGGAGGTCACCAGCGTTCTAAAGGAGAAGACTGTCCATGGAGCTGAGGAGTAGAAGTCAAATCATCATCAGGTCAGAGGAGCGGAGGTGCACGTGGGAAGCTCAAGGCAGCTGGGTGTTTGGGACTGACATGTCCACGCTGCTATATGTAAAATGGATAACCAACAGGGACCTACTGTACAGCACAGGGAACGCCGCACAACCTTATTAGGAAAAGAATTTGAAAAAGAATAGATACATGTGTATGTATAACCGAATCACTTTGTTGTACACCTGAAACTAACACAACACTGTTAATCAATTCTACTCCAATATAAAGTAAAAAGTTTAAAAAAAAAAAAAGGCTGGGTGTAAAAGGAAGGAGGAAGGCAGAAGTTTGCAGTCATCAGCAAGAGGCAGAGTGAAGGCAAGCTTTTTTAGAGTCAGGAAGACTTGATGTTTTGAATTCTCCCACAGCTCAGTGAGGGTTCTCAAGATAACTGTCCAAGCTCTTAATCTACTGACAATATGTACTTACAGCCCCAATGTCCATTTCCCATTATTCTGAACATCAATGTCCATTTCCCATTATTCTGAATATCTTCAAAACTGCCTTCTGAGGGACTTCCCTGGCGGTCCAGCGGTTAAGGCTCCACGCTTCCAATGTAGGGGGCACGGGTTTGATCCCTGGTCAGGGAACTAAGATCCTACATGCTGCCCGGCATGGCCAAATTAAAAAAAAAAAAAAAGAAAAGCCTTCTGATTATAAATGTGATATATACATAATGTTTATATCACATTATATGTATGATTATACACGTATATATATATGCACACATATGTGCATTTGCAAAAGTTTTGTAAAGAAAGCATGAAGAAGAAAGAAGAAGAATACCACCAATTTCCCCACTCAGCAGTGAAGACATACATCTCACTTCCATTGTTATCATATTAAAGATTTCCTTCCAGTCTTTTCTCTGTATATTTTAACACAAAATTTGGATCATACAATATACAGAGTTTTGAACCCTCTTTTTTTAAACTGGGCATTGAGTCATAGGTATTTGCCTTTCATTAAATATTTTTCAAATTTGATTCTTAATAACTACATTAAAGACCAGCATGTGAAAATAACATGATTTAACTGTTTTCCTATTTTAGAAAGTTAGATTATTTCCCAATTTTCAGCACTATGAATGCCCAACGATAAACCTTCTTTACATCAATTTTGGTGCACAGCAGTAATTATGCCCTTCCATTTTTACCCTGGTTATGAATCAGATGACTCTGAGAAGGCATTACCACACATTATTTTTTGCAGTTTTGTCTTCAAGAACGATTCTCAATCCTTCATGCTGCAGGTCCTCAGATTGCCTATCAGAAAGAAACCTGCTGTTAAAAAAAATGTGCTCGCCTGAGCAGCCCCCTCACTGATTTATTCCCTGCATTTCCTTTTCATGGTTTTTAATTAAATTTTCAACATGAGCTTGAATTAGAGCCCTATCTAGAAAACCAAAACTTTCAACAGAATGTTTAAGGCATCTAAATCACCTTGGTGAATTTCTCATCACCTGGAACTAGTTGAAACAGAACATCCTCTTTACAGACGAACAAGGCTGAATAGTGTTCTCTGTCCCCATCCTAAGGAATATTGCTCATTGGCACATCACCCTATGCAGCCTAATGCCCACTGGAGGGGTTGTTTGTTGTTATAATACCAGGTAGGGAAAGATACTGCCTCGGCAGCCAAGGGAGTTACACACACACACACACACACACACACACACACACACACACACACACACACACACACACACACACACACACACACACACACACACACACACACACACACACACACACAAATACACACACACACACACCTGGTAAAAGTCCCCAGGATTCAGAACCTGGTGTGAGGAGCGGGGCAGCTCCACAGAGCAGAAGCAGGTGCGGAGTGCACTGGCAAAGATTTTGCTTTTGTTTTGGTTTGGGGTTTGGATTTGGGTTTTGGCCTTTCCCCGTTCACCTCATTCCCTGCACAGCACAGCTGGGTCCCAACAGAGTTGCAAAGAAAACAGAGGAATTCCTGCTACTCCACTGCCTGTTTATACTCAGATTCCCACCACATGCTGAGAGACTCACACATTCTCTCCAGTTGCTTCCGTTTAAGGGACAGTTTTACACCTGGGGTCCTCCTGGTCCTTGAACCAGAGTCAGTAGCAGCAAGATCACAGCCTCACTAGGAGGGAGAAAGGCGAGGCCTGGGGGTCCCTGAGCCATACCTTTGCCTCTGGCAGTTTCCAGGGTTCATAGGCTCTTGTCCCCACAGGCCACCTGCCCTTTGGTATCCTCTTACCTGTGTGGTTCCAAAACTGAGCTTGGTCTGAGGACCTCAAATCACTATTCCTAGAAAAATGGTACAGATGAACCTATTTGCAGGGCAGGAATAGAGACACAGACGTAGAGAACAGACGTGTGGACACCGGTGGTGGGGGAAGGGGGAATGAATCAGGAGATTGGGATTGACATATATACACTACCATGTGTAGGATAGATAGCTAGTGGGAACCTGCTATATAGCACAGGGAGCTCAGCTTGGTGCTCTGTGGTGACCTAGATGGGTGGGATGGGGGGCAGTAGGAGGGAGGTCTAAGAGGGAGGGGATATATGTATACGTATAGTTGATTCACTTCATTGTACAGCAGAAACTAGCAGAAACTAACACAAAATTGTAAAGCAACTATACCCCAGTTTTTAAAAAATCAGTATTCCAGATCCCCTACACACACACACTCACATGTCCATATACTCACACACGTTCTACATACATGCACACACCCATGCACACACGCCCACACAGGGGCATGCATTGCATTGTTGACACAGGACATCTATGAACCTGAACTTTTCCACCTTTAAGGAAACCTTGCCACCAACCCCACTTTTTTAACATAAGTATAGTTGATTTACAATATTATATTAGTTTCAGGTGTACAACATAGTGATTCAATATTTTTATAGATTAAACTCCATTTAAAGTTATTACAAAATAATGGCTATATTTCCCTGTGCTGTACAATATATCCTTGTTGCTTATCTGTTTTATACGTAGTAGTTTACATCTCTTAATCCCATACTCCTCTCTTTCCCCTCCCTCCTTCCCTCTCCCCACTGGTAACCACTAGTTTGTTCTCTATATCTGCATCTGTTTCTGTACTGTTATATACATTCATTTTTTTTTTTAGGTTCCACATATAAGTGATAACATAGAGTATTTGTGTCTTTCTCTGTCTGACTTAGCATAATAATACCCTCTAAGCATAATACTAATTAATAATACCCATGAAGCATAATACCCTCTAGGTCCATCCATGTTGTTACAAATGGGAGAATTTCACTCTTCTTATGGCTGAGTAATATTCCATTGTGTATATATTATGTATGTGTGTATATATAATATATATATATATGTCACATCTTCTTTATCCATTCCTCTGTTGATGGATACTTAGGTTGCTTCCATATCTTGGCTATTGTAAATAATACTGCTGTGAACATTGGTGTGCATGTATTCTTTCAAATTAGTGTTTCACTTTCTTCAGTTATATTCCCAGGAGCGGAATTGCTGGATTATATGGTAGTTCTATATATAGTTTTTTGAGGAACCTCCATACTGTTTTCATAATGGCTGCACAAATTCACAATCCCATCAACAGTGTTGGAAGGCTCCCTTTTCTCCACATCCTTGCCAACATTTGTTATTTATAGACTCTTGGATTATGGTCATTCTGACTGGTGTGAGGTGGTATCTCATTGTGGTTTTGATTTGCGTTTCTCTGATGATTAGTGATGCTGAGCATATTTTCACGTACCTGTTGCGCATCTGTATGTCTTCTTTGGAAAAATATCTATTCAGGTCTTCTCCCTATTTATTTTTAACTGGGTCATTTGTTTTCTTTGATATTGAATTGTATGAGCTGTTTATATATTTTGGATATTAACCCCTTATCAGTCATATCATTTGTAAATATTTTCTCACATTCAGTCATTGTCTTTTCGTTTTGTTGATGGTTTCCTTTGCTATGCAACAGCTTTTAAATTAAATTAAGTTTCATTTGTTTATTCCACCAACACCAGTTTTAAGAGGTTTTATGATTAGGGGATGAGCCGGGTGTATTTACTCTGAGCAAGTACAGGTTTTTCACCTGTCAAGCTCAGGATCCCTCACCAGCCCTTACCCTGGACATTATTATCCTCACTATTGGCCTCTGTGTTTTGGGACCAGATTAAAAACTGGTGTGAATAACAGCTAACATTTGGTGAGGATTTCTATTTCCCAGATGCTGGGCTAATCATTTTAAGTATATTGTCTGATTTAATTTTTACCCTGCCCCCAAAACACTAAAATATAGATATTATCATGATTCGCATTTGACAGCTGAAGACACTGAGGTACTGAGAAGTCAAGATGCTCAAGGTTTCACAACAAGAAAAGTGGTAGAGTTGGAATAAAAACTCAGATAAGAGCTTGCAACCGCTGTGTTTTTTCACATTAACATCTGTTAGGTTTGTGTCCAGCCTCCATTTACTCTTTTCTCAGTAACTTCACGTGGTTTCCTTCTGGGGAATGTCACCCCCAATCCATGCACTTCTGGTGGCCTTATCCACGCTCCTGGCTCTGAGAGGAGCACATAACCTAAATGTAAGGCAACTAGCACACATTTTCCCCTGGGTCTAGGGATGCTTTGGAGATGGGCATGCAGCCCAGTCAGAGCCAAGAGGGTGCATGGGGGTTTCCTGTAGGCTGCTATGTCCCCACTGGGCTTGAGTGGAGAAGCAGCAAGTCCAGGAAGCTGCTGGTGGCCATCTTGGGACCCTGGGGGCAAAGCTGACCTGAGAAATGGTGGAGGAGCTAAGAAGAAGAGGTAACCCAAGTCCTGGTCATATACTGAACCCCATATCGAACCCAGCCCAAAGTAAGCTTTACTCCTGATCTATGTAGTCATGTGCACCAATAAATTCCCTTTAAATTTTTAGCTGGTTTGAATTGAGTTTTCTGCCCCATACTGCTTGGAGTCCTGACCGATTGGTGGGTCCTCGCAGTTCTCCTGTAAACCACCTGTGTGACGTCACTTGGGAACTTACCTGCCTTCCTGGGGACCAGATTTCCTCCCCGCAAAGTGGGGTGAGAGCACGTTGTCCTTGGTAGGTCCTGGCAGGAGTGAAACTGGGAGGCAAGACAGAGCAGAGGCTGGTTTTTCTCCATCTAGAACAGAACTTCATGAATTCCTTGGGTTGACCTTAATTCTTTTTATTATAATATTACTCAAATATGTGCAAACATAAATTAGGTATAATTTCCTTATGGTTATAGCTCTTATACATCTATAAAAACCAAAACAAACTTAAAGATTAAATACAAACAAAACCATGAAACTATAGAAGTCCAATTAAAAGCATGAATTTAATGTGACAGATGATGTTGTTGTGCCAGAATTAAACCACCTGACTCTCCTCGGGGTGCTCCTGGCTGGCGGGGTTGGGAGTTCTCAAGGTCTCGACTCCCAAGTGTCTGCCTCTGATGCCCCCTCACCTCCCTCTGTCACAGGAGCTTTTCCAAGTTCACCTCCCCGGGATCCTGCACTTGCCCGGCATGTCATGACATCATCTGGGCTTCACCTGGCGAGAGGTGTTTTTTACATGTGCCGTCCCCTCTGTTTGCTCATGGTTGGCCCTGACCCCACCTCCATCCTACCCACATTTACAAGGCTGGGCACTGGGCACAGCATTTGGTTACATGGCAAGTTTCCATAATATGTTGACGTGGGTTTTAGGAGAGTATTGTCAGAATAAAAGAACAGAACTTCTGGGGAAGATGGCGGAAGAGTAAGACGCGGAGATCACCTTCCTCCCCACAGATACACCAGAAATACAGCTACACGTGGAACAACTCCTACAGAACACCAACTGAACGCTGGCAGAAGACCTCAGACCTCCCAAAAGGCAAGAAACTCCCCCCGTACCTGGGTAGGGCAAAGCGGAGAGATTCCCGCAGAAAGGATCGGTGCCAACCGGCACTCACCAGCCCGAGAGGCTTGTCTGCTCGCCCGCCGGGGCGGGCGGCGCTGGGAGCTGAGGCTCGGGCTTCAGTCGGAGCGCAGGGAGAGGACTGGGGCTGGCAGCGTGAACACAGCCTGAAGGGGCTAATGCGCCACAGCTAGCCGGGAGGGAGTCCGGGAAAAAGTCTGGACCTGCCAAAGAGGCAAGAGACTTTTTCTTCCCTCTTTGTTTCCTGGTGCGCGAGGAGAGGGGATTCAGAGCGCTGCTTAAAGGAGCTCCAGAGACGGGCGCGAGCTGCGGCTGAAAGCGCGGACCCCAGAGACGGGCGTGGGACGCTGGGGCTGCTGCTGCCGCCACAAGGCCTGTGTGTGAGTGCAGGTTACTGTCCATGCCCCCTTTCCGGGGAGGCTGTGCAGCCCGTCACTGCCGGGGTCCCGGGATCCAGGGACGGCTTCCCTGGGAGAACGCACGGCGCACCTCGGGCTGGTGCAACGTCACACCGGCCTCTGCCGCTGCAGACTCGCCCCGCACTCCATGCCCCTCCCTCCCCCCGGCCTGAGTGAGCCAGAGTCCCTGAAGCGGCTGCTCCTTTAACCCTGTCCTGTCTGAGCGAAGAACAAACGCCCTCTGGAGACCTACACGGAGAGGCGGGGCCAAATCCAAAGCTGAGACCCGGGAGCTGTGAGAACAAAGAAGAAAAAGGGAAATCTCTCCCAGCAGCCTCAGAAGCAGCGGATTAAAGCTCCCCAATCAACTTGATGTACCCTGCATCTGTGGAATACATGAATAGACAACGAATCATCCCAAATTGAGGAGCCAGGAGTCAGTGCTGTGCCTCTGAGGTGGGAGAGCCAACTTCGGGACACTGGTCCACAAGAGACCTCCCAGCTCCACATAATATCAAACGGCGAAAATCTTCCAGAGATCTCCATCTCAACACCAGCACCCAGCTTCACTCAATGACCAGCAAGCTACAGTGCTGGACACCCTATGCCAAACAAATAGCAAGACAGGAACACAATGCCACCCATTAGCAGAGAGGCTGCCTAAAATAATAAAAAGTCCACAGACACCCCAAAACACACCACCAGACGTGGACCTGCCCACCAGAAAGACAAGATCCAGCCTCATCCACCAGAACACAGGCACTAGTCCCTTCCACCAGGAAGCCTACACAACCCACTGAACCAACCTTAGCCACTGGGGACAGACACCAAAAACAACGGGAACTACAAACCTGCAGCCTGCAAAAAGGAGACCCCAAACATAGTAAGATAAGCAAAATGAGAAGGCAGAAAAACAGCAGGAGAAGGAGCAAGATAAAAACCCACCAGACCTAACAAATGAAGAGGTAATAGGCAGTCTACCTGAAAAAGAATTCAGAATAATGATAGTAAAGATGATCCCAAATCTTGGAAATAGAATAGACAAAATGCAAGAAACAGTTAACAAGGACCTAGAAGAACTAAAGATGAATCAAGCAACGATTAAAAACACAATAAATGAAATGAAAAATACTCTACATGGGATCAATAGCAGAATAACTGAGGCAGAAGAACGGATAAGTGATGTGGAAGATAAAATAGTGGAAATAACTGCTGCAGAGCAGAAGAAAGAAAAAAGAATGAAAAGAACTGAGGACAGTTTCAGAGACCTCTGGGACAACATTAAATGCACCAACATTCGAATTATAGGGGTTCCAGAAGAAGAAGAGAAAAAGAAAGAGACTGAGAAAATATTTGAAGAGATTATAGTTGAAAACTTCCCTAATATGGGAAAGGAAATAGTCAGGCAAGTCCAGGAGGCACAGAGAGTCCCATACAGGATAAATCCAAGGAGAAATATGCCAAGACACATATTAATCAAACTGTCAAAAATTAAATACAAAGAAAACATATTAAAAGCAGCAAGGGAAAAACAACACATAACACACAAGGGAATCCCCATAAGGTTAACAGCTGATCTTTCAGCAGAAACTCTGCAAGCCAGAAGGGACTGGCAGGACATATTTAAAGTGATGAAGGAGAAGAACCTGCAACCAAGATTACTCTACCCAGCAAGGATCTCATTCAGATTTGATGGAGAAATTAAAACGTTTACAGACAAGCAAAAGCTGAGAGAGTTCAGTACCACCAAACCAGCTTTACAACAAATGCTAAAGGAACTTCTCTAGGCAAGAAACACAACAGAAGGAAAAGACCTACAATAACGAACCCAAAACAATTAAGAAAATGGGAATAGGAACATACATATCGATAATTACCTTAAATGTAAATGGACTAAATGCTCCCACCAAAAGACACAGATTGGCTGAATGGATACAAAAACAAGACCAATATATATGCTGTCTACAAGAGACCCACTTCAGACCTAGAGACACATACAGACTGAAAATAAGGGGATGGAAAAAGATATTCCATGCAAATAGAAACCAAAAGAAAGCTGGAGTAGCAATTCTCATATCAGACAAAATAGACTTTAAAATAAAGACTACTAGAAGAGACAAAGAAGGACACTACATAATGATCAAGGGATCAATCCAAGAAGAAGATATAACAATTGTAAATATTTATGCACCCAACATAGGAGCACCTCAATACATAAGGCAAATACTAACAGCCATAAAAGGGGAAATCGATAGTAACACAATCATAGTAGGGGACTTTAACACCCCACTTTCACCAATGGACAGATCATCCAAAATGAAAATAAATAAGGAAACACAAACTTTAAATGATACATTAAACAAGATGGACTTAATTGATATTTATAGGACATTCTATCCAAAAACAACAGAATACACATTTTTCTCAAGTGCTCATGGAACATTCTCCAGGATAGATCATATCTTGGGTCACAAATCAAGCCTTGGTAAATTTAAGAAAATTGAAATTGTATCAAGTATCTTTTCCGACCACAACACTATGAGACTAGATATCAATTACAGGAAAAGATCTGTAAAAAATACAAACACATGGAGGCTAAACAATACACTACTTAATAACAAAGTGATCACTGAAGAAATCAAAGAGGAAATTAAAAAATACCTAGAAACAAATGACAATGAAGAGACGACAACCCAAAACCTATGGGATGCAGCAAAAGCAGTTCTAAGAGGGAAGTTTATAGCAATACAATCCCACCTTAAGAAACAGGAAACATCTTGAATAAACAACCTAACTTTGCACCTGAAGCAATTAGAGAAAGAAGAACAAAAACACCCCAAAGTTAGCAGAAGGAAAGAAATCATAAAAATCAGATCAGAAATAAATGAAAAAGAAATGAAGGAAACGATAGCAAAGATCAATAAAACTAAAAGCTGGTTCTTTGAGAAGATAAACAAAATTGATAAACCATTAGCCAGACTCATCAAGAAAAAAAGGGAGAAGACTCAAATCAATAGAATTAGAAATGAAAAAGGAGAAGTAACAACTGACATTGCAGAAATACAAAGGATCATGAGAGATTACTACAAACAACTCTATGCCAATAAAATGGACAACCTGGAAGAAATGGACAAATTCTTAGAAATGCACAACCTGCCAAGACTGAATCAGGAAGAAATAGAAAATATGAACAGACCAATCATAAGCACTGAAATTGAAACTGTGATTTAAAATCTTCCAACAAACAAAAGCCCAGGACCAGATGGCTTCACAGGTGAATTCTATCAAACATTTAGAGAAGAGCTAACACCTATCCTTCTCAAACTCTTCCAAAATATAGCAGAGGGAGGAACACTCCCAAACTCATTCTACGAGGCCACCATCACCTTGATACCAAAACCAGACAAGGATGTCACAAAGAAAGAAAACTACAGGCCAGTATCACTGATGAACATAGATGCAAAAATCCTCAACAAAATACTAGCAAACAGAATCCAACAGCACATTAAAAGGATCATATACCATGATCAAGTGGGGTTTATTCCTGGAATGCAAGAATTCTTCAATATACGCAAATCAATCAACATGATACACCATATTAACAAACTGAAGGAGAAAAACCATATGATCATCTCAATAGATGCAGAGAAAGCTTTCGACAAAATTCAACACCCATTTATGATAAAAACCCTGCAGAAAGTAGGCATAGAGGTAACTTTCCTCCACATAATAAAGGCCATATATGACAAACCCACAGCCAACATCGTCCTCAACGGTGAAAAACTGAAACCATTTCCACTAAGATCAGGAACAAGACAACACTGCCCACTCTCACCACTCTTATTCAACCTAGTTTTGGAAGTTTTAGCCACAGCAATCAGAGAAGAAAAGGAAATAAAAGGAATCCAAATTGGAAAAGAAGAAGTAAAGCTGTTACTGTTTGCAGATGACATGATACTATACATAGAGAATCCTAAAGGTGCTACCAGAAAACTACTAGAGCTAATCAATGAATTTGGTAAAGTAGCAGAATACAAAATTAATGCACAGAAATCTCTGGCATTCCTATACACTAATGGTGAAAAATCTGAAAATGAAATCAAGAAAACACTCCCATTTACCATTGCAACAAAAAGAATAAAATATCTAGGAATAAACCTACCTAAGGAGACAAAAGACCTGTATGCAGAAAATTATAAGACACTGATGAAAGAAATTAAAGATGATACAAATAGATGGAGAGATATACCATGTTCTTGGATTGGAAGAACCAACATTGTGAAAATGACTCTACTACCCAAAGCAATCTACAGATTCAATGCAATCCCTATCAAACTACCACTGGCATTTTTCACAGAACTAGAACAAAAAATTTCACAATTTGTATGGAAACACAAAAGATCCCGAAGAGCCAAAGCAATCTTGAGAATGAAAAATGGAGCTGGAGGAATCAGGCTCCCTGACTTCAGACTATACTACATAGCTACAGTAATCAAGACAGTATGGTACTGGCACAAAAACAGAAAGATAGATCAATGGAACAGGATAGAAAGCCCAGAGATAAACCCACGCACATACGGTCACCTTATCTTTGATAAAGGAGGCAGGAATGTACAGTGGAGAAAGGACAGCCTCTTCAATAAGTGGTGCTGGGAAAACTGGACAGGGACATGTAAAAGTATGAGATTAGATCATTCCCTAACACCATGCACAAAAATAAGCTCAAAATGGATTGAAGACCTAAATGTAAGGCCAGACACTATCAAACTCTTAGAGGAAAACATAGGCAGAACACTCTATGACATAAATCACAGCAAGGTCCTTTTTGACCCACCTCCTAGAGAAATGGAAATAAAGACAAATATAAACACATGGGACCTAATGAAACTTAAAAGCTTCTGCACAGCAAAGGAAACCATAAACAAGACCAAAAGACAACCCTCAGAACGGGAGAAAATATTTGCAAATGAAGCAACTGACAAAGGATTAAATCTCCAAAATTTATAAGCAGCTCATGCAGCTCAATAACAAAAAAACAAACAACCCAATCCAAAAATGGGCAGAAGACCTAAATAGACATTTCTCCACAGAAGATATACAGACTGCCTTCAAACACATGAAGGAATGCTCAATATCTTTAATCATTAGAGAAATGTAAATCAAAACTACAATGAGATATCATCTCACACCAGTCAGAATGGCCATCATCAAAAAATCTAGAAACAATAAATTCTGGAGAGGGTGTGGAAAAAAGGGAACACTCTTGCACTGCTGGTGGGAATGTGAATTGGTACAGCGACTATGGAGAACAGTATGGAGGTTCCTTAAAAATCTACAAATAGAACTACCATATGAAATGAGTTAATGAATTAGAGCTCTGTACTGGGTTGACTAGTGTCCCCCTAAAATTCAGGCCCACCCAGAACCTGTGAATGTGACTTTGTTTGGAAATAAGGTCTTTGCAGACATAACAGAGTTACAATGAGGTTATGCTGGATACGGGTGGGCCCTATTCCAATGCCTGGTGCCCTTATAGGAAGTGAGGAATTTGGACACAGAGCCACAGAGAAAGACAGACAGACAGAGAGAGAGAGAGAGAGAGAACACCTGTGATGACAGAAGCAAAGATTTGAATGATGCTTCTACAATCCAAAAAAAGCCAGGGATTGCCAGCAACCCCAAGAAGCTAAAATAGAGGCGTGGAAGAGATTCTCCCTCAGAGCCACTGAAAAGGATGCAACCCTACTAACACCTTCATTTTGCACTTCCGCCTCTGGAACTGTGAGACAGTAAACTTAGGCTGTTTTAAGCTACCCAGTTTGTGGCACTTTGTTACAGCAGCATCAGGAAACTAATATACGCACAACACAGTGCTTGACATATACAGTAAACAGTATATGGTGGCTTTTTATTAGCAGATGAGACTTGCAGGCACATAAAGAAGTACAAGATGGTCTACAAATGCAAGTTTCTATTCTCATTTCCCCTTCAATTTCAGCACACAGGTTTAACCCCAATGTGAAGTTTGTATCATCATCATCATCATCATCATTCAGTACAGTGTCACACTTTTTAGTTTACAAAGCTTTTTCCTACAGATTTCTTCAGTTAATTCTCACAGTGACACTATGGAGTAGATAAAATTAACAATTTTTGCACATTGGCCAAGGAATCTTTTAGAGCTAATTGGCTAAATGCAATGTGGTTTCCCAGATTAGATCCTGGAAGAGAAAGAGGATGTTAGTGGGAAAACCGGCAAAATTCAATTACAGTCTGTGACTTAGTTTATAGTACTGCACCAGTGATAGTTTCTTAATTTTGACAAATGCAGCATGTTTATGTAATATGTTGTCAATTTATGGAATCTGGATGAATGGTACATAGAAATTCTCTATCTTTGCAACTTTTCTTTAAATCTCAAATTACACAAAATACAAAGTTGACTTTTAAAAAGTGGATTGGAGGGCTTCCCTGGTGGCGCAGTGGTTGAGAGTCCGCCTGCCGATGCAGGGGACACGGGTTTGTGCCCTGGTCCGGGAAGATCCCACATGCCGCGGAGCAGCTGGGCCCGTGAGCCATGGCCACTGATCCTGCGTGTCCGGAGCCTGTGCTCCGCAGCGGGAGAGGCCACGGCAGTGGGAGGCCCGTGTACCGCAAAAAAAAAAAAAAAAGTGAATTGGAAATACTCTCCAGCTGATTTGAATATTTTGCTGGACCATCACTGAGCAACCCTGCCAGATGAAAAATATCTGACATATGGGGAGTTGTAACCACCCTCATCCATATTTTTTCTTTTAAAAACTATAATTATTTTCCCACTATTATTAAAATTCCATATAGGAAATTTGGAAGATATATAAAACTGAAAGGAGAAAAGAAATCTCGCCATGATCTCACCACTGAAAAACACCCACCACAAGCGTTTTGGTCTATCTCCTCACCATTTTTTGGTTTGGGCATTAGGTACATGTAAGCATCCTGGTCACACCTCCCACCCCATGCCCACCTGAGCAGCTGGACATTGTTAGAGAGAAGCTCACGGTCATGCTGGTGGTGGGGGAGACTTTAAAACTCTCAGCCATGAATTTTTTTTTATATTGCAGTAAATTTGATTTACAATGTTGTATTAGTTTCAGGTGTACAGCAAAGTGATTTAGTTATACATATACATATATCCATTCTTTTTCAGATTCTTTTCCCGTATAGGCTATTACAGAGTATTGAGTAGAGTTCCTTGTGCTATATAGTAGGTCCTTATTGATTATCTGTTATATATAGAAGTGTATATATGTTAATCCAAACCTCCTAATTTATCCCTCCCCCTGACCTTTCCCCTTGGTAACCATAAGTTTGTTTTCTAAGTCTGTGAGTCTATTTCTCTTTTATAAGTAAGTTTATTTGTATCATTTTTTAAGATTCCACATATAAGCGATATCATATGATATTTATCTTTCTCTGACTTACTTCACTCATTGTGACAATATCTAGGTCCATCCTTGTCACTGCAAATGGCATTATTTCATTCTTTTTTATTGCCGAGTAATATTCCATTGTATATATGTACCACATCTTCTTTATCCATTTATCTGTTGGTAGATATTTAGGTTGCTTCCATGTCTTGGCTATTGTAAATAGTGCTGCAATGAACATTAGGGTGCATGTATCTTTTCAAAGTATGTTTTTCTCTGGATATATGCCCAGGAGTGGGACTGCAGTATCATATGGTAGCTCTATTTTTAGTTTTTTAAGGAACCTCCATACTGTTCTCCATAGTGGCTCTATCAGTTTGCATTCCCACCAACAGTGCAAGAGGGTTCCCTTTTCTCCACACCCTCTCCAGCATTTATTGTTTATAGGCTTTATGATGATAGCCATTCTCACCAGAGTGTAAAACTCACAGCGACGAATCCTAATGGGCACCCAACGTATCCCTGCTTCATAACTTCTTTCTTCTGAAATCACTTACACACACACACACACACACAGAGCTCTGTTGTCTTACCTGGTAACTATTCTTAGTTGGGGAAATAGGAGCAGTGAGAGTCATGGCCCCATCTTCCCATGACCAGCACCACCAACCCAGTGGCCCCTGCCCCCCGCCATGTGTATCCAGGCTGGTCCTTCTCCTACCTGAGCACCCTCTCAGTGACTCGCTTCTCCTCTCCTGAATCATCGTTGTCTCCCTCCTCACTCCCAACAGTATAAAAGGGCTCCACTAGTGCTTATCTTGGCAGGGAAAAGGCTTCCCCAGGCCCTGCATCGCCTCTACCTATTACCCTGTTCTCTACTCCCATCTCATCAGAACTCCTTGGAAGAACTGACTGCAGTCTCTGTCCCCATGTCCTTGACCTGCTCCAGCCAGGCTTCTGATTTGGTGTCAGGGAGATATATGTCTCTTACTGGTGTCCTCAACTGTCTGCGTGTTGTGAAAACCTTCTCTTCTCTGTTCCCACCTTCCTGACCCCTGGAAGGGCCAGGACCCCTGGCCCTCAGCTGAGTATTCCATCCCCCTCCTGGGGTCCCACATACCACCCTCTCCTGTGGTTCCTTCTATCTTCATCTCAGCCTCCTGGCTGACTCCCCTACTAATAAGGCCTCAGAACATGGCCCTGCTTTCCTTTCCAACCTTCGCTCATAACTGTCCCCCTGGCCACTGTGCCCTCTGTCTGTTCCTCAAATGATCCCCCTTGTTCCCACCTCAGGACCTTTGCACTGGCTCTTTCCTCTGCCTGGAGTGCTTGTCCCATTGGTATTGTCAGGTGTGTTTCCATATTGTAATTCAAACCTCAGCTCAGATATCCCATCCACAGAGAGGCTTTCCCTGATGGCCCCAGTCCTTTCTCTCTGTGCAGCTCTCTCACCACCTGGCATTTCTCTTGTTTGTTTATTCGCTGGCTTATTTTAGATCTCCACCCATTCCCCCCTACGCTGGTGTGTTTCTTCCACTAGAGCTTGGAGCCCACATGCCTTGTGCAGGGCTCTACTTCCAGGCCTGTAACAATGCCTGGTACATGGCACGTGCTCAAGAGATGTTTGTTGAATAAATGGATTAGGTGTGAGTCTGTAATTCTGCACTCTTGTTTTTTTCCTGCCTGGATGTGAAACTGTAGCACTTCCACTCTTTCAGATACTGTTTCCAATGGCTGCACTATAATCTACATAGTTGAGACACTCAAATTTATTGACTTCTTTTCCTCTTTTGGACATTTATATTAATTAAAATTTTTCCCTATTATAAATAACTCTTCAATGAACATCTTTACATATAAAACTTTTTATATATTTTGGATTATATCCTTAGGGTAGAATTCCAGAAATGAAAGTGTTCATCAAAAGGATCTTTTGCCCTTTAGAAGGTGACTCATCTATAGGGAAAAACCACTTTGTATTTTGTGTAGATTCTATAATTGTTTGTTGTCAAACGACCAAAACATATGTAAAGTATTATAATTGTGGAATCCTTTCTGCCCAGCACTGTGGAAGGTGCTATGAGTAGAACTAAGGGGAAAAAAAGGCTAATCTCTAAAAAGAAAGAGGAAAAAAAAAAAGCGTTAAACAGAGGAATGTGGCAGAATATAGCCATGACCTGACCTAACTTGAATATGGTAGGTGCCCTCAGGGGGTCAGCACTGGGACTGACAGCAGCTGGTTGAGTCTAAGAGGAAGATGAGTGTGTCTGCTCTGTTTTTTCTGTAATACTTGTATTGCACTTTACAGTTTATCAATCAATTCCACCCCCACTTTCTCGGGTGGTCCTCAGATCTACCTAGAGAGATATTTGGGGGGTAGGTATTGGTGTTCTCACTTGCAGAGAGAAGCTTGGAGTGATCTGTCCAGGTTCACAGAGCTGGACCCCAAGCCCAGAAGGTCTGACAGCAAGTCCAGGGCCGTGACCTCCCCCCACCCACTGCAGAGTCGATGCTCCTGTATAGTACACAGAAATGGCTGGATGGATTGTGCTGAGTTTGGAGGGTGTGTTAGAGACTGGCTCGTATAATACTGGCAATGTAGCCCTCCCAAGTTCACATCAGGGGTGCCTCAAAGACACAGGACAACATCCCCCAGGGAGGCTGAAGCTGCGGTTTGCCCATGGGCATGTGTGGACAAAGACTACAGTGACCATGGACAGAGACGAAGAGCAGGAGCTTCCATCAGGTCAGGAGCCCTGGGGGTCCTTCCAGTGGCAGTGTTTGTGTCCAGCTGCTTCTCACACAGGCACCTCTGTGCTTCAGCCTAGTGGAGGTGGGTCAGCCTGGGGTTTGGTGAAAAGCACATGAATTCACAAAACATTAAACCTCAGAGACCATCTTGTCCTACCCATTCAATATATAGATAAGGAAACAACCCAGAGAAGCGAATTTCCAAGGCCACACAGCAAGTTCAAAGGGAGCCCAAACAATATTTTTCTTTATTACAGCATGATGCCTCTCCTCCGTAGAGTATTATTAAAGAAATGCAGCTTTATGATTTTCAAGTACTCTGAGTTACACTAGAAAAAATCACCTGTCCAAAGCTCTCAGGGAAAGAACTTTAATGAATAGATAAGTTATGTTTTCTAGACAAATGAGCATTCCCCCACCCGCCACCAAGGGCATTTGAAAGAAGTCTATGTATCTTTTCTGAAATCTTTCTTTCCCTGTGGATTTTCTTAGCCTGCTCTCTTCAGTAATGGATGAAGATGAGTTTCAGCCCAGTTATCTTTGAGATTATCACAAACCTCAAATGACGGGGTCTAGTGAATGAGGACGTGCCGCTCCGTGAACCACTGGACGTCATTTCTGGGTCGCCTGATGGTACATAACCATGCAGGGAAACATGAGACATTTCCTGAGCTATCAGGCACTTGACCTGGGCAAGGATCGGAAGACAGGACGGTTTGATGGAACGGGAATAAGGTTTTCTAGAATTTTCTGTGCCGATCGAATTGCCCCTGAGATGTTGTACCCCATCTGCACGTTCCATCCATGGCACGGGGTGGAGAGGGGTGTGGGCAGTGGCAGGGAAGCACCAGTCTACTTGTCCGGGAGGTGGTGGGCAGCTGAGTATGTGGAGACGGCGTCATGGCCCCTTCCTCTTCCCTGTCATCCTGCGGTTCTATCACTGTCCCTTCAGACCTGCTCACACGTCTGGATCAGACCATCAAAATAGAGGCTACACATTCTTTGTTAATAATTCTTGTAAAAGGCTTTTTTAAGATACTTGCACTGATGTCACAGAACTGATTCCCCTCGGCAATTAGATGCAGTGAGTAGATAATCTTTTATGTTACATTAAAGCAATCCTTTAACAGCAAATCAGATTCCTATCTCGTCAACCTTCTCGTGATGGGAAAGGCTCAAAGAAGACTACCATTTTTAACATATCCTCTTAAAAAAAAGAGGCAGGTCAGCTGGGGGTATCTGAAGGAAACAAGGGTTCCATTTGACATTTTCCTTCTCCACTCCCAGACATACTTGTTCCTGGGCATGGGGACCCATTCTGTGCCAAAATTATTAAAATCATAATGAGATAAAGAGTGAGACTAACACTGCAAGTTGTTGGCATGGTGGGTAGGGTTTTGGCAACATATTTTCTTTTTTTGTCTTCCCTCCATCCACTCAATCCAAAATGACAGCCTTGAAAATTCCTCTGTGATGTTCACTGTGCTCTAAAACATGACAATGGCCGTAATTCACATTTACGGCTGGTTTGTGTGTGTGTGAGTGTGTGCTTTTCATTTGTTTAACTAGTAATGAAGTTGTAAATGCAGCATTTCTTTCATTACCTATTCATTAAAGATATGACATGAAAACAGAGTTTCCATGGAAATGGCTTTGTGGTTTCTGAGTACATAATAAGAATTCCATTGTTTACACTATAGCACAGATAACTGACGGGTGTTATTGTAGCTGGTAAAGTCTTATTTAGCTCCATGAATACATGGACAAAGGGGTGGTGTGGTCTGTCCTCCCGCACACCCATGTGAGAGCAGAAGCCTCACGACCATCAGCGCACACGCTTTAGGATGGAAAGTACGCATCGAGCTATACCTTTCAACACACTTAAATATTGTAACATTCCAAATAAAAAGAGCCAAAATAGTTCCACCCAAGGCTCAACGTGAGTCCATTTAACGTAAAGAAACGTTTTTCTCTGCCAATGTTTGGGCTATGACATGAGACTGCCTGGGTTCAAGTCTTGGCTTTTATCCTTACTAGCTGCTAATAATAATAAATCCCAATTAAGTGACTTAGCCTCTCTCTAAGCCTTAGTTTTCTTATCTGTAAAATGGGGGAAATATACACACACAATACATTAGATATAATATATATGTGTATACATGTGTGTGTGTATACATGTATACATCAGATTCTTATGGGGATTAAAGGAGAAAGTGCCATAAAGCACTTAGCAGATACGGGCTCCTACAGTGTTCCCTACCTGTGATGCCATGTTGTCATAATTGTTTGCCATTAACAGGGTGATAAAAACTGATGGGTGCTAACCTTCACCTCCTCTTCCCTGAGACTCTCCCTGGAGGTAGAAGAGCTCCCTCCCTGCCCTGAGCAAGGACAGAAGGCACCTGCCCCTCTCTTGCAGCATCTTCCAGTTCCCTTTTGCCTTTAATGATTTATGGGTTTATTCCTCTTCCTATGAGGTCATGCTCTCCTGGAAGGCAGGGGCCACCCCAGCCTTTCCTGTCATAGCCCAGGGCCTGGCACAAAGTAGAAACCTCCCAAAAGAAAAGTTTGATTTATGAAAAATTAAATTAATTAAAACCCACTGTGTGAACTCAGTTCAGGGGATGAGTTGTGTCTTTTTTGTTTTGTTTTGGTTTGACTTGGGAGGTGGGAGAAGCATAAGGAGGGCAAGTTTTTTTTTTTTTAATTTAAAAAGAGTATAGAAAATGCATGACACTAGGCTGAAAACGCAAGTCCTTGATGACTAAGGTCCACTTTGGTTTCCAAAATATTCCCTGGCCAACTGTCCTGCAAATCAGGACTAGGGTGAGGAGAGGGAGGCACCCAGGGTGCAAGCTTTCATGTGGCACTCACTTTCAGGGTCACCAGACGGCTAGTACATGTTATGCTCCAGGTACCTCACAGCTTTACCCTAGGCCCAGCCCTGTGTCCTGTGGCCAGTGGGGTTGGATTCTGTGTTTGTCAGCTCTAGGCTGTGATACAAAGCTCTCTTAGACTGAGTCACATAAAGTCCTTTCCTGGTACTTCAGAGAGACATAAAGTCCTTTCCTGGTACTTCAGAGAGAAACATAAAACAGTAAGGACGATAATGCTTCCTAACACAGCAGACGGAGATGTAACCGGGTGACACTGGCTGTTACACTTTACAGACAAAGTGATACCATTTGGTTCTTATTTATAAAACAGACATTAGGGCCTCCCTGGTGGCGCAGTGGTTGAGAGTCCGCCTGCCGATGCAGGGGATACGGGTTCGTGCCCCGGTCTGGGAGGATCCCATATGCCGCGGAGCGGCTGGGCCCGTGAGCCATGGCTGCTGGGCCTGCGCGTCCGGAGCCTGTGCTCCGCAATGGGAGAGGCCACAGCGGTGAGAGGCCCGCGTACAGAAAAAAGAAAAAAAAAAAAAAAAAAAAAAACAGACATTAATCCAGTTCTGCATGACTGTAGCACAATTTACTCAAAACATGCCAGGAAGTCTTCTAGCCTATTAAAATAAGTGTTCCACCGTCTTCATCTGTACCACGAATCCTCATTGCTGGCATCCAGATGAGAGAAAGAGATTCAACCATGAAGACATGGTTGACATAGACTATGACTATATAACAAGAATTTTAATTGCCAGAAGTATTCATTGAATAATTATACAAGTTAGGAGCAGGGGTGCAGGGAAAGAGAGCGACAGAGACACAGGTGTTTTCCCTAGCCTGTTGTTTCATGGACCAGAGGGGCTGCACTCACCACCTTTCCTAGGTGCCCAAGTAAACCAAAAATGCCTAGACCAAGCATCATGCAGGAAGGCAAGTTAAAACTGGAAAACTGACCCTAAAATTTACGTGGAAATGCAAAGGACCTAGAATATCCAAAACAATTTTGAAAAAAAAAACAAAATTGGAGAATGTACACTCCCTGATTACAGGACTCATTAAAAAGCTACAGTCATGGGACTTCCCTGGTGGTGCAGTGGTTAAGAATCTGCCTGCCAGTGCAGAGGACACGGGTTCAATCCCTGGTCAGGGAAGATCCCACATGCCGCAGGGCAACTAAGCCCGTGTGCCACACCTATTGAGCCTGCCCTCTGGAGCTCGCGAGCCACAACTACTGAAGCCCACATGCTACAACTACTGAAACCTGCGCACCTAGAGCCCGTGCTCTGAAACAAGAGAAGCCACTTGCAATGAGAAGCCCGAGCACCACGACGAAGAGTAGCCCCCGCTTGCCGCAACTAGAGAAAGCCCACGCACAGCAACGAAGACCCAACACAGCCAAAAAAATAATAATAAAAAAATTTTTTTCAGTAAAAAAAAAAAAGAAAAATGCTACAGTCATCAAGACAGTATGGGGCTTCCCTGGTGGCGCAGTGGTTGAGAGTCCGCCTGCCGATGCAGGAGACACGGGTTCGTGCCCTGGTCCGGGAAGATCCCACATGCCGCGGAGCGGCTAGGCCCGTGAGCCATGGCCGCTGAGCCTGTGCGTCCGGAGCCTGTGCTCCGCAATGGGAGAGGCCACAACAGTGAGAGGCCCGCATACTGCAAAAAAAAAAAAAAAAAGACAGTGTGGTCCTGCCATAAACATGCCATAAACATAGACATAGAGATCAGTGGAACAGAATAGAGTCCAGAAGTCAACCCACATATACATGATCAATTGCTTTTCAACAAAGGGGCCAAGGCAATGTAATAGGGGAAGGATAATGGTGCTGGAGCAATTGGATTTATATGCAAAAAAGAACCCCAACACTTACCTCACACCATATATAAGAATTAACGTGAAATATATATCTAAATGTAAGAGCTAAGATTATAAAACTTCTAAAGAAAATATAAGTGAAAACCCTAATGATGTAGATTTGGCAAAAATATCTTAAATATAACAAAAACAAACAAAAAGCACAATATAATAAAAAATGTATTACATTGATTTCATTAAAACTAAAACTTTTGCTCTTCAGAAGTCTCTGTTTTGTTTTTTTGTTTTTTTTTTTTTCTTTTTGCGGTATGTGGGCCTCTCACTGTTGTGGCCTCTCCCGTTGCGGAGCACAGGCTCCGGATGCGCAGGCCCAGCGGCCATGGCTCACGGGCCCAGCCGCTCCGCGGCATATGGGATCCTCCCAGACCGGGGCACGAACCCGTATCCCCTGCATCGGCAGGCGGACTCTTAACCACTGCGCCACCAGGGAGGCCCAGAAGTCTCTGTTTTGAAAATGAAAAGGCAAGCCACAAACTGGGAGAAAATATTTGTAAAAATTTATCTGACAAAAGACTTGTATCTAGAATACTTAAAGAACTTTTATAATTGAATAATACAACCCAATTTAAAAATGGGAAAATATTTAAACGGACACTTTATGAAAGAAGATGTGCAGATGACAAATAAGCACGTGAAAAAGTGCTTAGCATCAGTACTCAATTAGGGAAATACAAATTAAAACCCTGATGTGATATCATTACATGTCTACTAGAATGGCTAACAGGAAAAGACTGACCACACCAAGTGCTGGGGAGGATTTGGAAGAACTGAAATGAATCCCCATACACGATTAGTTGGAATATAAAATGATACAACTACTTCTGAAAACATTTTGGCAGTTTCTTAAAAAGTTAAACATAGACCTGCCATACAAACCTGCCGTGCCATTCCTAAGTATTTACCCAAAAGAAATGAAAGCATATGTTCATACAAAGACTCTACTCAAACCTTCAGAGTGGCTTTATTTATAATAGTCAAAAGCTGGAAAAAAGTACAAATGTCCATCAACACGTGAACATATTATCAAGTTGTGATATATCCATATGATGGACTCAGCAATATAATGGAATGAACTATTACAACAGCACTGATGATTTTTTATGCTGAAAGAAGGGAGACAAAGAAAGAATATATACTGTGATATTCTGTTTATATAAAATTCTGTGAAATGCACACTCATCTATAATGACAGAAAACAGATCTGTCTGGGGATGGAGGTGCAGAGAGGATTGGGGGTCAGACGACTAAGAAAACTTTGGGGGAAACAGTTATGTTCATTGTCTTGACTGTGCAGATGGTTTCATGGGTGTGTACATACGCCAAAATTCATCGAATTTTACCCTTTAAATATGTGTCATTTATTATGTGTCAACTTTACCTCAGAAAGTTGTTTTTTTAAAAAGAGGTGAAATAAAGCAGTAGATGAGTCAGAAAAATAGTATGAGTCACGACCCCAAAACTGTGGGAAGAGCCACACAATATGCCGAGAACCTTCCTCTTCTAAGTTTTCCCAGGACGAGGCAAACAGGAATCTGCAGGAGCATCTCCCAGAGGCGCCCGCAGGAGTAGATGCAAGCGTCTCCCTGTGGACTCAGATGGACCCTGGGATCCCCCTCCCCGTGAGGGGCTGGCTTTTCTGCTGCAGGGAGTGCTGCTGGCTGACATGCCCCTACCTGTAACACAGCGACAGGCGTCTAGCTCTGGGTTTCCCTGAAGCCCCTCTCTGGATCCCCCTTTGGCAGAGACCCTTTCATTCCCCAAGAGAGCAGGAGCCTGTGTCCCTGGCCCAGCTGACAAACACCGTATTGTCCTTGTGATGCCATCAGGAATCCATTTCTGATGAAGAGCTCTGCAATTCCTACTGCCAAGCAGGACAATGAGCCTCTTCCCTCCCTGCCCAGGTCTCAGCCCTCACGCCTCCATCCGAGATCCTACAGTATCCGGGCACTCTCTGCACACTCCTTGTCCACCCATAGTTGTCATAGCAACAAATGACAACTACAAGCATGACTGAGATGTGATACTCTTAAATATAACTATTCAATAACGATAGCAATAAATAATTGATTATTATTTTATACACCAAGGAGAACTCCGTTTTCAGTATCTCATTATTTAACAATAATTAGATGATCTGTACAAAGCTACATGATTAGGGAACAGCAGAGCCAGGGTTCAAAACCAAGATTGCATTTTAGGTCTTAATACTAGTGTTTTCCAAACCTTGGTGAAATTTGTGCACCATTTGTCCTCTCAATTAATTAGAATCTTTCTTTAAATTGATTACCTTTTGTAAAATAATACGTTGTTTTTTAAATTTTAAATGTCACGTCACGTCTGTAAGTGAAAAGTATCACTTGTCACAAATGGGAAAAAAAATAACTATAAAAGCAAATGCAGTGAACGCAAAAAAAGTGTTATTAACAGCTGGCCTGAAGCTGTTGTCTGCAGGAGGCTCTGAGCCTGGGACGTTGGAAAGGTGTTAAAGACTAACACCCAACTGGGATTTTGTGACTGGAACCAAAGTGATCCAGAGGGAATTGGAAAGGGAATCACTTTGTCCCTGAGTGAGTGCGCTGGTAGCATTGCCCATCTTGGTGCCGCACCTAAAACCATCTGAGGGGCTTTGCACATGCGGCTCAGCCTCCTCTCTGGTCATCTCGGGCCCTGTGAGTAGGTGGGGGAGACCATCCTATTGTGAATATTGCCATCTTACTGGCTCTGGGGCAGTGTGACCAGTCAGAAGAGTGCTGGCTTTGTGTTTTGTAGACCCAGGTCTGAGCCCTGACTCTAGAAAGAGTCCCATGGTCCCAAGTCCTCTGGGTTACTCAGGTTCTCCAGGAAAACAGAACCAGCAGGAAATTATCTATCTCTCTGTCTGTCTATTTATCTATCTATTTATTATGAGGAGTTGGCTTATACGACTGTGGAGGCTGAGAAATCCCATGATCTGCCGTCTGCAGCTGGAGACCCGGGAAAGCCAGTGGTACAGTTCCCTTCAGAGCCCCGAAGCCTGAGAACCAGAGGAGCCGGTGGGGTAAATTCCAGTGCAGTGGCGGGAGAAGATAGATATCCCAGTTCAGTCGGTGAGGCAGGAAGCGAAGGGGACGAATTCCTCCTTCCTCTGCCTTTTTGTTCTTCTCACCAGACCCTCAGTGGATTGGAAGATGCCCACCCACACTGGGGAGGGCAAACTGCTTTATTGAGTCCACCGATTCAAATGCTAATCTCATGCAGATGCACCCTCACAGGCACACCCAGCAATAATAGTTCATCTGGGCACCCCGTGGCCCAGTCAAGTTGACACATAAGATTAACCATCTCGTCCTCCAAGGCTCAGCTGGCATCTCTAACAGAAGCCTGGGTTGAGGAAGCGAGGTGCGCAGCAGCCCCAGAGCCGGCACTTCCAGACAGTGAGCAATGCTTCCCTCCTGTAAGACGTGCCTGAGGCACATGCTGGCAGTGAGCAGGGTCCTGTACTGGGGCCCACCTACAACACACTTATATCTGTTTTCCTAGTAAAAGTCCCACCTCAGCACCCAAAGTATCCTGCATTGTGTGGGGTGAGGCCAGGGCCATCCCCAAACTGGCAAAACACGGGGTCCCCCCTCAGAGTCTCTGCAACGGGCCCTGATGGGTTGGTTTCTGCTTGATTGGCACGCGTGCCCTGCTCAGGCCTCCTGGTCACGTGGCCTCAAGCTGTTTGGAGAGCCTGAAAGGCAGCACACGGGAGCACTTACTTCCCCTCTCTGGCCAGCCTAAGAGACCTCTCTGGGGATGTGCCTTCTGTCTCATATCGGGAGGGCATTTGATTTGCTACAGAGCTTTCCAGCCCAAAGTCTGAACAACCAGTGCTCCTTCCTTGCCGTGAACGGACTTCACCTCTGAAGCTCGGAAGGGTGGCGGAGGAAAATATTTCCATGCGTCTTCAAGGTCAGAAAAGAAAGTGAAGAGCATAAATATGGAGCAGACATTGCTGAAGTCAAACAGACACTGGCATCAGACACCCAAAAGCAGAGATTAGCTACACACAGCTGGTCGCCAGCCTAATGCATCTCCTCATGTGTGTGGGGTTTGTGTTTGTGTTTGTGTTTTCTTTATGGAGCTGGCTGTCATCCTCACACTTCTTGGGTGGGGCCAGGGGCAAGATGTGATTTCTTAAGGATTTTGTTTACTGTTAGATGTTATCCGGCCCCCGAACAAAGTCTCAGGGAAGGCCACTTGTTCTCCTGAAGCTGGGGGTCAAGCAGATCCCCTCCTCGCAGGGGATGGCATCACCTCCTTCCATGGGTCACTCCCCCTTGCCAAGGCTGCTCCTCCCATCCGGTCATCCCTGGTTCCTCTGGGACCAGCAGTGAAGGATTCACTCCTAGGGCTTCAAACCCACTTGTGTGAAGACACTGCCTTAGACAAGTGAGGTTTGGAAAGGCTAGGATATGGCCCTTTTCATTCTATTTTAGTGAGATTATTGTGCAGCTCCCTGGGTTAGTAGGTGAGAGTTGGCTTTGTGTGGATAGAAGAGCTGGGTGGGGTGACGGGGAACCCGGCCGGCTGGGTCCTGGACACATTCACCCCCGTGACCCTGAGCAAGTCATTTATCTTCTCAGAGGATTGGTTTCCTCATCTGTAACAGGAAAATGAAATTGTTCCTCACTCGTTATTACGAGGCCGCAGCGTCATTGCTGTTCGTTCTAAAGCATAAGCTGCCGTATGGAGAGACTGGCTGCTCTTCCCATGATGACGGCCATGCAACAGTAAGGATGGGGGCGGCAAGGGAGAGCGCTCTCAGCCACTGGGGCCTCCCGCCAGGTTAATGTGTGATGCTGGCCAAGCCAGACGCTAACATGCACCCGCATTCACGATCAGATCCTCAGCACATCCACAGCCCTTAGTGAACCAGAATTCATCTGCATTTAGTTTTTCAAACAAAACACCCCAGTGCCAGTGGTTTCACTGAAAAGAATCAAAATAAAAACAAATGTCCCCACGACTCCCTGTGCCCAGTGCTCCCTCAGTGGATCCTCCCCTCTTACACCTCCACGCCGAGTGCTGCTCACTGGCCTCTGGTGCTCCCTGTGACAACCAGAACACCCCCTATGAGACCCAGCGGTTCTCAACCTGCACTCTTGCAACCCCTGAGATTGCCATCCACTTTTAAGGGCAAGTGCATGTGTCTATTTGCTTTAGAAAGGGAAAGGAAGCCAGCTTGCATCTGATTTTCCAAGGGAACAATGACCCAACAAGGTTGAGAGCCATTTTTGCTCCCTTTACTATGCTTTTTTTTTTTTTTTTTTTTTGCGGTACGCGGGCCTCTCACTGTTGTGGCCTCTCCCGTTGTGAAGCACAGGCTCTGGACATGCAGGCTCAGCCAGCGGCCATGGCTCACGGGCCCAGCCGCTCCGCGGCATGTGGGATCTTCCCGGACCGGGGCACGAACCCGTGTCCCCTGCATCGGCAGGCGGACTCTCAACCACTGCGCCACCAGGGAAGCCCTTTACTATCCTTTTTAAAGGAAGGAGTGTGAAACCCTCTTTAGGCTGGAGAAGGGAGGGTTTGAAGGTGCTAGAATCCCCTCCCAAGGTTGAAGAGTCCTCCTGTGAAAAGCTGTTCTCTGTCGTTAAAGAGGATGTGGTGCCACGGTAGAATGCATGTCACAGAGAGGGACCTTCCGTGGCAAACGAGAAAGACTCTTCTACCAGCAACGGTTGTGCAGCCTGCCTCGCAAGGGAAGAAGTGTGGGCCTCACAGAAGGTTCCAGTGGCTTCTGGATAACTATTTGTAGGAATGTTTGTTCCCTAAGAAATTCCTGCCTCGAGGGGAACCCTGAACTACACAGTTTCAGTCATCCCGACCTGCTTTAGCATTTTAAGACTTTGAAATTAAAAGACAAAAAAAATTTGTTGAAAATGTGTCTAAGTTACAACTGTTGATCCAACATTCATTAGTGAAAAGCAAAAATAGATACAAAATTTCTTCAGAATATAGATGACTGGCTTGTCTTTTAAAATTTCTTTAAAATTTTTTTAACTTGTACAATTTAATTTTCCAAACTGTTCCCCTCACCCCACTGCCACCTCCCTGATAAATACTCCCCTACACATTCACAAATGCATATGGTAGCAAAGAGTATCATTTCCTAAATATAACTGGGTTATGGGCAGTATATATTCTCATGGCCATTCTATTTTAGAATTTAGAAAAACACGCTCAAATATAGGAGTGCATGGAGTATAAAGGAACTTAAGGTCACACTATCTACTTGGTGGTGACGGGTACCATTTTTACCTGTCACTTGGTCTCATACAGCCCATTGATAGCCATGTGAAATCTGACTTCAAGAATAATTTGATTCCTCCTGTTTTCTCAGAGAACCATAAATTGTAGTTATTTGGTATTATGTGTAATCATTTTCATAGAAGGCTAGATTTAAAAATTTATGCTGCACATTTCGTATGTTATCTCAAAATGCTTAAATGTCTAGAAGGCTGGCATTACATAGGACTAATGGGGAAATTATTCCAAGCCCAAATTTTCAGCTCTGACCTCTGATTTGTATTCATAACTAACAGTAAAAGGTGAAATTCCACACCGTCAGGATAAAACACACTTCACACCTGAACGGAAAACATACCTAAATTGATCTTCTAACCAAATTTCACAGCCTAACCTATTGAAAAGATTAGGGTTGTAGATGGTATTGATTGCTGGAGTTTTCTCTGCACAGTTTAAGTAATGCTTCTTTATCTTTCACTTTGACGGACATTCTTTGGGAAGCATAGCCGGGAAGAAAACAGTCTTCAGACCAGCTTCCTGCGGAAGTCTTCTTTCCAGAAGGGAGCCTCTGCTGGGACCCCCAAGCATCTCAGGAGAACAGCTTTGCTCTTCTGCATCTGACAAATAAGGCCAACATGATAGATCTCTTGGCTTAAGGACATCCTGCATATTTATGGAACGACATCTTTCTCCATCAAGATTCATGATCTAGATTTTCAGCTACCAAGAGGGACCTGGCTATTGTCCTAGCGAGTGTCACATAAACATGGCCTTTTCATTTTTCACATTCAGAGAGCAGAGTGAATCAAAGTCAGAGGCATGCAAATATATAGTCAGAAGACAATAAAAACAAAATCTTCCTCTTTCAGATTTCAAAGGCAGCAAGGCATAGAACCTGTTTCATGAAGCAGACATTAACACAATTCAGGGAGAGTTTTGTAAATAGCACTTCCAAGTTATGATCCAGTATGTTTCTTGAAGACTGAATTCTAAATTAATATTCTTCTCATTATTTAGCAAACTCCTTCAAAAAAATCAGTCTGTACTATGTTACAATTGCAAATTTTAAAAACATGATTTCCATGGTAGGTTGAGAACTGAGAAACTAAATTTTGAGGTTAAATTAAAATGTTTGATATGCAAAAATTCTGTGATAAGCCTTAGTTGTGCAGTTAGGTGCAAGCACGTGTTGTATAAATAACAAACCATGTCTCTTACATAAAAGTTAGCAGTTAGTATGGTCTCAGGATTTGTATCATGAGATGACTATTTTTAATGCAAATTATAGCTTACACACAACTGTTGAGTTGCTGAGCCTGGGAGACTTAATCGGTCTTATAACTGTTATTAGTAATTCATGGAAATTGATTACCTGAACAGCAGTCAGATCTTTACTATTTCGTGGCAGAGATGATAAACACAACTGTTTGTTGTCAGGGTGATTTTTTTCTTCTTTTTTAAAAAAAAATCCATTAAAACTGCTGGAAATCATGCTGGTTAAAACAGAAGTTTGCAATTTTCCTAGTACTTTATGCCTCTTGGAGGAGAATTCATTATAATAACAGAGTACTGGGCTGACTCTATTTGTGTGAAACAATGGCCTCTTTGGAAATGCTAGATGTGTAACAAAATGAATGTACACTGCCCTCACAGAGATAAAAATATTGATTGTAGGAGCACCACAGCCTAGAGACTACAGGTTATTGGAAAATAATGAAATCTCGTCTTTCTGTTCCAGCGTCTTAATGCCCCAATTATCGCTAGAGTACTTAATTATCCAGTGAGCACATCTTCAGTAATGGCAGGGTTCTAAAGAGGAACAAGCAAAAAATCTCTTACTTGATTTTTTTACTTGCTGTTTTTCCCCTAAGAGGTTAAAATTAAGTGACTTCCGCCCTCCTGTAATGCATTCTTGGATCAGGACTGTCAAGAAAACATAAAACTAGAGGTTAAGAAATAGCTTAGTAAATTCAGGCCACCTGGATAATTGGATTTAAAATGTTCTTCCTTTCATATTAGCCAGACACCTTCTTGGTTACTAAAACAGTTCTCACTTTCCTACTAGTTTCCTGGACCCATTTTGGTGTAATGTATTCTTTATTCTCAGTTGACTTTAGCCTAATTCCATTGGATTAAAAAAAAAAAAAAAGCGAGACCTATTTGCTCTTTACAAGAGTTTCACCTTAAATATAAAGGCTATAAAGGCATTAGTGGGTCAAAAGTAAAAGGATAGAAAAAGATATCAAAATCTTAACTATATTATAAATTATAGGAAAACTGGTGTGGCTCTATTAATATTAAACATAAAATTAAAGACAAGGAGTACTACAAGAGATAAAGAGGGAGATTTTTAATGAAAAGGGATCCACTAATCAGAAAGACCTAACAATCCTAAATGTGTATGAACCCAATCAGAGCATGAGAACACATTAAAAAACAAAATAACTGTAGGGAGAAGTAGGCGGAAAAAGTATAGTTAACGATTTTAACACTCCAGTCTCGGTAATTGATGGACCAGTAGACAAAACGTCAGACAAATAAGAGAATAGCATTATAACATAATAACAACATTATAATAGCTATTATAATAGCATTTGCTAATGCTAGAGATAATAGCATTATCAAGCTTAAGTTGATGATATTTATGACAAAATTCACCCAACAACTGCAAAATACAAGTTCTTTTTAAGTGGACACAGAGGTCAAAACAAGTCTTGCTAAATTTGAAATTATGCATAGTAAGTTCTCTAACCACTATAGAATTATATTAGAAATCAATACAAATATCTTTAAAATGCTCCATTTTTCATTGAAGTATAGTTGATTTACAGTGTTGTGTTAATTTCTGCTGTACAGCAAAGTGATTTGGTTATACATATATATACATTCTTTTTTAATATTCTTTTCCATTATGCTTTATTATCGGATATTGAATATAGTTCTCTGTGCTATATAGTAGGACCTTGTTGTTTATCCACTCTATATATAATGGTTTGCATCTGCTAATCCCAAACTCCCAATCCGTCCCTCCTCTACCACCCCCCACCCCCTTGGCAACCACAAGTCTGTTCTCTATGTTTGTGAGGCTGTTTCTGTTTCATAGATAGGTTCAATTGTGTCATATTTTAGATTCCACATATAAGTGATATCATATGGTATTTGTCTTTCTCTTTCTGACTTACATCACTTAGTATAATAACCTCTAGTTGCATCCATGTTGCTGCAAATGGCATTATTTCATTCTTTTTTTACAGCTGAGTAGTACTCCATTGTATATATTTACTACATCTTCTTTATCCATTCATCTGTTGATGGACATTTAGGTTGTTTCTATGTTTTGGCTATTGTGAATAGTGCTGCTATGAACATAGGAGTGCATTATCTTTTTGAATTAGGGTTTTGTCTGGATATATGCCCAGGAGTGGGATTGCTGGGTCATATGGTATTTCTGTTTTCAGTTTTCTGAGGAACCTCCATACTGTTTTCCATAGTGGCTTTACCAACTTACATTCCCACCAGCAATGTGGGAGGGTTACCTTCTCTCCACATCCTCTCCAGTATTTGTTATTTGTAGAATTTTTTTTTTTTTTTTTTTTTTTGTGGTACGCGGGCCTCTCACTGTTGTGGCCTCTCCCGTTGTGGAGCACAGGCTCCGGACATGCAGGCTCAGCCAGTGGCCATGGCTCACGGGCATAGCCGCTCTGTGGCATGTGGGATCTTCCCGGACCGGGGCACGAACCCGTGTCCCTTGCATCAGCAGGCGGACTCTCAACCACTGCGCCACCAGGGAAGCCCTGTAGAATTTTTAATGATGACCATTCTGACCAGTGTGAGGTGGGACCTCATTGTAGTTTTGATTTGCATTTCTCTAATAATTAGTGATGTTGAGCATCTTTTCATGCACCTATTGGCCATTTGTATTTCTTCTTTGGAGAAATGCCTATTTAGGTCTTCTGCCCATTTTTCAAATGGGTTGTTTGTTTTTTTTGTTGTTGAGTTATATGAGCTATTTGTATATTTTGGAAATTAAGCCCTTGTCAGTCTACTGTCTGCAAATATAAAATGCTCCAATATTTTGAAATTAAACAATACACTTCTAAATAACACATGAGGCAAAGAAACAATCACAGGAAAAATTAGAAAATTTTTAAACTGAATTTTATTGAAAATGCAACATATCAAACTTTGGGGGTTGAAGTTAAAGTAGTGGTTAGAGAAAATTGTATAACTTTAAATGCGTGTTTTAGAAAGGAATAATAGTCTAATCTTAATGATCTATGCTTCCCCTTTAAGAATATGGAAAAAAGAAAAACAAATTAAACATGAAGTAAATGGTAGGAAATAATAAACATATAGATGGAAATCAATAAAATGTTAAACAAATAGTAAAAAGAAATCAGTGAATCCAAAAGCTAGTTCTTTGAAAATATCAATAAAATGATAAAAAAAAATCATAAGTTGAACCATTTTAAGTCAGGGACTGCCTGTATATGAAGAAAACAATGTACTGCTACTCTCTTGCTCATCCTATATAAAACTTAATTTTAAGAAAATGCAGGAGAGGGACTTCTCTGGTGGTGCAATGGTTAAGAATCCTCCTGCCAGTGAAGGGGACACGGGTTCACGCCCTGGTCCGGGAAGATCTCACATGCTGCGGAGCAGCTAAGCCACCACTACTCAGGGTGCCACCACTACTGAGCCTGCCCTCTAGATCCCGTGAGCCACAACTACTGAGCCCACGTGCCACAACTACTGAAGCCCGTGCGCCTAGAGCCCGTGCTCCACAACAAGAGAAGCCACCACAGTGAGAAGCCCATGCACCGCAACGAAGAGTAGCCCCTGCTCGCCGCAACTAGAGAAAGCCTGTGTGCAGCAACCAAGACCCAATGCAGCCAAAAATAAATAAATAAATAAGTCAATTTATTAAAAAAAAAAAAACAGGAGAATATCTTACCAAATATTTGTTAGCAGGAACCAAAAAGAGGAACAAACTATGAAAGAAATATTGATAAATTGCATTTCATCAAAATTTTAAACTTCTGGTCATCAATAGATACTATCAAGAAAAAGAAAAGGCAAGTCACTGAAAAATTGCCTTTTCTTTTGATTGATTAAAATGATCTTAATACATATATCTGGAAAAATATTTGAATCCAGACTGTGCAAATATTTTCCACAACTCAATAATAAAACTATAATCAATCCAATTAAAAATAGTCTAAGTACCTAAACAGATACTTAAAAAAAGAAGGTATATGAATGGTCAATCAGCACATAAGGTGTTTAACATCATTAATCATGAGGGAAATACAGATTGAAACCACAACAAGAAACCCGCTTCACGCTCACTAGCTTGGCTGAAGTCAACAAGACGAACACGTTACATGTTCGCAAGGACACAGAGCACTCAACCTCTCCTGCGCTGGCAGTGGAAGTGACACATTGTATAAATACTTTGGAAGACACATAGGTAGTGTCTGATAAATGAAACGTATATCTGACCTATGACTCAGTAATTTTAGTTTTAGGGATTTACCCAGGAAAACAAAAACAGATGTCCCCAAAAAGACTTGTACAAAATACTCTTGGAAGATTTATTCATGATCATCTGGAGGGGAAAAAAACCCCTCAAAATGTCCATTAGCAGGTGAATGAATAAACAAATCATGATTTTAATTATACAATGAATACTTTTTAGTAATAAAAGGATGGATCTCAAAATATGCTGAGCAAAACTAGCCAAACACGAGTGCCTGCTGTATGATTTCATTTACTCAGTGTTGAAGAAAAGGCAAAACTGATATGTGGTGATGGAAATCAAAGTAGTATTTGCCTCTTAGGGGGCTGGTGAAGGTTGAGTGGAAAAAGGCAGGAGGAAACTTCTGGGATCACAGAAATGCTCTATATCTTGATTGGGGTTTGGGGTTTATTGGAGTATATAATTGTCAATATTCATCACACTGTACACAGACATCATTCATTTCACTGTATGTAAATTATGCCTCAATAAAAACAAATTTTAAAGGTGAAACAAAAAATTAAAGTAAAGCTAAGGTAAGAAATTGGAAAACAAGCTTACAGAGCAATCCAAACCAAATAAGAAGGTAAGAAATAATGAATAGAATATAATTTAATATAATTAAAAAAATAAGATTAAAGAAAAACAAAACTTCTTTTGAAAGATTAATAAGTCTGACAGGCCTTGGCAATACTGATTGAGAGAAAAAAAGAAATGAAAAAAGGAATTATCAACTGTAAGGGACAAAATTACTACTGGCACAATGCATATTTTAAAATGTAATAAAAAGGAGTTTTGAACAACAGTGTGCAAATACATCTTAAAACTTTAATGAAATAAATGTTAAATAAATAGAAAAGGTGTTCGAAGACCTCATCTCCCCTCCCTCAAAAAAAAGTACCCTGGTGGTTTTATGAGGGTGTTGTACCAATTTTTTATAGAATAATTCTTTTTTTTTTTTTTTTTTTTTTGCCTGCGTTGGGTCTTCACTGCTGCGCAGGCTTTCTGTAGTTGCAGCGAGCGGGGGCTACTCTTTGTTGTGGGGCTCTTGGGCTTCTCATTGCGGTGGCTTCTCGTTGCGGGGCACAGGCCCTAGAGCCTGCGGGCTTCGGTAGTTGTGACACGTGGGCTCAGTAGTTGTGGCGCACGGGCTTAGTTGCTCCGCGGCATGTGGGATCTTCCTGGACCAGGGGTCGGATTCTTAACCACTGTGCCACCAGGGAAGTCCTAGAATAATTCATTTTTATCTTAAACAAGTTGTTCCAGAAGTCAGAAAAGGCTACCTACATGATTTGATGAGGCTAGTGTATGCTTGATTCCCAAACTAGATAAGAAAAACACAGGAAAAGAAAGTTGCATGTTCACTTCACTTATGAACATAGATGGACAAGTAAAATATTAACTGAACCGAAGCTAATAAATTATCATCAAGTAGGGTTTATATCAGAACTGCAAGGATGGTTCATCCTCAGAATACCTATGAATGTAATTCAGCACATTCATGAATTAAAGGAGAAATAACAATGGATTATCAAAATTGATTCCTAAAAATTATATGACAAAAACACATTTATGGTTTTTAAAATAGTTCTTAGCAAACGAGGAATAGGAGTGCGTGTTAACTTATTAGAGGTTATGTGTCAGAAACCTCCACCAAAACTTATACTCAGTGAAGAAATTTGACAGTCATTCCCTTTAAGAAAGAAACAAGACAAGAAAGCCCACTCTTAACTAGTATTGTCTCACATCACAATAGAGACATAGGATTAGAAAAGAAGAGATTAATCTGTCATTATGTATAGATGGCATACTCATCTACTTGAAAAGAGCAGAATTAACAAGCAAAATATCAAATGTATAGGACAAAATTAATAGTCATAATAGAAATTTTAAATGTAATGTAATGAAAGAAAATTATGAACAACTGTGTGCAACTAAATTTTAAAACTTTGATGAAATAATTATTAAGTAACTATTTTTATTTAAAATCAGTAAAAGAACTAATAAAAGAGTTCAGCAAGTTTGCTAGATTAGGAGATACCAGCAATAACCAACTAGAAGATATAATTTAAAAAATAAGATACTCTTTACAGTAGAAAAAATACAATGTACCTAGGAATTAACAAAGAATATACAAGAGCTTTCTGGAGGAAACTTTAAAACTCCAATAGAAGTGCATAGATCATAAGTTGCATAAATGGAGTGACTTTCATGCTCTTGGGTAGGATGATTTAATATTATAAAAATGTCAACTGTCCCAAATTACTGTATAAATTCAGAGTAATATCAACCAGAGTTCCATCTGGAATTTTTTAGGAACTCAGGACACTTATTCTGACATATAAATAGGGAAAAAAAATCCATGATTAGCTAAATTAACTGTGAAAAAGAAAAGTCAACATTGGTTTGAACGTACTACAAAGAAATAAAATGTGAAATTAGTATAAGAGCAGACAACAGCCTGACTAATGCGATAGAGACGGATCCGTGTATATATGAGAACCTAATATATGACAAAGGTGGCACAAATCAATCTGAACAGGACAGGTTATTTTGTTGTATAGGGTTGGGGAAATTGCTCACTATATGGAGAAAAAAATCAGATTCCTACCTATCACCACATTCAAAAGTGGACTACAGATCAAACCTAATTGTAAATATGAAATAATAAAGTCCATACAATAAAGTATAGGACAGTGTATTTATGATCTAGGAGAAGGGAATGACTTTATAAATGAAACTTCAGTAGCGCAAATCGTAAAGTGTAAGATGAATTTAATTACATCAAAAGAAAGGATTTTTGGTCCATGAAAGACATTATAGATAAAGATTAAAGTAAGATGATAGCATAGAATTTATTTGCAGTGTCTAAAACCAACAAAAGATACCTGGGATAGTGAAGGAATTCCCGCAAATCTAAAAAAAAGGACAGCCCCAATAGAAAAATGGGGGAAAAGTATGGAAAGGCAATTTACGGAAGAGGAATCCCAAAAGGCTAGCAGGCCAATTTAAAGACACTCAAATTTATTAGAAATCAGAAGGTGACAATTAAACCAGCCATGACATACCACTTTACATCTACGAGATTGGAAAAAATTAGGAAGTGAGATGACCTCAAGTGTTGGAAAAGACATGGAGATACAATATTTCCATGTACTCCTGGTAAGAACATAGAAAGTCACAACCATTCTGAAAGCAACCTCAGCTGTTCTTGGTCAAAGTTAGTACTACAAGCCCTGTGATCCAGCAATCTCACCCTGGATACACCTTCCCAAGAAATTCTCAAACACATTCAAAAAGGGACATGTAAAGGACAGGGTTATTGGTAGTGGAGGGGAGTTGGAGATAACCCAGGGTCCCAGCCCTAGAGAGTGGACAGCTTACATAGAGTGGGATGATTGCACACCAAGGAATGTTTACTGCAGCCAGAAACAACAACATAGCAATGTGGATGGATCTTAACCTTAGTGAAGAAAGTCAGAAATGGGGAAGTGGGAATTAGGGATAAAATAAAAGATGAAAAAAGGGAAAGCAGTATGCATGAAGATATTCTATATACATACACACAAAGTTTAGATGCAACATGCACTTAACAGTCGTAAGGGAATAATCAATTATGGTACATCCACTAAATGAATTATTAAAATTATGTAGGAACTTTGTGAATGCTAATGATACCAAATGCTAAATTTTAAAAAACAAGATACAAGTTATATCAATATGAATATGATCTTTTTTTTGCTTTTTTTTAACGTCTTTATTGGAGTATAATTGCTTTGCAGTGGTGTGTTAGTTTCTGCTTTATAACAAAGTGCATCAGTTATACATATACATATGTTCCCATACCTCTTCCCTCTTGCGTCCCCCTCCCTCCCACCCTCCCTATCCCACCCCTCTAGGTGGTCACAAACCACTGAGCTGATCTCCATGTGCTATGCGGCTGCTTCCCACTAGCTATCTGTTTTACGTTTGGTAGTGTATATATGTCCATGCCACTCTCTCACTTTACGACCATTTTTAAAAAAAAAAAAAAAGAGTGTGTACATACATAAGCACATAGCAAAAAAGACCAGAAGGGAAAAAAATTAAAATGCTACAAATAGCAGTGTTAAGATGGTGAAATTATGGATAATTGTTTTCCCTTTTTCTCTCTAGTTACTCTGTTACATTTATGTTCATTTTCATGTGGTCTGTTTCATAATTTCTTTGTAATCTATACTCTTATTTCTCTTTCTTTCAGTTAGCTGATCACTTAAAAACAAATATAGAAAAAGGATAAATTGTTACCTGAACTTAAAGTGTATCTAGAAACTTCCCAGATCCCAAACTGACTTGAAACCTGGTCAGTTCATCAATTATAATCAGCATGAACCCCACCTTCGATATTATAGCATGGCATGCTTCTGTCTTAGTGATGTTTATATAGTGAGGGGTGTCTTACTTTTCCTTCTTGACTGGGGTGAAGGCCTTTGGAGTACTTTGAGATTTGGAATTGTGTTTATGGGAACCTTAAGTTTAGACCTTGAAATAATTCCATTAAAAGTTGAATCTGCCCACAATTACTTGTGGTCATTTGTAAAGGACTTTTACTATGTTCTCAAGGCCAGGCCAATGCGGGCAAGGAGTGCAGATTAATTTGTATTTTTTCCTTTTTCCTTTCCTTTCCTTTTAAATTTTTATGGTAATTTTCTTCCTATTTTCATATGGATGATGTTAGCATAGAGACTTATTTTGAGAAACTGTGCAGTAGCATCTTTGTTTTCATTCTTCGCTGATGATCATTCTAAAAACGAGAAAGAACTGTTTTAATGGGAAAAGTGTTAAAAGAAAAAGATGATCAGGGATGATGACTTCAGAATAGTCAAATGTTCCAATTTTGTTTAGACCTACAGCCAGGACTATTTTGTTGCTTTCTAGTTTAAATTCCAATGGTTATTTGCAGAGATGTATAAAGTATGTAGTATGAATGAAGACAAAACCGTAGAATTTAATTTGCCAAGGGATCCTTTCACAGAAGCTATACATAGCTCCAGACATCAACTTTAGTCCAGCAAGGAAGCTCCAGAGAGAAGAAATAAATCTCAAATATTGTCTGCAGATGTGCAGTAATCAGAAACCACCCATATAATACGGGACTCTTCGGTTTTTTTCTTTATCCTCCTAATTTTTTCCTGTGATCTCCTCTACTCTCACTTGTTCCTGTCTCTTAAGACACATAATGAAAGGATGTCTCTGGGTCTTATCAGACATCTGTGGTTTTCCTTTCCCTCCATAACTGTCAGAAAAAAGAAAGTGGATAGTAGTTATCTGCAAAGTATCCTGTATTTCACCTTTATTATCTGTATGCTACACTATCCTAGATCTAACCCCTTGACAGTAATAAAGAGAAAATCTTTTTAAGAAATTGATCTTCCACTGCTGCCTGTTCTTCATAAGAGGATGTGATCCTTTCATTTATTACAGAATAATCGTCCTTCTGCCAAAGCGTGTGATGCAATATGCTAAAAGCGTGTTCTGAGCCATTCGTCAGAATTAATGGCAGCGAAGCATGTGGAGGAGCTTTGGTTGTCCTGCATAGATGGGGCCAGGGAAGGGCTTAGGTCAGCTTGGGTCCTGACCACACAAAGTACCATAATACCATGTTGCATTTAAACAGAGCACTGAGGGAAGAACTCAAAGAAATTGCTGTCATTTAATTCACCTTAATATAGTGTTTTTAATGAAATATGTTGAGAGACAGGGATGATGGAAAGAGTTTGAGCTTTGAAGTCAGGTAGACCTGGATATGGGTTCTAGCACCACTGCCCTCCAGTGTGCGACTTCGGAGAAACGGTTGAGTCTCTGTGTTTCAGTTTGCTCATCTCTAAACCAGGGAGAGGAAGATGGGGCAGGAGGTAATGATGCCTACCCTGAGGGATTATCCTGAAGACTTCAGGAGAGGGTCTAGCACAAAGTAGACATTCAACAAACAGTAAAATTTTTAAATTATGTTTTATAGCCTGTGTAAATAAAATTAATAATAGTGGTTATAAGCAGTGGTTCTCAAAGTGTGTTTTGGGGACCGCTGGAGGTCCCTGAGAATATTATAATAACATAAAGATGTTATTTGATTTTTTCACTCTCATTCTTTCACTAGCACATAATACAGTTTTCCAGACTACGATATGTGATAATACAATAAATTGACTGCAGAAAGAGATAAGAGAATCAAGCCATCTTGCATTAAGCCAAACATTAAAGGGATTTGTAAAAACGTAAAACAATGCCACTCTATTTACTATAATTTTTTTAGAAAATATAGTTATTTTTCATAATATTGTTATTTATATTACCATGTAGGTTACCAGTTAAAATTAATATACAGATAGCTTTCAATATATAGGCAATAACCAGTTTCAAAACATGATTTAAAGAAATAAAATGGAAAATCTACACTAATATCAAAAATATAATACACCTAAGAATAAAGTTAGTGAAGAATGCATAGGATATACATGAATAGAATTATAAAACTCCACTGAGGAACATAAAAATGATTTTTAAGGTAGAGAAATATATTTTACTCCTAGGTAGAAATACTCAATACAGTACTTCTTTCTAAATCAAACTAGAATTCAATAGTCTCAGTCATAATGCCAGCAGAACTTTTTTTGGAACTTGAAAAAATAATTCTGGAGCTGACCTAGAAGAACCATCTTGTGAGAATAACAAGAAAACATGTGAAATACAAGAATAATGGCGCACTTGCTCTGGCAAATATTAGAACCAATAATGCTGGTTTCTAAAACCATATGTACTGGCACAGCAATAATCAGACAAGTGGAATATACACAAGCAAACCTGAGGTTACAAAAGAAAATAGTGTTTAAGGACAATGCCTGAAATCAGTGAGTGAAAGATGAATTACTCATTAAGTGGAGATGGGAAAACTTGCTAGCTCTTTGTAGCCTTACCTCCGTCCTTACACCAAAATAAATTACAGGTGGTTCAGAGGGTTCAATGTAAAACTGTAACTATAACTATAAAACTGTTAGAAAAAAACAGTGGGGAGTATTTTTATGCTCTTGGAAGAGATCCTTTCTCAATATAAGCACCAAGGCCAGAAAACTTTAGAGGTGATTGAATATTTTATTATATAAAAACACTTAAATTTCTTCATGTCAAAAACATAAGATTAAAGACAACAGAAAAATATTTATAAGCTCCATGACAAAGGATTAATATTGTTAATTTACAAATTCAACAGTATCAAACAATACCAAAAAGAAAAATGGGCAAAGGACTTGAATAGGTTATTCAGAAAAGTACAAATGGCTTTTAAACATGTAAAAATTCAGCTTACTGATACTTAAGGAAATGATTAAAACTACTATAAAATATTATTTTCTACATCAAGTTGACAAAGATTTAAAAGGGTTATAATATATAATGTAGTTAAGAGTGTAGGTTAACAGGCACTTTCATATTCAGTTGATGTGAGTATAAACTGCTAAAACCTTGTTGCATGGGAATTTAGTGGTAACTCTCAAATTATAATAACAGCACTCTTGTCTTTTATTGACTTTAATGAGCATTACTTCCAGTGTATTATTAGTAAGCAGGATATTGGCTATTGTTTTGTTATAAAATACACACATACCACACACACACATAAAATTATATCTAGCAAGTATCCATTTATTTCTATTTTAGCATGGGCTTTGTAAAAATAGGAGTAGCTATTGAAACGTATCAGATGAGCTTTTGGTTATCTATTGATAATATATGATGGAATATCTTAATAGATTTTATAATATTAAACCATCTTTACTCTTCTACTGAGACTTCCTCTTGGTCATAATTCCTTTAATATCCCATGGACTCTATATTTCAGTAGAGGATTCCAGTTTTCACCCAGGTATTAAGTGAAATTGTCCTGCTGTTTGTCTGTCAGTAGTCTGGCTGGTTTGTTACATGCTGTCTTTTACAAATTCTGGCTTTCTAAGAGGTGTTTCTTGTTTCTCTGTGGTCTGAAAGAGCTCAAAAAGCATAGAAATTATCTGTTCCTTGAAGGTCTAAATGAATTGCCCATGAAACCCTCTGGGTCTGGAACCTGTGTAGGCTAAGACTTCTTAAACTACTTCCTCTTTCCTTGGTTATCAGCCCATTTAGATCTTCTGATTATCTTTCCATTGATTGTGGACTTGGGTATTTTCCTTGGAAATCATTTATTTCATTCTTATATTTAAGTGGATTGGCATAAAATTAAGCAAAGTGGTATCTTAGAATCCTTCAAATTTTATCAGTCTCCATGTTTCATTTCCCTGTGTGATTCCTAGTTTTGTATATTTGGGCTTTCTCTCTTAGTTCTTGACTAAGCTAGTTAGTAGTTTAATACAATGCATTGATCCCTACCTCCCAAGAAATATCTGTTGTGTTTATTTATTAGTGATACCATTTTATATATATATATATATATATTTTTTTTTTTTTTTTGCAGTACGCGGGCCTCTCACTATTGTGGCCTCTCCCGTGGCGGAGCACAGGCTCCGGACGCGCAGGCTCAGCGGCCATGGCTCACGGGTCCAGCTGCTCCGCGGCATGTGGGATCCTCCCGGGCTGGGGCACGAACCAGTGTCCCCTGCATCGGTAGGCGGACTCTCAACCACTGTGCCACCAGGGAAGCCCCCCATTTTATAATTTATTAATATTTAGTTTTATGTCTCAGTTTTCTATTTCCATTTTCCTGAGGTTTATGAAATCTTTGTTTAACAGATTTTATTTTCTTTAGAGCATTTTCAGATTCATAGCAAAATTGAGCAGAAAATAGATTCTTTTTATTACTTGACTTGGATACTTGAGTTATGTATTTTTTTCTTTTTTCTTTTATTTCTTTTCTTATTTTAATTAATAGAAAATGCCCTTAGAGTCCAACTTCAGCTATATCTCAAAGGTTTTAAAGTCGTACTTTTATTGTAGTTATTTCCCAGATATTCTATAGTTAAAAGTTTTATTTCCTTTTTGGTTCAAAAAATGGTTTAGAAAGGACAGCTCTTGTTTGGTTTAGAGGCTTGGGGGGATTGTTTCTTGTCCACCATTGTTATGAGCTCCCAGAATATTTGGCAGAGACTGTGGTACTTCTTCTTCTTTAGGGAACACATTAAGTTTTGTTGCAGTTTAATCATGAAAAATCTGTAAGTGTACCATTGGCACCTGCACAGGTATACATTGTAAAGTTAATACATCTGTTAGATCTGCCTTGTTAATTATAGTATTCAGACTTCCACCTGCTCACTTTTGTTTTCTTTTTGGTTGTTAAAAAGGAGTTTTAAAGTCTTCCATTACAATTTTATTTCTCCTGCATTTCTTGAGTTTTCCTTTATATATTTCAGTGATTAGTTTTACTTAGTTAATAAAGATTATGACAATTTAATCTTAATTGTGTACTATACTTTTTGTGGTAGTGAAAACTCTTCACATTGCAAGTGATAGAAAACCCAACTCGAGGGCTTCCCTGGTGGTGCAGTTGTTAAGAATCTGCCTGCCAATGCAGGAGACACAGGTTAGAGCCCTGGTCCAGGAAGATCCCACATGCCGTGGAGCAACTAAGCCACCACAACTACTGAGCCTGTGCTCTAGAGCCCGAGTACTGCAACTATGGAGCCCACGTGCTGCAACTACTAAGCCCACGTGCAGCAACTACTGAAGCCCGTGTGCCTAGAGCCTGTGCTCTGCAATAAGAGAATCCACTGCAGTGAGAAGCCCATGCACCGCATGCACGCCACAACTAGAGAAAGCCCACGCACAGCAACGAAGACCCAATGCAGCCAAAAATAAATAAATGAAATAAAAAATAAAGTAAAATAACAGGCAAAGATAAATATTTAAAAAATGCTCTGATATAATTTTAAAAACCCAACTCAAATTTGTTTAAATAATAAATGGAACGTACTGGTTCTTGTAACTAACAAATCAAAGAGATGAGGCCTGATTAGCAGCCCCAAATGATGCTAAAGCAGCACGTAAAACATCGACCAGCTGAAACTGGTTTTGCTTCCTTAAAACAGGTTGTTGCTCAATCAAACCTGGAGTTATTTAGCAGAGACAGGATCCCATGTCTCTAGGATGGGAACTCAAAGAATAGAAATGCTGCTACTGGAGCCCTTTACGGAGAGAGAAGTCTTTCAATGAGGACAAGCGGGCTTCCAGCAGCCGGAGTAGCTGATATGGACTGATTCGAGACTAGCCAATCTAGTCTTCTGCCTCTAACCCCTTAAATTTTGCCCGAAGACTGAATGGGGAGACAGGTTTGCCAGGCTTGCCGTCACTCCCCTGTCTGGCTTTCCACCCAAAAGGCCTCTAGTGCTCTAGCAGGTGCTGTGGGTGTCCTGCCCCTGCCCCCTGAGTTTTCACCTCAGCAAGCCGAAGGAGGCTTACTGCAATGCAAACACCGCAGCTCTCTGCCAAGGGGCTTTAGCACCAGCCAGGGAGAGGTCTGGGCTGTGCACAGGACAGGTCAGAAGTTTGCAAGAGGGGATGCTCAGGAAGCAGCTTCCCCTGGTGACGTGGGAGGTGGTGAGAATACCCAGTGGCCAGGCCCCGTGGTTGGGTTAACTCTGAGGGACACTGCTCCCTCTTTATGGAGCCACAGAGGGACGGAGCCCACCCCAGTGACTGGCTCCATAGTTCCGCCTTTGCGGCTTCCTTCCCTTCCCTGCCTCACTTCCCTGTGCCCCTGACAGTATTTCCTGGGATTACCTCCCAAATAAACTACTTATCCCTTCAGTTCTTATCTCAGGATCTGCTTCTAGAGGAACCCAAATCAAGACAGCCCCCTAAAGAGATGAGACACTATTTAAGCTTTGCTACGAAAAACTGTTTATTTAAATAATTTAAATAATTAAATTCAGTCCCTTTAACTTATAAGTACAGTCATCCTACTGATAATCATAGCTCCAATCTAAACGCAAACCCAGCAGCATGTGTTGAACGCCTTCTCTGTGCAGTGCGCTGAGCTGCTGATGGAGCGGGATTGTATCTGTCCGCAGAGGGCTTAGGGGAGACGCTGAGCCCTTGATGGAAATCTGAGTCCTTAGAGTTATTAGTGTCTGCAAAAAAATGGAAAGTGTTTGGGAGTATTTTTTTCCTTTTCTTTTGAAAATCTCTTTGTAATCAAATTTGAGTAGGTATAAAAATTATGAATTACATTTAAGATGTAAGTAACAACAATTCAGTGATCATGTACCCATCACCCAGTTTAAGAAAAAATTTTTTTCAATTATGTTTGAAGTCACTCCCCTGCCTGTCCCTCCCTGATCTTCTGATTCCTTCCACTTCCCACCAAGTAACCATGGTCCTGACTTCGGTGTTTATCATTCTTATTTTTTAATAATTTTATCGTGCATTTGTATCCCTAAACAAAATATATTTTTTGTTTGTTTTTAGACTTTTTATACTTGGGTACTTCCCTTTTCCTTCTATTACTTCAGAAATTATAAATCTCATTTTCATTATTTTAATCATTACCCTGGAGATTTTAACATGCACATTTAATTTACCAAAATGCATAACTAACGACTATCTTTACTCTCCTCTCAAACAATACAAGACCTAACAACACTTTAATTCTGATCATCCCCTCCAGACATTAGTGCTATTTTGTAAGTGTTCTTATCTTTTTATCAACCCAGGGAAAAATTGTTAATATTGTTTTATTCAGTCCATGTTTGCTAAGCTGCACAAACTTTATTCCCTCTTAGTTCCTTCTTACATCTCGAACCTTCCATCTGGACCAATTTCCTTCTGCCTAAAGTCCATCTTTTAGAACTTCCTTCTAAAAGGAAATTCTGAAAGAGCTCTACTGAGAGACTGCAAAGTCTCTGCAAAGTCTCTCAGTTTTCTTGAAAGATATTTTACTGGATACGTTACTCTAGATTGACTCTTTGGATGATGATGATACCACTCCACCCTGTTTGAGCTTCTTTTGTTCCTATTAAGAAGTCAGTGAGGACTTCCCTGGTGGTGCAGTAGTTAAGAATCAGCCTGCCAATGCAGGGGGCAGAGGTTCGAGCCCTGGTCTGGGAAGATCCCACATGCCACGGAGCAACTAAGCCCAGGAGCCACAACTACTGAGCCCACGTGCCACAACTACTGAAGCCTGGGAGCCTAGAGCCCACGCTCCGCAGCAAGAGAAGCCACCACAAGGAAGAGCAGCCCACTCGCCACAACTAGAGAAAGCCCGCGTGCATCAACGAAAACCCAATGCAGCCAAAAATAAATAAATTAAGTAATTTTTAAAAAACATTAAGATGTTAATGCTCTGTAATGGCCTGTGTGGGAGGGGAGTCTGAAGGAGTGTGGATTTATGTGTGTGTATAGCTGGTTTGCTTTGCTGTGCACCTGAAGCTAACGCAACGTTGTGGGTCAACTATACTCCAATAAAAATTTAAAAAAATAAAAGTCAGTGATCAGCCTAATTGTCATTCTTCTGAAGGTAATTTAATTCACTCTGGATTTCTTTTTTCAAGATTGTCTCTGTTTCTCTCTGTTTCACTGTAATGGGTCTATGTGTAGGATTTCCTTTTATTTATCCATCTTGCTTAGGATCCACTGAAATTTCTCAATCTCTGGATTGGTATTTTTCATGAGTTGTAGAAAATGACTGGTCATATTATCTCTCCAAATATCGCTTCTGCACCATTTTCTCTCTTCTCTTGTTCAGAAACACCAATTAGACATAGGTCTCATTCCATCTGCCACATCTCTTTGTCACTCTCTTCTGTTCCGTATCTTAATCTCTCTGTGCTTCACTGTGGGAAAGTGTTTAGAGCTACCTTTATTTCACTAACTCTCATCAGCTGTGTCTAATTGCGTTCCCTTGAGTTTAATGGTAATCATTCTGGTTTTCATTTTTAAAGTTCTACTTGTTTATTTTTCATATCTGCTTGGTCATTAGTCAGAAGAAACCAACCCTGCAGACACCTTGATCCCAGACTTCCAGCCCACAGATTTATGAGAAAATAAACTTCTGTTGTTTAAGCCACCTGGTCAGTGGTACTTTTTATGGAACCCCTAGCAACCTAATATAACTTTTCACCTTGATTTTCTTTATTTTTAGTGTATTTCTTAGTGCACCCAGTATGCAAATCTGGACCAGTTGGTACCTGTGATTAGAACATAATGAGGCCAACGTCTTGGACTCAGTCATAGGGCAGAAAACAGGAGGAAAACATCTCTGTCACTGCAGAATGCCCCTAATGCCAACCAACCACTATGAATGTTTGCCTAATCCCAAGACCAACCCATAATTCAAAAAGAGACATGTACCACAATGGTCATTGCAGCACTATTTATAATAGCCAGGATATGCAAGCAACCTAAATGTCCATGGACAGATGAATGGATAAAGAAGATGTGGCACATACATACAATGGAATATTACTCAGCCATAAAAAGAAACAACATTGAATTATTTGTAGTGAAGTGGATGGATCTAGAATCTGTCATACAAAGTGAAGCAAGAAAGAGAAAAACAAATACCATATGCTAACACATATACATGGAATCTAAAAAAATGGTTCTGATGAACCTAGGGCCACGACAGGAATAAAGACACAGATGTAGAGAATGGACTTGAGGACACAGGGAGGGGGAAGGGTAAGCTGGGACGAAGTGAGAGAGAAGCATTGACATATATACACTAGCAAACGTAAAATAGATAGCTAGTGGGAAGCAGCCACATAGCACAGGGAGATCAGCTTGGTGCTTCGTGACCACCCAGAGGGGTGGGATAGGGAGGGTGGGAGAGAGACACAAGAGGGAGGGGATATGGGGATATAAGTATATGTATAGCTGATTCACTTTGTTATAAAGCAGAAACTAACACAAATTGTAAAATAATTACACTCCAATAAAGATGTAAAAAATTTTTTTAAAAAGACCAACCCAAGAGAGAGTCTGCCAGCCCGTGAATACTTCCTTAAAAAGTGTCTCTAAAGTCCAGGCCCTGCTGGTGGTAATTTCATCTTCTTGGAGTCAGCATATTCCATTTTCCATAATTATTACCCTAACGCTTCCTGGCTAGAATCTACAAAGCCAGTTCTCTTGGTACTTTCTTCCTCAAACTGGTTTGATATGCCATTGAGGATGAGATTCCAGTCTGTCCCAATGATGAAGAAGAGAATTTCTCAAAGCTTTTATTTTCCATGAGAAACTTTGCAACTCTTAATGTTCATGCTCATCTACCACTGATCTGAATAAATCCTCCCTTGACTCAGCTATGTAGGGAGCCTAAACCTTGACTCCATCTATCACAGTGGAGATGGAGGAAAAGGAGATGTGAGAGGAGCTTCCTCACAGTGAGCACTCCTTGGCCAGTGGGTCTATTTCCATTGGACACTGTTTTGCTGCTGTGTTTTTTCTTTCTTTTCTTTCTCCTTTCTTTTTTCTTTCTGTTCCAATCAGTAACTCATGAAGCACAAAAGGGGACTTGCACTGGCTTTTGATTTGCTGTATATTACTTGAAGTGTTACATTTTAGACCCAATATTTAAAAATCATTTACACTTCAGAGTAGAAAAATAGCAACATTACTAGGAGATTCAATTAAATTATCCCAGGTTAATGCATTCACTGTCAGCAATGAATAACCACAAGTATGTAGCCAGTGAATAGACTATAAAGCTCTATTTCATTCACAGATCTATAGTCCATTTTGTGAGCATATTAAAATATATTTTCTAATAGAAAAAAAAAAGAGATGCCCTTTGTTTACTCCTTTTTACAGCAAGTTAGTGCCTATCCTTCCCAGGACAATGGTTTCCTTAAAACTACAACAATAGCTTTTATCTCTTTAAGCCCCGGAGGACACTGGGAAAATCTCTCACTTGGGTTAACTTTGCTGAATATATTTAACCAGTAAATTATTTGCCTTCCCAACTGGAAGAACCAATATATATTTATGTTCTAGGAATGGTTTGTTTTACTAACTTTATGAGTGAAGACCTCAAGAGTAGCAAAGCCAAGGGACATTTAATTAAGTTATATTTGCTTTTTCATGATCTTTAGCTCTAGCTTATAAATCAAGAATCAATGAGTACTTAATTTCCTCTTATAGCATTAAAAGTAATTGCTTCATAAATTCACTTTAGTAATCCAAATATTTGCACACAGTACAGCACAAAGAGAAGTTGTTTCACTGATGAGATCCTAACTTTTATTTTATTAGTATAAAATGGAGCTTACTCATTTTATAGCTTATGATTTTCCTGGCTGCCTCAAATTTCTTTTTGAAGCAGACAGGATATAAATTTAAAATAAATACAATTATGACTTTGCTTGAGGAAAAAAAGCTAGTCTACTTACTTAAAATATAAAAAGAAATCATAGTTGTAGATAAATTTCTGCTTAGTGGAGTATAACTCTAATGAGTAAATTCTTTCCCCCCAAACTGTGTATGCTCAAAAAGCAACGAAAATACCTGCAAGGCTGGTTTAACCTTTACTTTACCTGTATATTTTATTGTGGGGCAGGAGAGGAAGGAGAAAAAGTGTTAATAAAATTGTTACCTGTGCTGCTAAGCTCTTGACTATTGGTCAGAGGCTGAAATTGTTTTGTATTGTTTAACTGCTCTGTTCGTAGTATTTCCCTAAATGTAGGTGTGACATTACGATTTACAAAAATAATTTACAATCTCTGAGTCATTCAAGTCTTCATGAACCAGAGACCACTTTCCTGGTGGTGCAGATGAGTGCTGATGAGTGAGGCGGAATGAGAGCCCGGGTTCAGAGGGCAGCACGTGGCGGAGCTGGGTGGGGAAGAAACCCAGGTCTTTGCGTGGCAAGTCCAGGACTGTGACTGCCCCACAGCTACTATAATTTGTGCATTGTTTCATTCAACACATATGTTTTAGCACCTATCACGTGTCATATACTTAGGGAGCTTATAGCTACAACATGAATGAACCTAGAAAACATTATGCTGAGTGAAAGAAGCCAACACAAAGACCACATATTATGATTCCACTTACATGAAATGTCCAGAACGGGCAAACCTACAGAGACAAAGTAGATTAGCAGTTGCCTATGGCTGGGAGCGTGGAGAAATGGAGAGGGATGGGATGGGGAGTGACAGGTGAGGGGTGTGAGGATTCTTTTGGAGGTAATGGAAGTAATCTAAAATTGATCGTGGTGGTCGGTACACAACTCTGTGAATATATAACCATTGAACTGTGCACTTTAAATGGGCCTATTGTATAGTGTATAAACTATATTTCGATAAAGTTATTTTCTAAGAAAATAGGCACAGGAGCTTGAGGGCCACGCCTCCTTCCGGGGAGGATGTGGATGCTAGCCTGCTCCTTCCCAGCTGTGCCCTGTGCGCTGGCCGCCTCTGCGCGCGGACCAAATTCCCCAAAGGCAGGACCCGCCCTGGCTTTGGGAACAGCCCTGGGGACAACAGGAAGCTGCAAAGTTGTTCCCCACCTCCTGCCTCTGCCACCTCGCAGCATCCGCCACTCCAACCCTGATGAGCGCGTGGGGCACTTTGGGCCACGCGAGCGTCAGCTAAGCACGAGCGTCACTTTAGTGTCCTTTCATTGTCAGATGCCAGACTCCTTTAGGACCAGTGACAGCAACCCCACAGGAAGGGCATGTAGCCACGGGCCCTGGAAAGGGCGCCCCCAGTCGGACAGATGCCTTTTAGTCCCCAGGATCCTGTTACCTGCTGACTCCCAACCCCACTGCTCTAGGCTGCTGCGCCCAGCTTCAGGACGTTCCTGGAGGTCTCCTGCACACCCCGAGCCATGCAGGTATACTCGGCTGATCCGTAGTTTGAATGACCTCATTCCAGATGCTTAGTAGAAAAATGGCCGCTGCAGTTTGTCTTGCCTTGATGAGCCGCGCTCTTTCCGCCTCCTCAGCCTTGTGCCGTCAGGTGCTTCTGCCCGCAGCCTGGCTCCTGCGCCTCCACCTGGTGACATTTTATGTTCATCTCTGTAGGTGTCACTCAGGGTCACCTCCTCCTCCACCAACCGATAAATGAATCTCTTCTGCATTCTCCTGGAGTCCAGGGGCACTGATTTTGTGATATGATCGGTCTTTTATGAGCCTGGGGTTCCAGGTCCAGGGGTGACTGCTTCAACTTCCTGTGGCCCCAGCCCAGGGCCCTGCGCCCAGGGAGGCACCATCCCGCTGGCATTTTTCAACTTGAATTGAGTTCAGTCATTTAACAAGCAGAGACTTGGATGGGAAGCATGTAAGCAGCAGCATCAGAGTGCTACTTCCAAAAGCCTGAAAAGAAAAACAAGCATGTTTCTTTAGTGATATCAAATGAGACAAAGGAAGGAAGAAACCTTCGCCTGAGGTCACAGACAGCCGTCAGAGTGGAAGACTTCCATCGGAGCGCAATGGAATAATAAAGATTTATTTTTTAAATATTGTTATTAAATAAACATTACAGAAACTTTTGCTTATCCAACTTATTTATAGCTTAAGGCATGAAAACCCACATTAGTATGTTGAATTATAAGAATTCACTGCAGCCTGCTAGCTGACAGCACATCAAATTATTTGCAAATATTTTCTGGAACAGTAACCTTGAAGGATGCCAGCCCCATTCAGTGTAACCTTATCACAAGACAGGAGCCGAGCATGGAGATGTGTTCCAAAGCAAAGGACGCTTAAGTTCCTGGAACCTCTGTCGACTATGTGAACAAGGAGTTTATCCCCCATCTCAGCCAAAAGCCTCGCTTGTATCTCTTGGGCATTTACATCTTTCTCCGCTGCACTTTAAAAAGATGATATGCAGAAGGCCCCCTTGAGAAATTGTGCTCTGGGCAGGAATTTGTGAGTACGTTAGTCACATTTAAGAGGCTTTATATCCTCCAGTCTGCAGTAATGTAGTTTTGCAAAAATTACGTAATCATTTTAACAAAGAGTCTCTAATTGACATGAAAAGGCAAAATCAAAATAGAAATGCATTTCAGTGTGAGCTGTACAGGCTCTTCGTTTTTACTTGCCACCCCATGGAGTGTGGTCCAGGAGAGCAGCAAACCAGGACCTCGTTCGTAGCTTCTGGCCGTATGAAAATGACTGTGGCAGATTCCTCCAGGGACTGATTTTTCTTTAATATGCAATATCTCTACCTTACAAACACCTCACATGTGTTGCCTTTTTTCCTAATATTCAACATTATTTTCAGCACTTTAAATACCTTTCTTTCCACCAAGGAAAGTATCGTTCTTTTGATGAAAAGCTGTTAGGGCCCACGTAAACAACTGGGAAGTGGTTGGGCGGTTTAAAAATTATATCTAGATCATTTAGCAAGGTTGGCACAGCATCTGAGTTCTAAAATCAGCATTTTGCCAAATATTCTAGCCATATCACAGTTGCTAAGCTAACGAGAAAATGCTAATCGCTTGGCATAAATGTGGCTATGTTAAAATTAAACAAAATTGATTGCCTTCAAAATAACCTTTTGTTTTTGTCTCCAAAAGGCTGCTTTGCACATTTGGTATAGGTAAATGTGCCCATCCTGACACTAACATCTTTCATGTCTTAAACAGGTTCTGTGTTTTTCTTTGTTCTCTCATCAAGAACAATGAGCCCATACCGCACCACTCTTCAGTGAATTCAGCAGTTGTTTAAGCACCTACTGCGTGCTCAGTGCCATGCTGTTCGCTGTCGTAATTGTACTCTGCAGGGCCCAAGCACTAGAACTGTGATCAATTAAGTGCCACCAGGGAAACGAGAATAGTGCATCTAGTGCATTTTTGCTAAATTATAATATTTCCAAGTGACATTACAAATTTAAATAAGAGCAAAATTGTTTCCTTTAGCTTATCAATTCTAATAAGGCCTCAACAACATATTTTTTCAAAGTAAATCTACACACCTGTTATCTGCATGACCCTTTGGTGAGCATAAAAGTGACAAAAGACATAGGCCCCTCCTCTGAAGGAGTTCATAAACTAGTTCAGAAGACAAAGCATTCAGTTCACAACAATGTGAATAATAGTGAGCTCCATAAAAATCACACCATGGGCACAAGAAGTGTATCCAGAGAAGAGCAAATAAAATTCATTGAACACCTACTATGTGCTGGGATTTCTCACACCTGTTAATGAGTATCAATCTCAGCAGATGTGGCTCCCAGTGGCATCACATGGCACACACCCAAGGGGGAAGGAGACAGCATACATGCCACAAAAAATATAAAACTGTTCACTACCAGGGAGAGGATTTTTATCATATATGTCTTTGTAATTTTTACATTAACACATATATTTTCTTTTCAGTTAAAGCTTCTTAACCAAATGTGCATACACATACCTGAGCCTACTCCTGGTCTACTGCATTGGAATCTCCCACATTCTCCAGTAAGAATTACTAGAATATACTGATTATGCTGGTTATATTAATTGGTTTAATTCTTCACCACTCAGGAAACTAAGGCTCAGAGTTGTCAAGGCATTTGCTCAAGACAACAAAGTCGGTGAGTGGCTAAGACAGGATTTGGACACAGGGTCTCTCCATCTATTGAGATAATCATATGGGGTTTGTCCTTTATTCCATTAATATGGTGTATTACATTGATTTTTATAGGCTGAACCAATGTTGCATTCCTAGGATATATCCCAGTTAGACATGGAATATAATCCTTTTCATGTTGCTGGATTCACTTTACTAGTATTTTGTTGAGGACTTTTGTACCTATATTCATAGGGGATAGTGGTATGTAGTTTTTTTGTGATATCTTTGTCTGGTTTTGATATTAGGGTAATATTGATCTCTAGGATGATTTGGGCAGTGGTCCCCCCCTTCTATGTTTGGAAGATTTAGTGAAGAGTTGATGCCAATTCTTCTTTAAGGTTTGGTGGAAATTATTAGTTTCCACCATCTGGTCCTGGGCTTTTCTTTGTGGGAAGCTTTTTGATTGCTAATTCAATCTCTTTACTTCTATTCAAATTTTCTGTTTCTTCTTAAGTCAGTTTTGGTCATTTCTGTCTTTCTAGGAATTTGTCCATTTCATCTAGGTTATCTAATTTGTTGGTGTACAGTTATTCATAGTACATCATCCTTTGTATTTAGTAGTAATGTTCCATCTTTCAATCCTGCTTTTAGTAACTTGAGTTTTCTCTCTTTTTTCCCTGATCAGTCTAAAGATTTTTCAATTTTTTTATCTTGTTCGTTTTCATTGAGTTTCTCTATTGTTTTTATATTCTCTATCTCATTAATTCACCTGTGTCTTTGTTATAGCCTTCCTTCTGCTAGCTTTGAATTTGGTTTGCTCTTCTTTTTCTAGTTTCCAAGGTGGAAGTTTAGATTATTGGTGCACAATATTTCTTCTTTGTTACTATAGGCATTTAGAGCTATTAAAAAAATTTTTTTTTTTTTTTTTGGCCGTACTGCGTAGCATGTGGGATCCTAGTTCCCTGACCAGGGATTGAACCTGGTTGAACGCGCCCCCTGAATGCACCCCCTGCGGTGGAAGCATGGAGTCTTAACCACTGGACTACCAGGGAAGTTCTAGAGCTATACATTTCCATCTAATCACTGTTTTAGCTGTGTTCCATAAGTTTTGGTATGTTGTGTTATCATTTTCATTATTCAAAGAGTTTTCTAATTCCACTTGTGATCTCTGCTTTCACCCATTGGTTATTTAAGAATATGCTATTTAATTTCCACATATTTGTGAATTTCCCAAATTTCCTTCTGTTACTGATTTCTAATTTCATTCCATTTTGGTTGGAGAACATACTTTGTATGATTTCAACCCTTGTAAAGTTATTGAGACTTGTTTCCTCAAGTCTTCCATTTCCTTGTTCATCCTCTGTCTGGTTGTCTTTATTATTGAAAGTTAGGTGTTGAAGTGTCCAACTATTATTGTTGAAATGTCTATTTCTCCCTTCAATGCTGTCAGTTTTTGCTTCGTGCATTTTGGAACTGTTTTAGATACATAAACGTTTATTATTGCATATACTCTTGATGTCTTTTATCATTATAAAATGTCCTTCTTTGTCTCTAGTAACAATTTTTGGCTTAAAGTCTGTTTTGTCTGATATTAGTATACAACTCCAGCTCTTTTTTGATTAATATTTGCATGGTCTATCTTTTCTGTTCCTTGATTTTCAACTATTTCTGTGTTTGAATCTAACACCCATCTCGGGACTTCCCTGGTGGTCCAGTGGGTAAGATTCCTCGCTCCCAATGCAGGGGGACTGGGTTCAGTCCCTAGTCAGGGAACTAGATCCTGCATGCATGCCGCAACCAAGAGTCCACATGCCACAACTAAGAGTCCGCGTGCTGCAACTAAGACCCAGTGCAGCCAGATAAATAAATAAATAATAAACAAATAAATATTTTTAAAAAAACAAAAATAAAACACATCTTTTATGGACAGCATATAGTTGAATCATTTTTAAAATCTATTTTACTATATCTGCCTTTTAATTGAAGGTTTAATCCGTTTACATTTTATGATTACTGATAAGATATATATGTGCCATTTTTCTATTTGCTTGATATATCGTATGTCTTTTTTTCCCCTCTATTCCTTCATTACTGCCTTTTTGTGTTAAATATTTTCTCATGTACCATTTTAATTCCATTGTCATCTCTTCTGCTTTTTTAAAAATGTAGTTATTTTCTTAGGGGTTGCCCTAGAGATCACAATTAACATCTTAATTTACAATGATACAATTCAGATTAATATCAACTTAATTTCAATATTATACCAAAACTATGTTCCTATATATTTCCATTCTCTCCCTCATTCTGTGCTATTATTGGCATACAAATTACATTTTTATACATTGTATGTCATTTAACACAAATTTACAAGTATTGCTTTCTGTACTTGTCTCTTAAATCAGATAGAAACAAAGAATTTCAAATAAAAATACATTAATTTTGCCCTTTATATTTACCTATGTAAATACCTTTACTGGTATTCCTTATTTTTTCATATGGATTCAAGTTGCCACCCAGTGTCCTTTCATTTCAGCCTTAAGGACTCCCTTTAACATTTCTTGTAGGGCAGGTCTCTTAACAATGAAATTACTCAGTTTTTGTTCTTCTGGAACTATTTTAACCTCATTTTCGAAAGATAATTTTCTGGATTTAATTCTTGCTTGACCATCTTTCTTTTGGCACTTTGATATTGCCATCCCACTGTCTTCTGGCCTCCCTAGTTTCTGATGAGAACTCAGGTATTAATCTTATTGAGGATCCCTTATATGTGACAAGTTCTTTCTTACTTCTTTTAAGAGTCTCTCTTTGTCTTTGTCTTTCAGCAGTTGGATTATGATGTATTTAGGTGTGAATCTCTGAGTTTATCCTATTTGAAATTTGCTAGGCTTCTTGAATGTGTGGATGAATATGTTTCATCAAATTTGGGAGGTTTTTGGCCATTATTTCTTCAAATATTCTTTCTGCCCCTTACTCTCTCTCCTCTCCTTCTGGGACGCTGAGAATACATATTTTGGTGTGTTTCACGGAGTTCCACAGATCTGTTTATCTTTCTTCATTCTTTTTTCTTTCTGTCCTCAGACTGGAAGATCTCAGTTGACTTATCTTCAGCTATTCTGATTCTGTCCTCTGCTTGTTCAAATCTGTGATTGAGCCCCTCTAGTAAATTCTTCATTTCAATCATAACACTTTTCAAATCCAGAATTTCTTTTTTTTTTCTCATAATCTCTATCCCCTTATTGATATTCTCTATGTGGTGAGACTTCATTCTCATACTTTCATTTAGTTCTTTATACATGGTTTCCTTTAGTTCTTGAACATATTTTAAATAAATAATTTAAAATCCTTATCTAGTAAATTCAATGTCTGGGCTTCCTCAGGAACAGTTTCCATTGACTTTTTTCCTCCTGTGTATGGACCATACTTTCTTGTTTATTTGCAAGTCTTGTGGTTTGTTTCATTTTTGTGTTTTTGTTTTGCTGAAAACTAGATATTTAAGATAATATAATGTGACAACTCTGTAAATCAGATTCTCCCCCCTCCCCAGAGATTGCTTTTGTTGCTGTTTGTTGTAATTGCTATTGGTTTTTTAGAGACTTTTCTGAGCCAGTTCTGTAAAATCTTATTCTTTGTTGTCTGTGTGGCCACTGAAGTCTCTGCTCAGTTGTCTTAGTGGTCAGCTAATGATTGGACAGAGATTTCCTGATATGCCTGTAACCAATATGTCTCCCAGTCTTTTCTGAGAGTCTCTGTATATATGTTGGGCACTCCTAACACTCAACCAGGCCTCAACTCCATCTTCACCTTCACTTCCTTCTTGTACAAAAACTCAGAGGTAGCCAAAGTTGAGAACTTAGGGCCTTCTCAGGTCTTTCCTGAGCATATGCATAGCACGGGGCATGTTCACATCCCAAAACATGTACACGGCCTTCTAGATTCCTAACAAGATGTCAGAGATTTCCGAATCTCCCTATGGATATCTCATTTTCTAGTTTTTCCCTTTAAACTTCTTGGTTTGTGTATTGTTTGCCCAACTGTTATCTACCACCTCAGGAAGCTGCAATGTTAAACAATTACCTCTAATTGTTTTTGACAAATTCTGTCTGCTGTTCATACAGGGGGAGCTCTGAGTCAGATCAAATAAATACAGCCTTGTGAGGATGTCTTCCAGGAAATAACTAGACTGGCCAAACAGTGACAGTTCTCTGGTAATGGAATTTGGAAGGAGTTTCAATGCTGTTCTGACCCCTCCAGTGGCTGCCAGGCTGCTGGTTTTCATTGTGATTGCAGGCTGTTGGTTTTCAAGTTTACTGTAGAGCTGAGGAGGGGACAGTGAGAATAAGGCAAATAAAATTGCCATAAATCTTGCTTTTCATACTGATATTCAACCATTTTTCTTGAATAAATGCTCCTCGGGTTACTGCAAGCCTTTGGTTAATTTCCAGAATTCTAAGAAAAATTGATCTTTACCATTTCTCCTAATGTTCTCATGGCTTTTATAGAGGAGATGATTTTCAGAGAGATTTAGTCTGCCTTCTTTTGTTGTTGTTGACATCACCTCAACCCAGGGTCTCTTGAATGCCACCATCCTGTGGTGACTTCGGGAGGAAAGTATAATTCATGGACCTGAAATCAACAGTGAGAGCTCTGCTCTTGAGGTTGCAGTGGGCAGGGCAGGTTTCAGAGAGCAGAGGGGACTGAAGGGACCCTTGAAAGAAAGACAGAATTTTAAAGAGCCGACCTAATAGAGTAGGGAGGAGCGAAGAGCACCTTCCAGAAAGGTGACGTGTCTGGACATATACTGTTTTAGGAAACTTGTGACGTCTTCAGTTCAGCCAGGAGAGTCACTACAGACTCGGTATCAAAAATTACAGAAAAACAATTAGATTTCCAAATCCTGCAAGCCTCCGAGCTTATCCCAGATGAGCCACCCTGCTAAGGAGAGGGGCCCTGTTTCTCATTCAACATATTCATAATAGCCCTTTTGGATTATTAAGCTCAGCATAGTCAAGCATAAATAACATCTCTCCAGACAGCTTTTGGACAGAAACCTCTCTGACTCTTTGCCACACAGCTCAAAGACTGCCACTGGCCAGCCTTAAATCAGTCCAGATGATTATCTACTTGTTCTACTGTTGTTGGTTTAGAAATATTTGTTCCTTCATTCATTTGCTAGCCGTTTATTTATTGAGTGTTCACTGTGTGACAAAGATGCCATGCCAGGTGCATGCAGATACAGATATGGTCCCTCCTGTTGTGGAGCTCACCTTCTCCATAAGGTTTCGTAAGCAATGTGCGCAGAGTAACATCAGGACACTGGGAAAGTCCAAGGGAGAGATGTTCAGTGAAGCTTGGGGTAGGGATGGGATTCCCAGAGGGAGTGGCATCCTACCTGAGCTTTGAAGGGACAAATAGTCTTGCTAAGAAGTTGGTGGGGGGAGGGGTCATGTATTAGTCTGCTCAAGCTGTTGTAACAAAATACCACAGACTGGCTGGTTTAAAAAACACAAATTTATTTTCTCACAATTCTGGAGGCTAGAAGTATAAGATCAAGGTATCAGCAAGTTGATTTCTCCTGAGGACTCTCTTCTTAGCGTGCAGACAGCCACCTTCCTCACTGTGTCGTCACAGAGCCATGAGCTGGAAGGAGCCCTGGGCTCTGAGTACTTGTATTGAACTTGCTGTGAGTGAAGATTCACTTCTAGTGCATTAAGCCACTGAGATTTCAGAGTTTCTCTTTTATGACTACCTGGATTACCTTAATGAATACAATCACCCTAATTTCAAAGTTTTTTTATTTTTTACATATTTTTACATAGTGAACAGACCATTTTTTTAACACATACTGAAACATTTTCCATGTTTTCCTGTTATCTTCATAACTATCATCTGTAGGGCCTAAATAATATTTCACTAAACAAACTAAACCTGTCCCCAGTTGTTGAACATTTGGTTGTCTCCAATTATTCTGGTCTTTTAGGAAAAAAACATCCCACTGCTACGTTTTGTTGGATAGAAGGGTGTAAGATCCCATCATCAAACAGTTGTACCATTAGTCAAGTTTGCACAGAGGGCTCAGAAGAATGATACAGATGTCTACACCCTGTTCAGGGCTGGAAATGGCTCATTTTCTCTTCAGGCCAACTGCAGCTCCTCGTCAGGCACTGGCCCTTGACTCAGGCTCTCAGGCCACCTCCACCCACCCTTAGGGACCCTCTCCTCCTCCTCTCTGCTTCTCACCCCTGGGGTCTTCTCCAGCATTCTGTTCTATCCAGTTCCATCTGGGAGAGCCCAGGGAACACACCCCAATCCCTCGCCTCACACGGACACAAACACACAGTTGGATCTTGGCTCGTAGCCTAGACAAGGCAATCAAACAACTTCCCAAGCCGTTGTATCGGTCAGGGGCTTGGCAGGAAACAAAGGGCAGATTTTAATTATTTTATTTGAGGAGAGTTTATCAAAAGGATGATACAGAAGGTATAAGCATGGAGTAGCAAAACCACATGGAATCACACAAAACCTGGGGGCTAGTAACAGCAGGGAAAGGAGTGTGTTTGGAAATTGGAGCAAGGTTCTCACCCTTAGCCCTCTCTCCCCTGATCATCTCCTCAAAGCCCACCTCGAGGGTCTTCTCCTTGGGGAAGCCTCCCATACCCCCAGCCTCCTCCTCCATCACTGGCTCCTTGAGGGTAGACACTGTATCACCAGAAAACTGTGTACCAGCACCCAGCAGGTGCCTGGGCAGCCCCCGGGACATAATAGCTGCTCAGTAAATAGTTGTTCAATGAATGAATTCAAAAATGATTGAATGACTAAAGAAGGAGGGGGAGAGATACAGAGAAAACCAGGAAAATAAACATTTACATTTTTTTCTATAGTGTTTCTTTTTATTGAAGTATAGTTGCTTTACAATGTTGTGTTACTTTCTCCCGTACAACGAAGTGAATCAGCTATATGTATACATACATCTCCTCCCTCTTGGGCCTCCCTCCCACCCCACCCCCATCCCACCCATCTAGGTCATCACAGAACACCGAGCTGAGCTCCCTGCGCTATACAGCAGGTTCCCACTAGCTATCTGTTTTACACATGGTAGTGTATATATGTCAGTCTGATGCTGTGTTTGCTGTGTTTGATTTTTGTCTGTAAAGTATTTGTTTGCAACAATAATTTTATTTTCTGTTTTGCATTTATTAAAGAGAAAAATTAATGAGACTTATTACTTGAAAATGTTATAAAGCACCTATTAATCTGGCCTCGGCAAGAAAATATCCCCCCCCCAAAATTATCCAGCAAGATACACTACAGAGAGATGGAAAAGAGGAACAAACACCAGAAAAGGGGTGATTTCTATAATAAGCCCCCCAAGGGTAGCTGCCTTTGAGGAGTGGAAATTTGTATTCAATCCACATCTAACAGGTCTGTTAAATTTAAGACATGGAATTCAATCAGATATGGTCTCTAGGCTAATGAGAGCAACAGGTCATCAAATATTTAACAGAGAGCCAAGTTTGAGACCAAAGAGGCAATGTTGACATAGAAAAAACCCAAGTTTTGGAACCAAATGATGGGTTTCAGGATGGCAGTGCCCTTCCTCCCTGTGAAGGCTCTGTTTTGTCTCTACAATAGGACTATACAGTCACATGCTCTTATGTAGGCAGGTAGAAATGTTTGGGTAAACTGTATTTCAGCAATGCGTTTGCATGCAGATACAATTTTGAAATATTTTTCAACATATCTTTCCTTCTGGATGGCTGCTGTGCTTTCCCTTTGAGTTAGTTTCCAACAGACTTTCAAAAGTCCACGCCTAGCCAGGGTTCGACAGCCAGCCTTGCCTTTGGTTTGCAAGTGGCAGGTGCTGAAGAGAGAAATGACTTTGGGGATTTCTGAAAACTTGGCTGGCCCATCAAAACTGAAACCTGGTAAATAGGGTGTGAACCACAGTGGAGGGAAGAACATGCCACCGGCAGCGTGGTTCTCCTGCCACTCCAAGAGGCTGAGGAAAAGGCTAGAGGAACCGGGAGAGGAGGCTGGGTCCAAACACCAGTGAGGGGCCCTCTCCTCTCCCAACACCCAGGCTGGCATCTCAGATGCCCCTGACGGGTCAGAAGACCCAACATTATTCCCCATTCGAACTCTGAGAGGGAAGAGCCTTGAAGAGAATCCGAGGAGAGTAATGACTATGGAAACCGTAGGAACGGGGGACCAGCCTGTGCTTCCTCAGGGCATCAGATGAGACGGCAAAGTCATCTCATGCCTGAGTGGAGGGGAAAAGATGGCCTGGGGCCTGGCGAGGGGCTCCCGGGTGAGGCTGCCTGTGGGCTCCCCAGCCTGGCACAGGCAGGGAGACGTGGGCCTTCCCAGGACTAGCACCCCAGGAGAGCCAGGTGGGGGTGAGGCACATCAGGAGACTGCCACTTCCTCACCCAACCCAGCCTGAGAGGATGCAGCAGGCCAGAGGCTGGTGCCCTGGAGCCAGCCATGGAGGTGGAAGGGGGCTGGTGAATATGCTGAGTTCCCTTGTATTGGCAAGATGGAATGTTCTGTCCTCAGTTGGAATTGGGGTTTGGAAACAAGCGAACTCCCAGTATACAGAAAGTGATCACATTTGCACATTCAAATTTGTGACTAAGAAATGTGCCTGCAATACATGAAAATACATGAATACTATGGGGCTTTGCATTTTGCAGATTGTAATACAAATGTTTATTACTAGTTTATTATTATGATGATTATGATTAATTGCTACAATCAAGCTATATTCACTTATTCAGTGAACATTTATTGTCTACCATGTGCTAGGCACCAGTGAAGGTACTGAAGATGAAGGGAAGAAAGCAGCAAAATCCTTGCCCTCAGGGGGCTCACAGCCTGGTCTGGGGAGAGAGACACAAGCGAACCCATAGGTAGGGTGCTGAGCATGTCAGCTGGTGTAAGTGCTGTGGAGGAAATAAGGCAGGGGTGCCAAGGACGGTCAGGGAAGCCCTCCCAGAGAGGGTGACATCTGAGCCAACCCCAGGAGGTGAGGGACCAGGCAGCTTTGGGAGCCAGCAAGCGCCGAGTCAGAGGCACAGGTACAGGTATCTACAAGGAGGGGTCATACAGGTGTGTATGGGAAGCACATGGAGCTAGGTGTGGCTGGAACAGGTGAGAGCGGTTGCGGGGGGGCAGGAATTGGGGCCAGGGGGCCATGCTGTAAGAGATGGGGAGGGGACAAACCCGTGGTGGGCCGCAGGCCACTCTGGGGACCCATTTTGACTTTGCTGAGTTGGGGCCATTGGAGAGTTGGGAAGGGGGTGGGGACCCCTTCCCAGAGGTGCCTTTCAGCAAGGATGCAGGTGAGCAGGAGAGCATGGAAATGAGGCCTTCTTCAGAGGGCGGTGAAGTCTTCTTGATTCCCATATTTGGTCTCTCCAGTTTATTACAGTAGGGGAAAACAAAAGACCTGGCCTGACATCGCTGTGGGGAAAAAAAGGGGGCCACCATAATTTGTTCATTTTATAGCTCAGGGTACACAAGACAGCCTGAAAGATTTGCCCACGGTCGTAAAATGGAACAGTGGGGGAGAGAGGGCCAGATGCCAGGCCCCGTATGTCCAGCCCTGCGGCACTCACCTGATAGGTGCCACCTCCAAAGGCAGGAGGGCGGTTCGGAGGGAAGCCAGGCTCCCAGCCTGCACAGGAGGCCTCGGGAGGGCAGCAGCCAGGGATGGAGTCCTTCCATCTCTCTCCTCTCCTGTCCCCTCCTCTCCTCAAGACAGCGGATGAGAACGGCGAACCTCAGGAGAGTGAGAAATAACCGACAGACGGCAGGGAAGTGCTTTGTGGATGTCGGAAGGAGGCTAAATGACGGTAATGCAGCCGGGAAGGTGCCGCATAAACGATGATGGGAAGAATTCTGTCACCGTGACTCAGGCTTTACAAGGCCAGCGGGAGCCCTCGCCGGCACCTGCTCCGCCCGCCCGCCTGCGGGTGATGGAGCACAGCCCTCAGCGCGCGGCCTGCGCGGAGAGGTCCCGGGCTCGGCCAGGACACCTCTCAGAGTCGGGTAGCTTCATCAGCAACTGTTCAGAGCAGAATTGCAGGGCCCGGGACATCTCCTCAAAGACGGTGACTTCCTGCTGGCTCCCCCCTCTATCCTAATGGAAACAATCCCGTGTGGGAAATGGATGACGGGCGCTGTGACAGTGGGCCCCCTTTCCGCCCTGTCCCCTCTCCCAAGGCTAAGCACCACTACCGAAGGTCAGCTAGTTCATCCATCACAGGGAAATGCACACTGGGGATGGAGCGGCTCTTCCTCTCCTTTTATTTTGTTACCTTTTGTAGATTGCTTGGCGCCCCCCGCCCCACCGCCCTTGATTCTTCGCCCGCCACCCTGTTTTTACACAGATCCCTCGCCTGACCCTTATTCTCTCTCTCTTCACGTCTCTGCCCTCAGCCAACTAATTTATTGATTGGCTTTTACCTAAGGCCAAATGAAGTTCTCCTTTATTGAGACAATTTCTCAAAGTCTGTAACTTGCAGACAACGACTTCACCTCACGTTCTCTTTAATTAAGGGAGAACCTCTCATCAAGTTGGTCTGCCAGCCACATGCATCTTAATTTCCTTTTTACCCTGCCGGCTGTGTGGTGCAAGTTCTTCCCAAAAGATAGAGACACAAAGCCTTGTTCACTCAGTTATTCACTCAGGGAGTACGTGTTGCATGAATAAGCACGACATTCCTTCCCCTTAAGAGAGGGTCTGTGGAATTTCGACACGGATGTGCTGTGGATTTGAGTCATACTTATCTGAGTTGCACAAAATAAAATAAGGAATGATGTTACTTGTCCAGGATTATTTTTACCTACAGGCTCTTTGTGTTAGAAAGATCCAGGTAATTGGGTAAAATTGGCGTGTGCTGAATTTTTTGCCAAACCCTGCTGCTCGCCACCTCTCCTTTGTCTCTGCCTTTGAAGCTACAAGTGACTGATCCAAAAACCCTTCCTGCGGTTCTGCTTCCTCAGTTCTAGACTTCCAAAACTCAGTTTAAGATGGGTCTCAAAAGTAGGTTGGACCACACATTTAAATCCCTTTATTTCACTAAAAACCATTGTAAGAAAACATGAGTCCTGGATTAGTACATGACTTCTATTTGCTCTTTTATTAATGGAAAGACTCAAACCACCCAAGAACATAAATTCTCTCTAATCTTCCTTTGCCAAATCACCAGCTTAAGAAGGAGGGAGGTCATCCTACCCAAAACTCTACCAGTGCAGGCTAAGATGTGATACCTAATTTGTTTTAAATTATTTAAATAGCTAACACATTCACAAAGATCGAACACCTTTTAATGTGAGAAGGTAATCAGGAAAAAGTCTGCTCTCCACTCAGTCTGTACCCATTTCCATCTCTATACATGAATAACCTCTGTTTTGAGATTCTTAATGTATTTCTCCAAGCTTCTTTACACAAATCAAGCAAATACAAATATAGATTTTTCTATTGCCCCCACCTGCCATACACACCTTTACATAAAAGTAGTATATCATGTACACGGTTTTCCCTTGCTTTTTTCTGCATAATGGTGTGTCTTGGAGATCTTTCTTTGTCTAAATAGAGATTGTGTGGATGCATCATCCATTTAACCAGCCATCTGTTGATGGACTTGGATTTTCTCCAGGCTTTCCTGATTACAGTGCTGCAGTGAATAACCTGGTACATAAGTCATTTTACATGTGAGCTACAGTACAAATTCCCGGAACTGGAATTCAGGGTCAGAGGGATATATGTTTGATAGATATTGCCAAATAGCCTTCCAGAAGGGCTGCACCAATTTACACACCCAACAGCAACGTATAAACATACGTGTTTGCCCACAACTTCACCAACAGAGTGTTATCAAACATGTTTTTCTTCCAGTCTAATAAATGAAAAATAGCGTCTCCATTTTTATTTGCCCTTCTCTTATTTTGAGAGAGGTTAAGCATCTTTTCATATGTTTAAGAACAATCTGTATTTCCTTTTCTATTTATTCATATCATTTGGCCTATTTTTCTATTGAGGTTTTGGTTTGGGTTTTTTTTTCTTATCAATTTTTAGGAGCTCTTTACATATTCGGAGGATTAGTCCTCTTACTATGGTACGAATTATGATTTATCTGTTCAGTTTTCATTTGTCTTTTGGCTTTGCTTTTCAAGTTTTTTGTTTGCTTTCTTTTTTTGTGTGTGATATGGTTGTGGTTGTTTTGCCATACAAGAGACTTTTACTATTGTGTTGCCAAATTTATCAGTGTTTTCTTTTGTCACAGTTAGAAAGGACTTCTCCACTCCAAGATTTAAAAGGAATTCTTATTTCTCTTGTAGTAAACTTACGGTTTTCTACTTTGCTTATAAATCTTTGATTCATTTAGAATTTATCCTGATGTACAGTGTGAAGTTTAGGTTATTTATTTTTCCAGATGGCTGCTCTCCTGTCTCATCTGGTGGCAAGCATTTTTGCTGTGTCATCCAGAAAAGAAAACAAGTCATGACTGTCAGAGGTTTTGCTTTTCATCCCTAGATTCAGGTAGAGACTTGAGGATATGTTCTTGATGGTTCCCTTCACTGCTTCCCTGCATCTCTGCTATGTATTCAGACATCGTGAATTCCTAGTCACTGTGATTGTCAAATCCATGCTGCTCTGCGGCATGTGGGATCCTCCCGGACCGGGGCATGAACCTGTGTCCCTTGCATCGGCAGGCGGACTCTCAACCACTGCACCACCAGGGAAACCCCATTCATATTTTTCAACAATGTCACTGAGCCCATTCCAAGTGTTAGAACTGGAATAAACCTATGGTAAAGTGGTAAAGTAAAATGTGGTAAAAGATCATAAATGTCCTAGACATTGAAAGCTAAGATTCTATGGGTTCCACTGAAACCAAAGCAAAAAAATCCAAAGCAATCTGACAAGTACTATCAAAGACCATGCACAAAGGACTATTAGAATAAAGGAGGGAGTTGGGAAAGGCTTCCCGGGAATGGGACATTTGGGCTGGGCTTTAAAGGATAAATAGGAGTCTCTAGATGGATAACCAGAGGAAAGAGCTCATAAAAAAGGTACATATTGCATAATTAGGAAATGTAATTCATGTGTGATTCAAGGGATATGAAGGGGAGAAGAATGAAGTGACAGGGAGTGAGAGACAGATGTTGATCAGGTCAGAGAGAGCCCTTGAATGACACACCAAGTGTTTAGATTTTATTCTGTGTGTACTTGGGGGTAGGGTAACGATTCAAATAGATAGCACAAAATTGTACATTTTATACATTGCTGCCAATTTGAAACACTAAATTGACATTTTAAATAACGAAATACTATTTAGGACATTGAGGAATCCTCATTGGAATTTCTAGTTTCCAGCTTCATGACTGGGGGAAAAAACTGCAGAAAGATTCATAGTGGAGGCGGTGGAAGTTCTCCCATTCAGTCGGATCAGGGTAGGTCAGTTGATCAAAATGGTTCAAGCAGGGAATCAGAAAAAAATTCATAAGTACCTTAAGCTCTGTATTTAAATTAAAACAAATTTATATGTATTTGACAATATTCTAATATAGGTGCAAGACCTCTTCTTAGAGTGTCAAGTACTCAAGGGCATTACAGATGTACTTTTTACATAGATCATACTGTGAATACGTTGGCATACATTTTTATTTTGAGATACTTTATAATGAAGCAAGAACTAAAAGATATTTGCAAATAGTCTTTTGAATAATATCCTATTTTCAATTTTCAATTATTGATTCTTGAACCATTGTCTTGACCACTCCTGATTCTGTAGTACTTTTTCAGTGACTCATCTAGGTAGAATCTTTTCAATAGCATTCAACTCGTATTTTACAGACACGTGTATTTTTCTCTGCCCCCTCACGTTTCATCTGTTCATTTGACACTTAATTAAATTATGTGGTTGCGGTAACAAGTACAACTGACATAAACAGGTTTGGGAACGAACACAATAGACTCTGGGTAATCACACAACCCAGATGGTGGGGAGAATGCACAGATGTTCTCACTGAGTGATCTCTAGACCACCAACATCAACATCACCTGTACATTTGCTAGACATGCAAATTCTCCAATGCAGCCCAGGCCTATTGAATTAGAAACTCTGGGGGTGGAGCCCAGAAATCTATGGCTTAACAAACACTCCAGGTGATTCTGGTGCTCCCTAACATTTGAGAATGCGGGCTCTAAAGAGTAACCTACTAGTCCAGGCGTTCTACACAAACATGGACCACGTTTCATCAAGGTAATAGAGGGCATCAGTTAATCTGATCACAGTGAAGAGAGCTTCTCATGCCTGTCTTTTATGTATGTGTAAACTATTTCTTTCAACCAAATGGAATCAGTCTATAGTGGACTCCTCTGGCACCCTAGGTCACATCCTCTGGACCACCCCTGATTTCAGCCCCGACTAGTGTAGGCAGATCTGTGTGAGAGCCAACTCCTTTCACCCATGCTGTCCATCTTTCCACCTTCCATCCCGGAGACTCTGTCTCCTGTCCTGCAATCAGGGGACAATTCTGGAGCCATTTCATCGACTTCTCAGAAGATCCCAGTTGAAACCTGCCCCTGCTGCCCACTGTTACGGGATGAAGTGCCCCCTTTGCTTTTCCTTCTTCCCTGTCTCATTCTCCCTGCTCCTTCACTCCTACTTCCTGGGATCTCATCCCAAATAAACTACTTGTACCCACATCCTTGTCTCAGGCTCTGCTTCCAGGAAAACTCACACTAAGACATATATTTCTTCCTTTAACCTTATACCTTTGCATCTCTGCACATGTGTTCTGTCTCATTGGGTAAGGATGAAACCGTGCACCTCAGATTGGGACTTGAACCCACGTGCCGGGACTCGAACCCAGCCAAAACCCAGACTGGGACTTGAACCCTGCCAAAACCCATAGTCTTCCAGTTGAGATCACACATCTGGTTTCAGGACTTAATGAAGCTCAGGTTCTTGATGTCTCATCGCAGAAAGAATTCAGTGAGAGACAAAGTGATAGGTAAGAAGTGGATTCATTTAGAGAGAAACACACTCCACAGACAGAGTGTGGGCCATCTCAGAAGGTGAGAAAGGCACCAGGGCATGGTGGTGTCAGTTTTTATAGTGGTGGGTAATTTCACAGGCTAATGAATGGGAGGAGTATTCCAGATTGGGGAGGGGGAGCGGGTTAAAATCCTATCCAGGAACATCAGATTTCTCTCAATTTACTTAGGGCTTCTAATTGTGTCTCATTGAGGAATTTCATATTTTTAAGATTTTCTCTTGCATCTTTTTATTTTGTTTAATTGTAGGTATTGTACAGTATTGTTTTGCTCTTATAATTATGACCTTCTTAATATTACATTTTCTAACTTTACTGCTGGCGTATAGAGAAATCCCACTGGCATTTGTCTTTTGATTTCATATTCAACCACCTTGCTAAAGTCACCTTTAATTCTAAAAATGTGTAGATTATTTGGGGTTTTCTATGTACTCACTAATATTATCTACAAATAATGATAGTCATATATTTCTTCCTTTCCAGTCCTAATGTCTTTATTTTTCATGTCTTTATTATTCTTTGACAAGGACCTCTAGGACAGTATTGAGTAGCAGTGGCATTAGTGAGCATCCTTGTCTTATTCCTACAAATCAGTATAACAAAAACAAACAACCTATTTGAAAAATGGAAAGGCCATAAGTCCATAAATTCACAGAGGAGGAAAAAATATATATAACCTGTAAATATACAAAAAGATATTGAATTTTGTTGGTACTAAAGAAGTGCAAACCAAGACCACAGTAATGCTATTTTATTCCCATTCGATTGGCAAAAGTTAAGAAACACGACATCCTAAGTGTTGGACAGGATGTGGACCATTGGGACCCCTTAGGCCTTGCTGGTAGGACCCAGGAGATGTTGGGGGTGGGGTCTAGCACACAGGAAATGTAAGCTTATGTTACTGTTTAAGAGCTTGGGTTATTAGATGGTGGGCATAGATGCTGACTGCAGTCATCAAAGAATTAAACGAAAGGGTAAATAAGAGGGACAAACTGTGAGTGTGTATCATAAACTAAGGCTTATAATTAGTCCTATTCTGGGCATCAAAAGTCCAAAAATTAAAAATAAAGAGGGAAATGAAACGTAAAAAAGAAAGTAAAATTCACTCACAATCCCATTACTGAGGAACACCTACCATCAACGTTTTCTGAACGTTCTTTCAGTCCATTTTTATGCACATTTGTAGATAGATTTGATTGGCAGATGAGAGAGAGAGGCATAAATAATACAACTATAACAAAATTGGGATCATACTGTATATGCTGCTTTATAAGTTTATGGGTTTATTTATTTAGAGGTTTTAAAAATTGCTGTTGAGGACACAACGGGGGTGGGGCGGGAAGGGTAAGCTGGGATGAGGTGAGAGGGTGGCATGGACATATATACACTATCAAACGTAAAACAGATAACTAGTGGGAAGCAGCCGCATAGCACAGGGAGATCAGCTCGGTGCTTTGTGACCACCTAGAGGGGTGGGATAGGGAGGGTGGGAGGGAGGCTCAAGAGGGGATATGCAGATATATGTATACATATAGCTGATTCACTTTGTCATATAGCAGAAACTAACACAATGCTGTAAAGCAATTATACTCCAATAAAGATATAAATATATATATAAATAAATTTTTAAATAAAAATTTAAATTGCTGTTGTTTTTTGTGACTTAATCTAATGCTTTTCTGCTCAGAAATGTTTTGAAAGAGGGGACAATAAAAATGGTATAAGTAAATGAAAAAGCAGTTAAAGAAAAGAAAAATTAGATTTGAGTCTCATTTTTCCTTTGTAGATAGTTGAGAAAATGGTGCTAATGACAGAAAAAAAAGAAAATTCTAGTAGGGGAGTTTGGGTGAAAGGTGATCTATATAACATTAGAGATTTTGGAGTTGAAGGTGAACATCCAAGTTGACTATTCGGTTGAAAATTCAAGCTACAGGTTTGAATGTGAAAATAACAAGAGATGTCAGTTTGGGGGTCATCAGAGTGAGGGTGATGATCGAAGCCAGGAACATGGACATTAGTGATGCCTAAGGAAGAAGAAGGATTTGAAGAGATGATTGATGCTAAAAGAACACTATTATGAAGGGTTAAATGAGCAGAGACTTTGTGAAAATCCAATATTTGAGAAAGTGAAGAGAAGGGCTCCAGAAAAGAAGAGGTCAGAGAGATAAGAGAACAGGACAGTGTTGCTGGAGAAAAGGCAAGACTTTGAGGGTCAGTAGGGTCCAGTGCAGCAGCAAAAATGGAGGAAGATAAGAAAGCATTGTTGGTAGAGTGTGTGGAATAGAAATTCCATTGGAAGGAATCAGGGAGAGTAAAAGAAATGGAAATAAATGAGGAGTGTCTTGAGGGCTCTAGCTCTGTGCCTTGAGCCAGCTGTGGGTAAAACAGTTAATCTCCCAGCTCCTTGGGGTGTATATTTTCATCCCTGCCAAAGAAGGGCTTGAGGAGGTTAAGGCCACACTCTTTGCAGGTAAGTACAGGATTCTGACCAAGCCCTTTCCGCTGTGCCATGTTACCTTCCATCCTACCAGCCTTGAGAACCTCCAGCGCAGGCATTTCTGTTCCCCCAGGGCTGAGTGCAGGCCTGGCACCAGTAGGTGCTTTTCACTGTTTGCTGGGTGAATGGAAGAATGAAGACATTGTAAGGAAAGTTCTCAGAGGCTCCTGGTTGTACCCTGGGGAACGATGTGTTTTTCTCCAGCACCTATTCTCATACTGTCAGAGCTTAAACACCAGGCTACTCTGGTTCTGCTTAGAAAATAAATTAATGTATCCTGGCATTCAGGGAGCAAACTGCTAGTAGCTAAATATTTTTTAATTTTAAATAAGTACCATGGGACTTTAGGGCTGAAGGATGAAGGCTCCTTAATTTGAACTTTAGCATCTTCATATCTGTTATTTTTCTTGAATATATGGTACAAAAATACTGACTGCATATGTATTTGCTAACGTCCCTGAAATGATTTGAAAATGAAAAGCCTTAAGAAATCACATTTGCTATTTTCCAAAAGAAATAGAAAAAATGTGACATCTGTAGCCTAGATTACACAAGAGAGTTATGTTTCTTTCTTTTTTTAATCTGTTTACTGACAGGAAGAAAAAAATAGCAATAATGGGGAAAAAAATCTGCTTTCTGCCTAACACATGATTTGGCTGACAGCACAAAGAATCAGATAATTCTACAGAAAACTGACAAGCTAGGTAGTGATTGGGATGAAGACATAGAGTTCTCTAAATATCCACAAATATTTCTGTCTGATGCTTAACATTCACAAACCATTAGATCTAACATGTATATTTATGGTTTGATAATCAGCTGTCATTAACAGATGAATAAACAACATAATGTTCATGTTTAGAAGGAATATACAAATGGGAGACATAATGCCAACAACCCAAGAGCATTTACCTTATTCCTCTCCATAAAAAAAGAGAAATGAATCTCTATAATTTTAATAGTTAGATTATATCTGATATTCTGTCTTAGCTGGCAGAGCTTCAGATAGATTTCTTTTTTTCACATGAAATTTACGATGTCAACCTGTCTCATCAGTTAGGAAAAGTTGCATTAAATTTACTAGATTAAAGATAATCATTCCATGGCTGTGTCTACATAGTCAACCCACAGCAGAGTCTATGCAAATACAACAATCCAACAATGTCTTTCAAGCTGAGAGAATTATTCAGTAGTTTTAGTTGTAGCTCTTACCAGCTTAGGCAAGTCACTTAACCTCTCTGTAGCTCAAATTCTTCAACTGTAATGCAAAAATAATGCCATCAGCATTAGCTACCTCATGAGTTATGATAATGGACCTAGAAGAGGTATGTCAAGTAAAACTCCAGACACTGGAGTATTACATAGATGGCAATGTGATGATGGTGATGATTTCATCCCAGTGCAATGGGAAATTGGCACACAAATACATCTAACTTGGAGTTGACTGGCTGTTGATCTCCTGCATAGCAGCCCTTTTACAACTCAACAGTATTTGTACACCCATGTTCACAGCAGCATTCTTCACAATAGCCAAAAATGTAGAAGCACCCCAAGTGTTCATTGATGGATAAATAGATAAACAGAATGTGGTATGTACATGAAATGGAATATTATTCAGCCTTAAAAAGGAAGGAAATTCTGGCATGCTAAAACATGGGTGAATCTTGAGAACATTAAGCCTGTTAAACAAGACAAATACTATAGGTTCCACTTATCTGAGGTCCCCAGAGTAGTCAAATATAGAGACAGAAAGGAGAAGGGTGGTTTCCAGGGAGTGGTCAGAGGGAATGGGGAGTTGTTGTTTAATGGGTGTGGAGTTGCAGTTTTGTAAGATGAAAAGAGCTCTAGAGATGGATGGTGCTGATGGTTGCACAGCAATGTAAATGTACTCTATTGAGCTGTGCACTAAAAAATGGTTAAGATGGTAAGTTTTACGCTATATGTATTTTACCACAATTTAAAATTAAAAAAATTTTTAAACAATGAAGCTATCAAAAAAAAAAAAAAAAAAAGAACCTCCACAGTAGCTTTCCAGGTCAAGATTGAGCCTCAGCATTCTCCTTTCTCCTGAGACCCCATTAAAATAATACTGAAGAAATTTTAAAATGTAGGAGCATGCACCAGTGAAGGGACCTGAAGAGAGCCATCAGAGAATAAGTAATTTAAATGAATTTCTAGATGATGTAAAGGCAACGGGAGACTCTTGGTTACTGAAACGGAGCAGAGTGAGGAAGAACCTGGGGGGCAGGAGAGTTCTGTTGGCGCACAGGTACCCAGAAAGTCTCCAGACTTGGAAACTGCAGACCTCCAGGGGGCAGCAGTGAGGAGTTGGGCTGAAAATAGGCATTTGTTAAAGGTCTCTATTCTGAATGGTCAAGCCCCCACACAGACTCACACATCCCTTTCTCTGTAGGCCCAACAGGGGTCGGCCAGGCATTACTACCTAGGGGGAAGAAAATGGAGAGTTCTTCTCTAAATCAATTTATTTAATAAAAATCTAGGGTGAACAAGGGCTGTTGGTGAGGGTGCTCTTGGCCCAGACATTCTGGCATGTGGGGCAATCCCATCGCAGAAGCTGACTCTTAGGGCCCCTGCACCCTAAGGAATGCTAAACCTTCAGGTCAGCAGGCCCCAAACATAGCCTCAGGCCCCCAAACAGGCGTTTTTATCCCCTCTTCTTTAAATGCACCAGACATTTGAGGAAAATCTGCAACATTAAAGGGAAAGATAAATAAACAAGAACATCAGCAAAAATAACTCTTCAAGAAACAGAGATAACTCAAGAAATAGAAAAGGAATTTTTTTAAAACTATCTGTTATCCTCAGAGAGATTTGAGATTATATTGCATCATTAAAATAATATGATGTTATAAAAAGAACAGACAACAAGGGTTGAAATATATATGTATATAAACATAACAGATCTGAAATAAAATAGTACATGAAATAAAAAAGTAAAATGAAATAAAAAATACAAGGGTTGGAAGATGATGTCAAGGAAATCTAAAAAAAGATGGAAAAAGGACAGAGACAGGACATTTAGCAGAAAAGTTAATAAATATGATGGATTAATCCAGTAAGTCCAATATTCATTTTAAAGGATTCTGAAAAGAAAGAATAGAAAAGACAGAGAGGAAGAAACTATCAAAGAAATAATGGGGGGGAAATTCCCAGGGTAAAAGAAAAAATGAGACTTCAAATTAAAAGCATGAAAGTAAAAAGGCCACATGTAGACATAGGAAGCAGACATCTTCTACAGCTGACCCAAAACAATTTCCCTCTTTCTTTCCTGCTAACAGGTCTCCAATATGGGGGCCGATGTAGCAGGCAGACATCCTATGACATCAGGAAAGTATACCCCCTTCTAACCCCAGGGAATGAATTATAATTGGTCTTAACAACTATAATAAATTACATTCTCTTTCACCAATGAGTGTTGTCTTAGTGTGTTCAGACTATAATGAAATATCACAGACTGGGTGGCTTATAAACAGCAAACATTTATTTTGCACACTTCTGGAGGCTGGAAGTTCCAGATCAGGGCCGCAGCATGGTTGGGTTGCGGTGAAGGCCCTCTTCCAGGCTGTGGTTGGCTGACTTGTTGCTGTGTCCTCACATGTGGAAGAAGCGCTGAAGCTCTGTGGGGTCCTTTTGTAAGAGCACTAATCCCATTCATGAGGGCTGCACTCTCATCACCTAATCACCTCCCAAAGGCCCCATCCGCTGATCGCTAATCACCTCCTAATCATCTTGGGGGTTAGGATTCAACATAGGAATTGGTAGGGACACAAACACTCAGATGGTAGCGAGTGTCCAGGGGTCGGTATGCGGCCAGGCTCTGGCCAGTGAGATGTCGAGATGTTATGGGACGGGGTGGGTGTGGGGCTTTTCTTTCACAGTAAGGTTGGAGCCTCGTAGAGAGAGGCGATTTGCCTCTGCTTAGTTGCAGGGTGTGGTGTGGAAGGTGTCTTCCAACCATGAGGTGACAGGCACAGGAATGAGAAGACTCCTTTCCTTCGACATCTTGGTAAAGCAGGACCCACAGAAAAGGCCCTGAATATTACCACTGAATTGGTGCCTCTAACCTGGGACCATCTACTTCTTAAGTGTACTGCTTAAGCTGCTGTTAATTGGATTTTTTGAGGAGGAGGTTGTTTTACTTGCAGTTAAAAGCATTCCTAACTGATATATCTCTGTAAAATTTCATAGCAAGAATTAATAAAAGAGCCTAGTGGCTTCCAGAGAGAAAACATACCTACAAAGGAACAAGAGTTGGATTGGCATCAGACTTACCATCACCAAAATAGATGCTAGAAGGCGGTAGAGCAACATCTTCAGAATTCTGCAGGTGTATCATTTTGAACCCAGTGCCTTGACCAAGGTCCTGGCTGGAAGCATATGGTACACTCGAGGGATCGTTGAAAAGTGTTCAACGAAGTTGTTCAAATACAAGGTGTTCAAATACAAGAATTTATTCCTAATCCACTCTTTTGAGGAAATTACTTGAAGATGGAATTTCAGAAGGAGAAAAGGGGCAGCCCTTCAGAGTTGATGCAACGGGCCAGGCATTTGTACACCCACAGTGACCACCCAGTGGACGGACGCAGGCTCCCCTTAAGAGGGCCTGAGAGGGACAGAGCTGTGAGCCGTCAGCAGCCCATTCACTCATCCTGCAGCTGCAGGGATAAGTGCTCTGCTGCTGATGGGTAGCTCAGCGTTGCACCCCCAGGTCCACTCTGCTCCATCCTTGACCGCTTCTTACACTGCCTAGAAATGTGTCTGACACACAATACGCAGTTGGATGTTAACCACTTTTGATGAATGAATGAATGAACCAAAAAATGGCAGGTGAGGAGGTGGGCAGCACCCCTCCATGCCCCTGCATGTGAAGGGTCTTGCAGGTCCATGAGGATGGGAAGACTGGAAAATTTCTCTTCGTTTTCTTACCACCAAGAAAATGTCCGTGATTGAAGGAAGGGAGGGGCCCTCAGTAATTACTAACATGGAGCTTTCTGCCAGCCTGGTGGAAAGGGGGACTATAATTCAATTTAAGGAGGAAAAAGAAAGTGGTATTAAGTGCCGGTCTAGATTTGTCATCACACTTAGTACTTACAGGTTGTGAAACAGCTGTACCTTCCCATGTGATTTATAGGAAAGTGGAGGCTCAGAGATACGAAGCGTCCTGCCCAAGGTCATAGTGAGTGAGTGGCAGAGCTGGGCTTGGAACTTGCACCTGACTCCGAACTCCAGGGCGTCTCACCTAACACCCTGGTAAGTTCTGTTCTGGATTCCACTCCACCATTATTTATTAAACAGGCTCTTAGGGGCATCCTGGGGATATCTTACAAAGATAACATTGTTTTGCCAGAAAATGTATTTGAAACACGGAGTTTTTAAAAAAGTGTTGTGGCTCCCAAGACACGGCGGCCTATATAAGAGTTGGTGAAGCTGGTTCTGCAGGGTCCTGAGATCTGGCTGGAGGTCCTGTGTCTTCCGAATCAGGTCTGCTGGACATGGAAAGTTGGGACAGCAGAGAACCCAGAGAGCAGGATGGTCACGCTATGGCACAAAATTCCCAAACGTCATCGAAAAGGACAGGAAAAGAAATGCCCTTTCTTTTGCTGATCGTGGTACTTTCCTTGCCAAGATGGCAATTCCTCATCTGCTGGTCCCTGGCACCAGAGTCCAAAGTTCCCGGGCAACAGCCAAAGCTTCTAGTTCAATGAGACCCTTGCTGTGTCTCCCGGCAAGAGTGGGTTCCCTTTGAGAGCGAAAAACTTCCTTTCAATAAAGTTTTTATTTTAGAATAGTTTTAGATTTATAGAACAATCGTGACGATAGTACAGAGTTCCCATATACCTGCACCCAGTTTCTCTGTTGTCAACATCTTTCATTAGTATGGCACACTTGTCACAATTAATAAACCAACATTCACCCATTATTATTAACTAAATGCATTATTTCTTGAATGATAATTAAATTAAAATATAGTTAATTAAATTATAATAATTATTCAGATTTCCTTAGTTTTTCCCTAATGTCCTTTTTCTGTTCCCGGATCCCATCCAGGATACCATATTTTGTCATCCTATCTCCTTAGGCTCCTCTGAGTTGTGATAGTTTCTTAGACTTTCCTTATTTCTGATGACCTTGACAGTTCTGAGAAGTACTAGGTCAAGGGTTTTGTAGGATGTCCCTCTGTTGGAATTTGCCTGATGTTTATCTCATCTTAGGCTAGGGTGTGTGTTTTGACAGAGGGATAGTGTCATTCTCATCACATCATTTCAAGGGTATATGCTATCAATAGGACATCACTGTTGAGGTTAACCTTGATTACCTGACTGAGGTAGTGTTTGTCAGGTTGGAACTTTTTTCAAAGGGAGTCCAGAGCTGCAGAGACAGGAAGCACAGAGTTCCCCAGTCAGTTACTGGGCGTGATGGTAAGCAGGGCCACACCTGCTTCCACTCCTTAGATCCTGGAACGGTGCATTCTCCTTACTAGAGAGGCAGGCCCAGCCATAGGGCAGTGTCTGATTTAATGAATATACTGTGTTCTGAAGGCTGGCACACCAGCCTTTCAAGAGTGTTGCCTCTGAGCTGGCACAGCCTTCAGAAGGCTGTTCCAGCCTTCACTGAGGCCGGCTGCTGCAGGCTGGTGCAGTGTCAGATGCGAACAGTGGATCCCACAGTCAGGGGCTCGGTCCCACACCTCCCTCACTGAGGAGTGGGTCCCCTGGTTGAATGCTGTAGTACGTGGGATTCCATGGCTACAGATCAGGCATTCCGTAAGCCACCAGTTAGGAGTGCTGGCTGAGCCTCTGTGGCAGGAAAGGTAAGCCCATAACTGGAATAAGCATCTATCCCTTGGAGGATGACTCGCGGGCCATTCCAGAATGCAGGGGCCCTATGAATTGGATTTGCCACCAAGTGACTGGTTGGTCTCTTCAAGGAATAGTGCCATATCAAAGGTTTGGCATGGGTCTCTGTTGCTGCGGGTTGGACATTCGGAGGCGACAAGAGCTAGAGTGACCCCGGTAAGTGGGAGTCCACACTGTTGAGCGCACGCATAGCCCTCACCTCTACCCTCATGGCCCCTCCACTCATGTGCCTGTATTGTCACTTCTAGGTGGCCAGTGACGGAGTCTGGTTAATGTCACCTGGCTGAGTCATTTTGTCTCCTTTGTTGTTCAGTTCTTCGTTTGTAGTAGATGCTCTCCAGTGAGCATTAATATGTGATATAAAAATCTTCACACTTTGGGGGACTTCCCTGGTGGCGCAGTGGTTAAGAATTCACCTGCCAATGCAGGGGACACGGGTTCCATCCCTGGTCCGGGAAGATCCCACATGCCGCGGAGCAACTAAGCCCGTGAGCCACAGCTACTGAGCCTGCGCTCTAGAACCCATGAGCCACAACTACCGAGCCCGTGTGCCACAACTACTGAAGCCCGTGTGCCTAGAGCCCATGCTCCGCAACTGTAGAAGCCACCACAATGAGAGGCCCACACACCGCAACTAAGATTAGCCCCCGCTCACTGCAACTAGAGAAAGTCTGCGCGCAGCAACGGAGACCCAACGCAACCAAAAATAAATAATAAATAAATTTATTTTTAAAAAAACTTCACACTTTGTGCCCATTCACATATGTCCATCCATGCGCCTCGACACCACTGCCTTGTCTCTGACCTTCCAGTCCCAGCCAGCTGCCCAGGTTAGTGGCCACTGCCCAGGAGTCTATATATATTGTCACTCATGCCACTTCTTGCACAGAAAGCAGATGACACTACTCACTTCAGCAATGGTCCTTGGTCTGTCACCCACCCAGGAGTTAAGGAAGGGACTCAAGATGAGTGTAGTTGTCTCAGAATTGGTGGCTGTGAGAACCCATTGTGTTTTTGTTGGGTTGGTTGGATCGTTTGTGGTGGCGGTGGAGGTGGGAGGGTCTCCTAATGAGCCCACACCCCCAGATCATGGATCAGTATAAGGCACATTGTACCAAAGCCAACTGAATCTCTCCATGTACCTGCCCTTAGGCCTACTATACTCATGACACGAAAGGATGAGTTCATAGTAAGCACAATATTTAAATTAACTCACCAACATGACCTGCAACATACCACATATTATATATTGATCACTGCTGTCATTTTCTGAGGTTCTTCTGTGTGCCAGGCACTGCGCTATGTACTTCACCTGCATTATCACATTTAACACTCATGGCAACCCTATGAGTTTGGCAGTTTATTATTATTTTCATTTTACACTTGAGAAGACAGAAGCTCCAAGAAGTCACCCAAGTCTGTCTGATTCCATACTCTTAACCACTGTGCTATTGGGATTCTAATATGTTCTCTTGAGCACAGTTATGCTGCTTAGAAATACACCTATGTATGCAGCTATAGATATCTGTATACAGATATACACCCAACTATAGGTATTACGGACTGAGCATTTGAGAAGCTGGAGGAATAAAAATCCTCCTTGCCTGTGCCTCTCATGGGCTAGACCAATGGGAGGAAGTTGGAAACAAGAGAGTGTTTTGACACAGCCCATGTCGGCCACAGGAGCACAGAGCATCTCTAGGGTGAGGTGGAGAAGATGGAGAGCAGATGTATAGAAGGGAACCATCACATTGATTTGTTGTCTGCCTCCCCAACCAAGATGTAAGTTCTAAGAGCACAGAGTTGTAGGGACTCTTGTCACTGTTGTTTACTGATATATCCCAAACACCTAGAACTGTTTCTGATACAGAGTAAGATGCATGGTTAAACAAATGAATGATTTATTGTCTGAGCTGGCTGAACAACCAACATCATCTAAGTTAGGAGTCAGCAAACTACTGCAGGGGCCAAATCCTGCCCCCTTCCTGTTTTTGTAAATAAAGTTTTATTGAAACTTTATTGAAAACTTTCAAACTTTATTGAAACCACACCCATTTGTTTACATATTGTCTATGGCTACTTTTATGCAATAACAGCAGAATTAAGCAGGTGCTACAAGACTACATAGCCTGCAAAACTGAAAATATTTACTATCTTGTCCTCTCCAGAAAAAGTTTGCTGACCCCTCTGGTTGTAGGACTGGGCTCCAGGGAGAAAATAAGGAGACAGTGGTCAGGAGCTATTGAATCTCCAGACCTGAGCGGCTCATGATGGGAAACAATTTCTGAGCCCAGAATTCTGTTTAGTGCACTACCTCTGCACAAACCCGAAATGATCCTAAAGAAGCAAGTCTTCTTATGCAACAGGAAACTCCTTCACGAGGACACCTCATCCATAGGCAAAAATAATGATGTCATTGGAAAATAGATGTTTTATCTGAGGGGTTCTCATCTTATTAATCCTGGTGACTTATGCAGTGAAGAGGTGCCTGAAGATGGTTCTACCTAAAGAGCTTCCACTTGCCAGACTTCCTGGGCCAAGCAGAGTAGGACAGTGGCATCCTGCTCTCCTGTATGCCCTCTGCTCACCAGAACCCTCTCCTTCTAGAGTCTCCTCTGGGTTTAACTTCAACAAGGAACCACATTTCCCCCCTCAGTTTTGGGCCTAGAACCACAAACTTCAGCTCAAGTGTTTAGCTTTGGGGTGTGGTAAGCTGAGGGGTGTGGAGCATAGAACAGTTTAAATTTCCAAAGAGCCTTCAACGTGGCAGGATGAGGTAGGGGAACCTTGTAAATGCTCTAAGCCACCAAAGCTTAGTGTGACTGCTTCTATCCTCCTCAGCCCCCTGCTGGTCCTTCATCAGTCATCCTCTTAGTCTCCCTCCCAAAAAGGCATCTATAACCATCACTTTCTGTTATGGACTGAATGTCTGTGTCTCCTTAAAATCCACATATGCAAGCCCTGACCTCCGATGTGATGGTATTTAAAGGTGGAGCTTTTGGAAAATAATTAGGTCATGATGGTAGAGCCTTCCTGACTAAGATTAGTGCTACAAGACTATATGGCTCACAAAACTGAAAATACTTACTATGTGGTCTCGGTCATGTGAGAATACAAGAAGGTGGCCATCGACAAGCCAGGAAGAGGACCCTCACCCGAACACAGCCATGCTAGAACCCTGATATTGGACTTCCAGCCTCCAGAACTCTGAGAAATAAATGTCTGTTGTTTAAGCCCCCACCCCCAGGTATTTATTATAGCAGCCTGAGCTGACTCATCTTTCCCATCCTGGTGGGGTGCCTCCTGCCTCTAAACTCCAATACTACATGGCAGTCCTCTCTACAAAGCCCACCAGAATAACCAGAGACATCAGTCAGACTGAAATTCTTTGCACTCAGAGACACATTCTTTGTACCCATAAAATGGCTTATTTGTACCCATTGACTGCGTGGACACCAACAGTAAGTCATTTGCATCTGGGATCATCCAGCCAAAAAGAATAACTGAGTCCTGACTCATGGGAGCAAGGTTTTGCTGACGCAGCACTTTATCCACTTCTCCTGGTGAGCCTTCACTGGGGTGAATGAATTATCCTCAAGGGTTTCAGTAACTCGCTGATCAATCTGTGTGCCTGGGGACACACCTATTATACCACATAAATTGTGGTTCTGCTAACCTGCAATGAATACAAGCAACTTATTACTGGAAGCTTCCTTATATTGCCAAATGTAGCAGTAGTAATATTAATATTTCATTTGGAGGAGCCAAAACTGGCAACATAGAAGACTCACTCCACCCACCACTTCTCAGCACGCACTTTCAGAATATATGAAATAGTTCAGAGAGACACTTGGCTAATTGGGGGTGACTTTATTGTAACCTGCACTAGTCTTGCTTTATTTCACAACATTCTGTTTTTGAGAGCCTTTGAAGAACAAGGCCCGTGAAAAGGTATTTCTGGCACCGCGGGGGTTGTCTATTTGGTTGTTTGCTGTAGTAACTGCTTAAAGACAGTTGGAATGAAAGCTTAAATACTTATGTAATAGAGAGAGAAATGTACTCACATCTGTGTGTAAAATAAGCAGATAAAACGGTGCTCAAATTAGATCTGATTCTCCTCCTAGAATTGGCAATGTGTAAATGAGGCTGGCAAGTGATGGCAGGCGTCAGATGACAGCCGAGCGAGAATGGCAAAACTGCAATGCCAGCTTTGTCCAGGCGGCTACTGTCAGGTGACTTGCCCATCCATAAAGAAGCAAATGGAAAAGATCGCAAGAGTTGGGATGCTGAGATAGCAGAACAATGATTTGAGGAGTGCCAGCAAATCAGTGTTCAGTCAACATGGATGTTTGTCTGAAGTCCAGTAGAACTGCAAGTTCGACATTTAATTCGCTTTTGCCAAATCCACCCACCATCCCAGACAGGCTTATTATAAATAAGATTGCCCTGGTCCAACATGTCTCTCATAAAAGAAAAGGATCATTCTTATGGGTTCCATTTTACCAGTTACTGTGGAAACTGATAAGATATTTCTGGTGCCATTTTGAAAAGTTGAATCCAATGTAGGCCGCACTGGAATGAAAACGAAGATGCTTCCTGAAGCTACTGCTTGAGAAAAAATAAAAGATGTAAGGAAAAAGCATGGATAATCCGCAGTTATCATCTAATGCTTGTAGTAAAGACTTGGACTTATGGTTTGTTGTTTTTTTAACACTGACATCTTGGCCCTGAAGACTAATGTTTGTTCACTTGTTTAGAATAAGAAGTGGGTTATGCTGGTTTGGAAACTCAGAATGAAGTGGGATTTTTTTTTTAATTCAGAATATATTACCTATCAGTGGGATTTGAAGGGAGAGGGTCTGGCTGAAAGCAAAAACAAGCTTCTCACAAGGCCATTTCAACAGCCTTCTTATGCTCACGTAGAAAAAGGAGAGAATTGAAAAGAAGTAGGTCCCTTAGTTTTCTCAATGTGTGGAAAACAAAGCACAGCTTCCTCTTCAGTTTTCTATTTTGTAAACAATTTGATACAGTAATATTGCCTCCTGCTTTCATTTGACTGACTCAGTATGAGGTCAAGTTGAAGAGCTAAAAGGAAGTCTTTGGGAGGGATGGCACTGAAAAAAGTTCAAGGCTCTCCCAGGAGCCGGGGTGGGGAACTGTGGGGGAGTGGGGCAGGAAGGGTTGCTGGCCATGACCTTGGGACAGCAGACCTCAAGGCCCTGCACAGGCAGAGCGGGGAGCCATCTGTGGTCAGGCTTCTCTCTGGCAAAGGAAGGGGATGGTTTGCCCTCAGTGGTTGCTAAAGCAGACTCACCCCACCTGAGGAGGTGTTTGGAAGGCTTTCTCCAGGCGGGCTGCCTACCTGCCTGAGAAGCTGGGCGTCTGAACACAGTGTCTGATTTTGAAGCAAGACTGACAAGGAATCAAAGGCCAGAAACCGGGGAACCTCCCTCCTGCCAAAGTCTTTTCTGTGGCAGCGCTGCAGCTCTGTGATACCTGCGTCCAGATGGACACTTAGACCTTGGCCGCAGCCACTCGGGACCTCTTTTGTCCACGCCAGGCCTGGGCTTGGCTGGACTGCACAGGGGGCGGGAGGGGACGGCCATCTGGTGTGGGAGGTGCCGGCTGACAGGTGGCTTAGCGGCAGGAGAACTTTCCAGGCTGAAACGAATCTGAGGACGGCTGTGAAGCTCACAGAAACTCACAGGTCAAGGTGGATGGTGGAGGGGGAGAGGTCAGCAAACACTGCTTCCCCAGTGTGGCCCTGAGTGAAATCCCTGGGCCACAAACCTGCCGGCACTCCAAGGGGAGATGAGAGGAGAAGGGGTTCTGTGGGTTACTACATATGGACCGCTGCCCACAAGCTCTTATGTCCCAAGCCATGTTCAGGGTGGCCTTTGATGACCATTCCAGTAGCTTCTTTTGGAAGGTGACTGGCTTGGCCTGATCCAAAATGAATCGGGGTTGAGGATGCCATGAAGAGGGGGCGGTGGCACAAGGGTTTCTATCCCTGGTGCTTGGGGACCTGACTCCACCAGCCTGGCGTCATCCAGAGTCGGACGCTTTGCCAAAGGACTCCGGTTGGCCACACCTGCCATGGAAAACACATGGGGCATGAGCAACCCCAGCTACTCTCACACTCACTCTTGACCTTGGCAAAGCCATTGAGCTCGCATTTATTCACCTATCAAGTGAAGGAGATGAAGCTGGTAAATTGGCTCTAGATTTCTCAGGAGGAATGAGGACTTTGGAGCCAGATAATTCTGAGTTTGAGTCCTGGTTCTACAGCTTACACATTACGTGATCTTGGGGAAATTACCTTCCTCACCTGAGCCTTCCATCTCTCATTGGTAAAGTGGTATAATAATGCCTCATCTCATCTGAGGATTGAGTGAAATAGAGCTCTCAGAAGAGTGGGTGACACATAGTCAGTCAGTCTCTTTTTCCAGTTGTCCTCTTTCCTGAGGTCCCTTCAGTTTAAAAATTCTGTGATTCTATGTGTACTGAAAAACCCCATCTTAATCTGCAGCATCTTTGTGATCCTGTTCTGTTAGGGCTGACTTCGTTTGCACAGGTAGGGGTTTCCGTAAGGAGAAGATGCAGCTGCCATGCAGTCACCTGGACTGGAGATGCTTGGGGAAGTCACCTGTCCTTCCACAGCCACGGGTGAACCCCGTCAGCAGTTTCCCTTCTGGCTGCTGAGCCGCTAACGGCATCTCCACAGGCCCGGCCTCCTCCTCGGCCCTGGGCTGTGTCTTCAGGGGAGTCTGGTTCTCAGAAGCTCACACCCATCTGATACGGAAGGGGTGTGGTCTTCCCATCAGTGGCCCTGGACCACGGGAGCACATCAGGACCACCCCAGAAGCTCTGCCAAAGGGTGGACGACCATGCCATCCGGCACTACCAGAGATTTGCAGAGGGGTCTGGGGGTCTGCTTTTCCGAAAGCTAAGGTTTCACGGAAAAAAGAAACGGAAAACTAGGGGGCTGGCAAACGGCATCAAAGGAAGTTTTTAGAAAACAGTGGAGAATCCTTTAAGAAAAAGGAGGAACTTCTCTAAGACTTTATTCTGAGGTTGATTATCTTTGCAAAAAGGCCAGATGAATAATTCATTCTTTGATTAGTTCAACATCAATTTATTGACCACCTAGTGGAGTATATGTCAGACCATGTACTGGGGCCCCAAAATCCTGAAGCTAAATCACTCTTTGGAGACGGAAACTTCCAGACTCATGATTCTCCAGATGAAGAAAATGAGACCCAAGAAGGGACATGACTTGGCCAACGTTACACAGCCAGTGGCTTGAGAGAGCTAGAGGCCAGGTGTCCACCATCCCCGACCCCTGTCCAGTGGGGACCACAGACAAGTTTTGTTTCATCTATCACCATTCTTTTGCCAATTTCAAGGAAAAATCCAGATATCCATCTTTTATTAAGATCTGGCCATGTTGGGCTTCCCTGGTGGCGCAGTGGTTGAGAATCTGCTTGCCAATGCAGGAGACACGGGTTCGAGCCCTGGTCTGGGAAGATCCCACATGCCGCAGAGCCACTAGGCCCATGAGCCACAATTACTGAGCCTGCGCGTCTGGAGCTTGTGCTCCGCAACAAGAGAGGCCGCGATAGTGAGAGGCCCGCGCACCGCGATGAAGAGTGGTCCCTGCTTGCCACAACTAGGGGAAGCCCTCGCACAGAAACGAAGACCCAATACAGCAAAAATAAATTAATTAATTAATAAACTCCTACCCCCAACATCTTTAAAAAAAAAAAAAAATCTGGCCATGTAGAACACTGAGCCTGTGTTTTCCACAGACTGGATCTGCTGAGTCCTGCCTTCCTTCAGAGGGAACGAGGGCCTCACTTGGCCACGGGCCTGCCCTCCACTTGACCTTTATTTGCATCTCCTGCTTGGCCCCTGAGACAGAGAGTTTGCATCCCTGCGTGGGAGAGAAGAGGCTGGAAGAAAGAGAAACACCACTGACACGGCCCCCCAGACCCAAGGACGGGAAAGGGCAGCCAACCAGGTGGCCAGTCAGCCCTCAGGGGCCAAACCTCCGTTAGACGTTCCAACAAGAAAAGGATGGTTACAACAACATAAAAATGAAAAAGTGTGATTGACATATTTACACTTACATTACGAACAAGATGTATGATCCATGGGATTATAGGAACCTACTCGGCTACCTCAGCCGTCCACAGAGGGCTGCCTTGCTCTGTGCTCAGCTCCTGGGAGGCAGGAACCACGTCTTGTTCATTTGTCTCCCCTGCCCTCTCCCCACCCTTCCCTGAGCACCTTGGACAGTGCCGACCCCAAAGTAGATGCTCAGAAATATTTGCTGAAGTGGAGAAAATGACAGAGTTTAGAATGGCAGGGAAATGTATAAGAATGATGTGTCAAAGAAAGTTCGATACAAAATATTTCAGGGCCAGAGATTCCTATGGAAATTACCTTATTTGGAAGTTGTGATTTGTACCTTACTTGATTCCATTACTGTGTGTCCCTGAGCACCTGCTCTGTGCCAGGTACCACAGTGTTTTAATTCTCTAGTGCTGGGTAAAAACCACCCAAACCGAATGGCTGAAAACTAGAGCCCAGGACTAAGTGAGGCCCCTAGGGCACTGCGGTTAAGGAGATACTCGTTCTCAAGGTCCAGCAAGTACAGGGTGGGCACCTCCTTCCTCCTTATACCTGTGCCCTGGGTGCCTTCTTGCCTTACCCCAGTCACCACCCTGTCTAAAACAACAACCATTTTATCTCCCGTGGTGCTGTGGGGTAACAGGCTCAGCGGGAAGTTTCTTCTCCTGCTCTCACCTGCGAGCATGTGAAGTTGCAGCCGATTGGCAGCTGGGGCTGGAGTCATCTGGAGGGGTTCTACTGAGAAGCTGGGTCAGCTGGGCCACTCTCCCTCCCCACATGGTATTGCCATGTGGTCTCTCCAGAAAGGTAGTCTCACCTGGCAGTTCAGGCGCCCCAAGAGTAAGTGTTCCAAGAGGGAGGGATGCAGAGTCGCCATTCCCCTGGGAGGCCGAGCCTGGCACTGGTGCAGCATCCCTGTCGTCAATTCAGGACCAGCCGGGATCAGAGGAATGGGACATATGCACCACCTCTCAATGTGATAAAGAATTTGTGGCCATTTTAACCCACCATGATGAATTAGAGAATGAGCCGTTCCCTAATTCCAGGAGGGATTATGGAAATAGGAACGTTGGGTGACGTGGGCTGGAATCCAGGCTTCATCACTTTCTCCATGTTTCATTGTTGTCATTTATAAAATGGAGATACTATTACCTGCCCAACAAGTTAGATGCCTGCTGTGTGCCAAGCACTATGGCTGATACTGGAAATATGGGTGGTGAACAAGACAGATGACGCTGCTTCTAGTGAAATGATGTTCTAATCAGAGAGATAGATTATTTTTAAATGAAACCTGTCAATAAATTGATTACAAATTGGAGTAAGTTCTATGAAAGAAAAGCAGAGGGTGTTGAAATAAAGAACAGATTAGGGAGGAGGATGGGGGGATTGTCCAGGACAACTGCACTAAGCTGAGACCTGAACGCTCAGAAGGGCTAAGGACCGAAGGCAGCTGAGCCCCAGGGGAGATGGGGCAGGGGAGGAAGTGGGAAGTAACTATTTCAAAGTTGGAGGAGACTCTGGGGACAGAAAATATTTGTTCATTGGCTTACCACTAACCCTGATAGGTAAAACAAAACACCGAACAGTCAATTTGCAGAAACATCATGAGCACAGAATGTCAAGAAGCAACAGCTCTGGGACTGAAAAGTATTTGGTATTGACTATTTTTATTGAAGGCTTGAATGATGGAGCAAAAATAATCCCCCTAATGTTTACAAGAGTAATTAAGCCTAAGCCTTGCTCTCCTCAAAGCCCTGATCTCTCGGGAATGTTCATTCCCTCTGTGCCAACGCCACAGGGGCAAGAATGGTGGGGGCGAAACTTCAAAACTGTCGTTCCTTTACCATCACGCAACCCCCGTTCTTGCTGGGCTCTTACCATCCAGCTGTACCTGCCTCAACCACGTCTCCTCACTGTCATCTTCTCATCTCCCACTTACTTCCCCTCATTCATCCAGCGCTGACAACTGGGTCCAGTGAGCCAGTCTTTCTCCCCACCCCAGACCTTTCCAACATGTGGATGACTTCATCATCTGCATGCATGCCCCATCCATCTCAGGCCTTATGACTTCTCAACTACCTTAGCTCCACTGATCTCCATCCACCTTTGCCATCCACTCTGATGGCTACGTTCCGGACCTCTTCATCACACTGGACTGCTCCAGTGTGGAAATACTCAATGTCAGGGCACCACTCTCTGACCGCTATCGCCTTCATTCCTCCTGGCCTTCTCACTCCTTTATCCCACCTCATAGTTTCTTCCACATTTTGAGAATTTGGGGGGCAACTGAGCTTTTATTGTGAGTCTCTTTCTGGTTTCCCTTTTACCCTAACAATTCGAGGCATCGTGTGCTTCTAAGCACCACCCTGATGACACCCTCATCCTTATGCTTGCCCCACACCTCCTGACAAACCCCTTCTAAATAAACCCTTTAATACTCCCAGTCCTACTCTCCAATTCTCTCTTAAACCCACTGTAGTCAGATGTTCACCACCAGCAGTCCATCAAAAAGGCTTTTATCAGGACCACCAATGACCTCCATGCTGCTAAACCAGCTCTCAGTTTCCATTTACTTGACCTATTAGAAGCATTTTCTCCTCTGTGATACATTTTCCTTGTATGGTTTTCAGGATACCACTCTCTCTTAGTTTCCCTCCCATACTGATTGCTTCTTCTTAGTCTTTTGCTGGTTCTTCTCCCCACTTAATGTTGGAGTGCCCCAGAGCTCAGTCCTTGGTCTTTTCTGTGTCCACACTCACTCTCTCAGTTATTTCACCCAGTCTCATGACTTTAAATAAAATTTATATGCTGACAATCTCAAAAATATGCATGTTTCTAGTCGAGCAGTAGCTCCTAAACTCAGAGCTTACCTGTCCAATGGCCTACTCAGCAGACATCTCAAACTCAGCATGTCCAAAACTGAACTTCTGATCTTCCCTCCCAAATCTGCATCATCTCCAGTCTTACCCAACTCTATTGGTACTGACTCTATCTTTACATATTTCTAGTTAAAACTCCTTGGAATAAAACCAAATTTCTCTCAAGCCCCAAATTCTAACTTCAAAATATATCCAATTATGGTTATTACTGAGAAGTTCCAATCAAATAGACTTGTTCAGATAATAAAATATAAAAATATAATTACCCAAAGGCACTGGAGAGCAACCCGGAGCAGACAGATTCTGGAGGGGAGTGAACACCTGGAAGAAGTGAAGGACCCTGGATGCGTTTCCCACTTTCGATGGGTGTTATCCTAGTGAAGGCTCAAATGTACACCCCATGGAGCAGTTAAAAGTCTAGTAGAAAGCCTCTAGTCTTTCTCATTTGAAGAACAAGGAGAGAGAATTCAAACAACCATATCTGATAGAAAATGAGGGGGAAAATGTTGGAAAGGGGAGAACAATAAAGATGAAGCCCCAAATTCTGGGTGTAAACTTAATCCACATATCTGGCTTATGCCAAATCACATATGAAAAGGCAGATTCTAGAGGCCCAGCTGATGCGAAAAGAACTGAACTCATATTTAAGCAGCTACACACCTCAGGGCAGACAGTTCACACTCGGAATCCAACCAGGTTAAGTGCCTGCTTTTAAAAATGAACACTCTTCAAAGGAATGTAATGGAACCCAGGGTATCTACAACATAACATTCACAATATGCACGATCCAAAATTACTCAACATACAAAGAAACAGGAAAATGTGACCCATTTTTCAAGAGAAAAGACAATTTTTAAAAGACTACTTTTTTTCTGTATTTAAAAAAATGTTTTGGGACTTCCTTGGTGGCACAGTGGTTAAGAATCTGCCTGCCAATGCAGGGGACATGGGTTCGAGCCCTGGTCTGGGAAGATCCCACATGCCGTGGAGCAACTAAGCCCGGGCACCACAACTACTGAGACTGTGCTCTAGAGCCCATGAGCCACAACTACTGAGCCTGCGCATCACAACTACTGAAGCCCGTGTGCCTAGAGCCTGTGCTCCGCAACAAGAGAAGCCACCGCAATAAGAAGCCCACACACTGCAATGAACAATAGCCCCCACTCACTGCAACTAGAGAAAGCCTGCGCACAGCAACGAAGACCCAATGCAGCCAAAAATAAATAAATAAATGAATGAATTTTTTAAAAAAAGTTTGTAATAACTTATAGGAAAATATTAGAAATATACATTTCCGGAATCTGATCGCATCTTACCATCTCCATTGTCACTGCCCTGTTAAGGTGGCAGGTGGGGAACACTGCACTAACTTCCAAATGGATCTGCTGTTTTCATCTTTGCCCTCCCAGAGCCTACTCCCAACACAGCACCAGAGAAACCCTCTCAAAATATAAGTCAGATCATAACAGTCATCTGCTCAAAACCCTCCAATGGCCACCATCTTACTCAGAGTAAAAGCTGAAGCCCTTACAATGGCAACTACAACTGTCTTGGTTCATTCTGGCTGCTGTAGTAGAATATCATACACTTGGTGGCTTATAAACAACCGAAATTTATTTCTCACATTTCTGGAGGCTTGGAAGTCCAAGATCAAGGTGCTAGCAGATCCTGTGATGGCCCACTTCCTGGTTCCTAGATGGTCGTCTTCTCACTCTATCCTCACGTGGTGAAAGGGGTGCAGCAGCTCTCTAGGGTCTCTCTTATAAGGGCACTAATCCCGTTCATGAGGGCTCCACCCTCATGACCTAATCACCTTCTAAAGGGTCCACTTTCTAATAACATCACATTAGGGTTCAGGACCTCAACGTATGAATTTGGGGAGGGGGGACACACATTCAGTCTATAGCAACAACCTTAAGTATCCTGGCCCCCTGTCCCTCTTTAACCTCTTCTGTTATATCTCTCCCCTTCACTCACTCTGTGCCAGTCACATCAGCCCCCTTGCTGTCCCTCAAACACTCCAGGCAGGCTCCCACCTTAGAGCCTAGTATTCCTTCTGCCTGGACACTCTTCTCCCAGATGGCTACTTGGTGAACTCTCTCCTCCTTCAAGTCTTTGCTCAAATTTCACCTTTTCACTTTCCCTGGCACCCCTACCAAATATTGCAACCTGCTCCCACCTCCATACCCACTACCTCGGACCCCCCTCAGCCTGCTCTAATTCTTTTTTCCATATGACTTATCACCTCCTGACATACTATATAATTTTTCTCTTGTTATGTTAATTATTTATTGCTGGTCTTCCCAGCTACAAGGACAGGAATCTGTCTGTTTTTGTTCACTGGTATTTCCCCAGTGCCCAGCACAGTACCTGGTTCACAGCAAGCACTCAATAACTAGTGAAATGGATGAATACATTAAATAGTGCCAGAGAAAACCATAAAATTGTGAGGGCTGATACTACTAAAATCATGGTCAGGCTAAGTACATACACCTGACTCTCTTACCTTGCAAGGTTCCATTGAAGTGAAAAAGAGGAGGGGTTTTTTTTAAAAGATTTTTAAAAGCAGTCTTGAAAAACAAGAAAGGGAGTCTGCAGCCAAGCAGAGAGTTTAAGGAAACTCTGAAAGATAAACTGCAGGTGGGACTAGGCTGACGGTTACACAAAGCAGGTTGTCAACAGACACGTCTCCAGCACCCTCCAGGATCAGGCACTGTCTTAAGTACTGGGCAGTCAGTGAATGTCCAGCTCTCAGGGAGTGGGGGTAAGGCAGGCAGAAAATGACCACGACACAAACAAATATGGTTGTATAGAGATAAGGGCTGTAAAGAGAATAACACCTGGTAATTTGATGGAATACTTAGGAGGTTGGATCCCAGTAACGAGAAAAAGGAGGAGGAAATGAGATGTGCAAGGTAGACAAGGACTGCATCCTATCTGAATCCCCGTAAGAAGGTTGGATTGTATCCTAGTTGCAATGAAAACCCATTGGATGGATAAAAGCAGAGAAGTGACATGCTTAGATACAGATTTTTAAAAAGATCTCTCTGGTTTCTGAGTGAAGGATGGTTTGTGGGGGCAGAAGGCAAGAGTGAGGCAGGGAGATGAGTTGAGAGACAGTTACAGTAATCCAGGCAAAGGGAGACAGCGGCTAAGACAGTGAGGATGTGAGAAGTACTTTGAATGTTGAATATGCGTGGAGGTACCACCAACAGGAATTGCTGTATGTTGGATGCCACGTGTGGGGTAAAGAGAGGAACCAGTGGTGAATACGGTTTGGGGTCTGACCCACCAATGGATGGTGATACAATTTACTTAAATACAAAACACTCGGGTGGGCTCAAACACACATACCAACTGGCCTGACAGAATGTGTAGGTGCTCTCCACAACAGTTCTTTCCAGACTGTAATAGATGAGGTTTATAAACTGGCAAGTCTCTCTGCCAGTAAGAACCACTGATGTAAAGCAAGCTATTCTAGAATCTACAGTTAGCTAGGAAGGAAAATCACAGGCCAATATCCTTCATGAGCATAGGTGCAAAAGACCTAAACAAATATGAGTAAATCAAATTCAATGATAAATTCCAGGTTCTGGTTCTGCACATCAAGAGCTTGGAAGTGGCCACTCCATCCCAACAACAAGTAAAAAGCTGAATAGAATGAAAACACAACAACTCTCCTGGGATCCATAAGAGAGGGGAGAACCCAGGGCAAACCTCTGCCCCCAAGATTGGAGACACAGACAGGTAAGTACAGTGGGTCATGACTTACCAGAGCAGAGACTCAGAGCAGAAACCATGGAGGGAACCAGTGCTGGGGTAGGAAAACCTGCACCATAATTGACAAATTGCTGGAGGCTCCATGTGGACAAGTCTGAAGTTGAAAACTCCAGGGGGACCCAGTCCCAAAATATTGTCAGATTTACTTCCAGGAGCTCTACCACATTCCCAAAATAAATATCAGAGGGAAAAAAAATCCCCTCAGGATTCCAGCAGAGGAAGGGAAAAAGGAACCACGTTGACAAATGCCAGAGCACTTGTCCATCCCTGTCCTCGGGGAAAACTGGTTAACAAGAGCTTAACCTGCTGGGGTTTCATCAGAGCCTAACTGAATTGGGGAAGGGAAATTCCCAACTCCACTCCAGCCATCCTGTCCCACCTAAGGGAGGAGGAAAAAACTGAGAAGCACACAGCACAGAGGCACAGGCTCACTAGAACCTGAGACCCAATCATAGGACAGTGGAACACATCCCCTCCCCCCACCTCACCACCATATTACTAAAGGCCTATTTACAGCAATTCCTTTTACCCAGTACATCATGTCCAATTAAAAAGTATATGGCTTCCCTGGTGGCGCAGTGGTTGAGAGTCCGCCTGCCGATGCAGGGGACATGGGTTCATGCCCTGGTCCGGGAAGATCCCACATGCCACGGAGCAGCTAGGCCCATGAGCCATGGCTGCTGAGCCTACGCGTCCAGAGCCTGTGCTCCACAACAGGAGAGGCCACAACAGTGAGAGGCCCACATACCGCAAAAAAAAAAAAAAACAAAACAATAAGGCATACTAAAAGGCAAAAAACTCAATTTGAAGAGAGAGAGCAAACATCAGAACAGGACATGGCAGGGATGTTGGAATTATCAGACTGGGAATTGAAAGCTACTCTGATTAATATGCTAAGGGTTCTAATGCATAAAGTAGAGGGCATGCAAGAACAGATGGGCAGGGCCTCCCTGGTGGCGCAAGTGGTTGAGAGTCCGCCTGCCGATGCGGGGGATGCGGGTTCGTGCCCCGGTCTGGGAGGATCCCATGTGCCGCGGAGCGGCTGGGCCTGTGAGCCGTGGCCGCTGAGCCTGCGCGTCCGGAGCCTGCGCGTCCGGAGCCTGTGCTCCGCGGCGGGGGAGGCCACAGCAGTGAGAGGCCCGCATACCGCAAAAAAAAAAAAAAAAAAAAAAAAAAAAAGAACAGATGGGCAGTGTAAGCAGAGAGATGGAAATCCTAAGAAAGAACCAAAAAGAAATGCTACAGATTAAAACCACTGTAACAAAAGTGAAGAATGCCTTAGATGAGCTTATTTGGACACAGCAGAGGAAAGCATCTCTGAGCTAGAAGATATTTCAGTAGAAACCTCAAAACTGAAAAGCAAAGAGAAGACAGTATCAACAACAGCTGGACAACTACAAAAGGTGTCACATATGTGTAACGGGAACACCAGAAGAAGAAAGGAAGGAACAGAAGAAACATTTGAAACAATAATGACTGAATTTCCCCCAAATAAATATCAGGCCCTAAACCACAGATCCAAGAAGCTTAGGGAACACCAAGCAGGGAAAATGCCCCAAAACCTACACTTAATCATCTCATCTTCACACTACAGAAAAGCCAATATAAAGAAAACATCCTGCAAGAAACCAGAGGCGGGGTGGGGGGGAAACCTTACCTGTAGAGACACAAAGATAAGAATTACATCCAACTTCTCCTCAGAAACCATGCAAGCAAGAAGAGAGTGCAGTAAAATATTTGAAGTCTTGAGAGAAAAAGACCACCAACCTATTTGGGTTGGCCAAAAAGTTCCTTCAGTTTTAAAGTAAAACTAAAAGACACATTTTTTATTTTCACCAAGAACTTTATTGAACAACATATTCACCCTTTTGTTCCACTACCTTCTGCCATTTTTCAGGCAACTTCATAATTCCATCTCCCCAAAAGTTTTTATCTTTTTGAGCAAAGAACTGTTCCAGGTGCCTTTTACAGTCTTCCAGGGAATTGAAATTTTTTCCATGAAAAGAATTTTGTAAAGACCAAAATAAATGGAAATCCAAAGGTGCAATGTCTGGTGAATACAGCAGAAGAATTGAACTTCCCAGCCAAGCTGTAAAAGTTTTTGCCTGGTCATCAAAGAAATGTGCAGTCTTGTGTTATCCTGATGGAAGATTATGCATTTTCTATTCACTAATTCTAGACACTTTTCATCAGGTGCTGCTGCTTTTAGGGAACAGTTCCTGTTGGAATTAATTGTTTGGTTTTCTGGAAGGAGCTCATAATAGAGGACTCCCTTCCAATCCCACCATATACACAACATCACCTTCTTTGGATGAAGACCAGCCTTTGGTGTGGTTGGTGTGGTTCCTTTCTCTTGCCCCACGATCTCTTCCATTCCACATTACTGTACAGTATCCACTTTTCATCACCCGTCACAATTTGTTCTCAAAACGGAATGTTTTTGTTACGTTTAAGTAGCGAATCACATGCGGAAATATGGTCAAGAAGTTTTTTTTCCGCTTAACTTATGTGGAACCCAAACATCAAAGCAATTAACATAAGCAAGCTTGTGTAAATGATTTTCAGTGCTTGGTTTGGATATTTTGAGTATGTCGGCTCTCTCCCGCGTGGTATAATGTTGATTGTTCTCAATTAATGTCTCGATTTGATCGCTATCAACTTCAACTGTTCTACCCAACCGTGGAGCATTGTGCAGCAAGAAATATCTAGCATGAAACTTCGCAAACCACTTTTGATGCATTCGATCAGTAACAGCACCTTCTCCATACACTGCACAAAGCTTTTTTTGGGTTTCAGTTGTTTTTACCTTTCTTGTAATAATAAAGCATACTATGCCAAAAATGTTGCTTTTTTCTTCCATCTTCAATATTAAAATGGCTACACAAAAATTCACCAATTTTGATAAGTTTTTTAAAATACACGGTGATATGACAGCTGTCACAATACAATGTAACAAAATTGTTTCAAATTAAGCTAAAGACAACTAAGTGCTAACTAGAGCCATCTTATGGAAAAAAACGACCAAACTTTTTGGCCAACCCAAGTAAAATTCTGTGCCCTGTGAGATTATCCCTCAAATGTGAAGAAGAAATAAAGACTTCAGACAAACAAAAGTCAAGGGAATTTGTTACAGTAGTCCTGCCTTGCAAAAGCTGTTAAAAGTATTTCTTTAGAGAGAAGAAAAAGTATATAGGTCGGAAACTTGGATCTACATAAGGAAAGGAAGAGCAGCAAAGAAGGAATAAGTGAAGGTTAAATAAAAACTTTTATTTTTCTTACTCTTAATTGATCCAGCAAATAACAGTTTGTTCAAAATAATAGCACAATGTATTCAATTATGTAGCTTATGTATGTATAATCATATATATAATGTATGTTTATATACAAGTGAAATGAATGACAGCAGCAATACAAGGGCTAGGAAAGAGAAATTAGGGTTATTTTGTTATTATAAGGTACTCGCACAACCTGTGAAGCGATATAGTGTTATTTGAAAGTGGATTGGATTATGTGTAAGTATATACTGCAAACTCTAGGGCAACCACTAAAAAATGTGGGGAAAAAAAGGATAACTGATATACTAAGAAAGCAGAAAAAAATGGAAATTTATTAAAATGCTCAGTTAAGACAACAAAAGGCAGAACAAGAGTGGAAGACAAACATAGGAACAAAGAATATATATATATAATGGAACACTACTCAGCCATAAAAAAATAAAGAAATTTTGCCATTTGCAACAACATAGATGGACTTAATGGGAATTATGCTAAGTGAAATAAGTCAGACATAGAAAGATAAATTCTGTGTGATATCACTTATATGTGGAATCTAAAAAAGACAACAGATTAGTGAATATATGAAGAAAGAAGCAGACTCATGGACATAGAGAACAAACTAGTGGTTACCACTAGGGAGGAGGGGCAATATAGGGTGGAGGAGTAGTAAGCACAAAATATTGGGTGTAAGATAGGCTCCAGGATGTATTGTACAGCACAGGGAATAGAGCCAATATTTTGTAATAACTAAATGGAAAGTAACCTTTAAAAATTTTAGAAAAAATTTTTTAAATTTTTTTAAATAAAATAAAATGCTTGAGTGCTCAGGAAAAACAAAGGTTAAAAGTCACAAAAAATAGGAACAGAGAATAAGGGCGAGAAATGGAAACTGTTAGAAATCATTAATGTTTAATGGTAGATATTAATCCAGCTATATCAAATTCAACGATAGACTAAAAGGATAATACATCATTATTAAGTAGCATTTATTCTAAGAATGCAAAGTTGTTTAACATTCTAAATTCAATCAAAATAATGCGCCACATTATCAAATTATATAATCATCTCAATAGATTCAGAAAAAGCATTTAATAAAATTCAATATCCATTCATAACATAAATAATATTAGGAAACTTCTTTAAACTGAGAAAGAGTACCCCCCAAAAGAACTACACCAAACATCATAATTTAACAGTGAAATATTGAAATCTTTCCCCGCTTAAGACTAGGAATGAGACAAGATTGCCCACTCTTACTTTTAATAATTATTTTTTATATCTTTATTGGAGTATAATTGCTTTACAATGTTGTATTAGTTTCTGCTGTACAACAAAGTGAATCAGCTATATGTATATACTTTTTTTTCAACATTGTACTAGAAGTCTTCACCAGTGCAATAAGGCAAGGAAAAAAGTTTAAGGATAGAGAAAGAAAATATAAAACTTCCATTATTCATAGACATGTTCAAATCTGAGAAATGTAAAAGATGATACAACTAAGTGAATTTAAGGCCACTGGATATAAGGTCAAGATACAGGAATCAGTGGTAACAGCAACAAACACAGTGTAAATTAAATTCAAAAGTGATATCATTTACAACGGCATCAGAAAACAGAATATCCAGGAATAAGTTTAACAAAAAGATGTTACAAAACCTATACATACAACAAAAGGCAAACAGTATCAGTGGAAATGAAAGAAGACTTGGAGGGAGAGAGGGAGGAAGACCACGTTCGTGAATTTGAAGAGTCAATATTATAAAGATGTAAAATCTTCCCAAATTGAGTTATAGACTCAATGCAATCCCAATAAAAATTCAGAAAATGTTTTAAATGTGTATACAAACTGACAAGTTGATTCTAAAATTTATGAGGAAATGATAAAAGTCAAGTATAACCAAGACAATCTTGAAGAAGAGCAAAGGCAGAAGATTGCACTCCCAGGTATCAAGATTTATTGCCAAGCTGCAGCACTGAAGGCAGTGTGGTATTGGCAAATAGAGCAGTGGAGCCGAACACAGGATCCAGAAAGGGATACACACATGTACAATCACTATACTTTTGACAGAGGAGACACATCAGTGTAACAGAAGATGATCTTTTCAATGGATGAAGCTGAGTCGATTGGATATCCATGTGGGGAAAATGAATCATAACCACCACCTCACATCATTAGCAAAATCAATTTCAGGTTAATTGAAGATCAACTTGTGAAAAGGCAGGCAAAAACGCTTTTAGAAAAAAATAGGAGAATATCTTCATGGCCATGCAGTAGGCAGAGATTTCTTAAACATAACATTGAGCACTAACCTTGAAGGAAAAAAATTTTTAATTTAAAAATTAAGTTTGGGGCCTCCCTGGTGGCGCAGTGGTTGGGAGTCCGCCTGCCGATGCAGGGGATACGGGTTCGTGCCCCGGTCTGGGAGGATCCCATATGCCGCGGAGCGGCTGGGCCCGTGAGCCATGGCCGCTGGGCCTGCGCGTCCGGAGCCTGTGCTCCGCAACGGGAGAGGCCACAACAGTGAGAGGCCCGCATACCGCAAAAAAAAAGAAAAAAAAAAATTAAGTTAGACCACTAAAAATTAAGAACCTCTGGTCAGGGCTTCCCTGGTGGTGCAGTGGTTGAGAGTCCACCTGCCGATGCAGGGGACATGGGTTCGTGCCCCAGTCCGGGAAGATCCCACATGCCGCGGAGTGGCTGGGCCCGTGAGCCATGGCCGCTGAGCCTGCGTGTCCGCAGCCTGTGCTCCGCAATGGGAGAGGCCACAACAGTGAGAGGCCCGCGTAATGCAAAAAAAACAAAACAAAACAAAACAGAAAAAACAAAACCTTTGGCTCACATTTTCTTCTCTCGCGTTGCAGTTTTGATCTGTTTCTTGAGTATGCCTTTCTCACAGGTGTCTGTAGGGCTGTTATTCTGCTCTCCTTTTTAAATAATGATAATTTTGGAATAATTTTGGAATTCTGGCCATGATACTTTTCCGTTACTCGTTTTTTATGGGAAATGAGTTCTCCTGATCTTTTAGAATGAGGAAGGGTCCAAAACAAGCTTTCCTAACTTCACCGAGCTCCCTCTTCTGTTGTTCGTCTGTGGTGCCCTAAGTATTGTGGCTTGTTTTCTGGGCTTTCCTGCCTCTGTTCCTCTGCCCCCTTTTGACCTGGATTTTTCTTTCCCCCCTTTCTCTTATCCATATCCTGCTCAATTTTCATTATATTCCCAGCGTTTTCTCCCTCATGAGGGACCCCTTTAATTCGTACCACAGCCCCTTGCAGTTGACTCTTACTGAGAGAGGGCAGAACCACCCCCCCCAAGTCCAGCTGCTACTGCCTGCTTTCCCCTCCTTCTTTCCCATGAGTCCCTCCTGGTATTTGGGGTCTCCTGTACTGAGATTCATTCAATGCCACTCCATCTCCTCCTCCACTTCCCTCCTGCACAGACACTGATAACATGCAAGTCTTATGGCTCTTGGTGTTTCTCCCACCCACCTGTATTTTGGGGTGAATAGAGACAATCTGGTGCTACCTAGTTGTGTCATAAATATCCATGGGTTTGGGATTTTGCTATATCATTTCTCTCACTATGTTTACATAGATTTAGGGAGATTGAAAAATCCATGCTGTATTCATGAATCCATACTAATAAAAATGAAGGATTGAATAAATAAATGGAGGCGAATAGACAAAGTTCCTGTGCAGAAAAATTCCAGACAATGTATGTAGATGTTCCACTTTGAATGATGTAGAGCCTGACTCCCACTAGTGAAGTGTGGGCTGCCCATGGTGACTTCTTTCCAAAGAGGACAGCAAGGGAGGTGGGAAAGTCACTTTACAGCAGAGAAACCTGATGACACAACCACAGCCAGGTGCTCAAGGTGAACATCGACAGTGATAAGTCATATTGATGGTCTGTACTCTCGATATGATGTAATCATCATGGCACTTTACATCTGTGATCTTCCTCCCCAAAGCCCATAACCCCAATCTAATCATGAGAAAAACATCAGACAAATTCCAGTAGAGAGGCACCCTACAAAATACCTGACCAGTCCTCCTCGAAGCTGTCAAGATCATCAAAACAAGGAAAGTCTGAGAAACTGTCATAGCCAAGAGGAACCTGAAGAGGCAAATAACTAAATGTATTGTGGTTCCAGGAATCAAAAAAAGGACATTACATTAAAACTTAGGAAATCTGAATAAAGGATGGACTTTAGTTAATAATGACATAGCAATATCGGTTCATTAATAGAGACAAATATACCATACTAATGTACAAGGTTGATAATAGCAGACACTGAGTGTGGGATATATAAGAACTCTCTGTACTATCTTCAAGATTGTTCTGTAAATCTAAAACTATTCTAAAATAGAAAGTTTTTTTTTAATCCAGGGGCAGAGGAGGGATTCAAAGGTAAAAGCGAGGCATTGCTCAAATATGAAGAAAAGTAAAGTGTGACATTATTTTAATGAATTGATGGAATGCAGAATCCATTTGGATATTCCCTTTTGAGTGGTCCAGGAAAAAGGACATTGGAACCATTGAGAAGGAAATGCAGTCATAGTGTAAGTTCTTTTCTGAAAAATATTTGCATAATCATGCTAATGTAAATGCTTGTTACTGACTTTAATTCTATAGAGTTTATTCATAGATAGACAGAATAAAATGCTGGCATTCCCTGCAGAACCAAAGTAAATATACAACTTAGAGAAGTTAGAAAGTGGAAGAGGAGAGGTGAGGGGTAGGGAAATGGAGCAATAACAGTCCCACCTTACAAAAGGGAAAGGAGAGAGCACTGTTTCTATGTGATGGAACAAGAAATAAAGAATTATGTCATTTTTTAAATATTTTAACAGCTTTCTTGAGGTGTAATTTACATACCATAAAATTCACTCCTTCAGTGTACAATTCAATGCTTATTAAAAAATTCATGGGGCTGTGCAACATTTCTGTTGTCTCAGGAAGAGACTTTGCGCCCATTTGCAATTACTCCCTCTTCCCACCTACAGCTCCTGGCAACCACTAACATTCCTGTCTGTATAGATTTGCCCTTTCTGGACATTTTGCACATATGGAATCATACAATATGTGGTCTTTTGTGTCTGGCTTCTTTCACATAGCTTAATGTTTTTAAAGTTCATCCATGTTGTAGCATGTGCCAGTACTTCATTCCTTTTTATTGGTGAATAGTATTTTTGTATGGCTATAGCACATCTTATTTATCCATTCATACATTGGTCTACATTTGGGTTGTTTCCACCATTTGGCTATTATGAATAGTGCTGCTATGGACATTCTCATGCAAGTCTTTGTGTGGACATACGTGTTTGTTTCTCTTGGGTAAATACCTAGGCGTGAATCATTACTAGGACACAGGGTAAATTTATGTTTAACTTTTTAAGAAACTGCCAAACTGTAGATAATTAAGTATGGGTACAAACTATAGAAAACTAAATGATTATAATTAAATGGGAAGGGGAACGTGGGAATATAAAGTTAATAAATGATGATTTAATGGTTTAAGTGATTACCTCCGAGGAGCAGGATTGGGAGGGGAACAGTGGGGCAGGAGACCCATTATAAGTCCCTTCGTACAACTTTCTTTTGTAACCATACACAAGTGTTACTTTGATTTGAATTTTTTAAAATAAAAAATAAGCGACTTGGGGCCTCCCTGGTGGCGCAGTGGTTAAGAGTCCGCCTGCCGATGCAGGGGATACGGGTTCGTGCCCCGGTCTGGGAGGATCCCATATGCCGCGGAGTGGCTGGGCCCGTGAGCCATGGCCGCTGGGCCTGCGCATCCGGAGCCTGTGCTCTGCAACGGGAGAGGCCACAACAGTGAGAGGCCCACATACCGCAAAAAGAAAAAAAAAAAAAAAAAAAAAAAAAGAAAAATAAGCGACTTGGCCCAAGAGGGAGGTCATGGGAACTATACAAAAGCAAGATGATGGGTTGGTTGCTCATGGAGGAAATTAAAAGGGGGCAAATTCTAGTGATCTTTAGGGGGATATTTGAAAAAAACTGGGAAATGCAGAGTGTCAGTCCATGCCAATTATGTTGGAAGCACATACAGCCATTATATTTGCTTACAGTCAGTAGGTATTGCCAACACCGAGAAACCTTTCAGCTGAAGATTCAACTTTCTAATGGCTTGGGTTAATGAGACTTCTCCACAATGAGACAAATCCTCTGGTATGGTACCATGTGGAATGAGACTTTTCAGTAGACTTCCTTTGTTATTGTTGTTTTTTCATCACAGTATCAGCGTATTTCAACCCAGGCTTGTATATTCAAGTAAAGTGGCTTAGATAGGGGGTTTATTTTTCTCAAATCCCAAAGAGTGTAGGGAAACAGCCCTAGCAGTTTCTAGGGCTGACCAGTGGCTCTACGGCATTGGTGCTCTGGAACCACGCCCTGGAGACTTTCCTGGCCTGCCCCAGAGGGTCTTAAGGTGGCTGCAGCAGCTCCGGGCTTCACATCCTCACACAATAACATTCAAAAGCAAGAAGAGAGGGGTGAAGGGTTCTCCCCACATGTCTCTCTCTCTCTCTCTCTCTCCCTCCCCCCTTATCAGAAGGAAAGTCTCATCCAGAAGCTTCCAGGACACTTCCCTTTATCTCTCATTAGCTAGGATGGGCCACATACTCATGCCTGAGCTGCAAGGGAGGCCGGTCTCACCTGATGGGTGGATATATTAACATGCTATAGGGCTGCCATAACAAAGTGTCACAACCTGGGCGGCTTAAGCAACAGATATTTATTTTCTCACAGTTCTGGGAGCTGAAAAGCCAAGATGAAGGTGCCAGCAGGATTGGTTTCTGATGAGGAATCTCCCAGGCTCACAGACGGTCACCTCCTCTCAGTGTCTTCACGCAGCCTTTTCTGTGTGTGTGCACATTCCTGATGTCTCTTCCTCTTCTTATAAGGTCACCAATCATACTGGATTAGGGCCCACCCTTTTAACCTTATTTAACCTTAATTACTTGCTTAAAGGCCCCATCTGCAAATATAATAATATTGGGGGTTAGGACTTGAACATATGAATTTGTAGGGACACAGTTCAGTCCCTAACCATAGACAACTAGTATCACCTGCCCACAATCACCAGATGATTCTGACTACTCTTCCTCTCTGAAATATCCAGAACTTGTGCTGTTCTTTATTTTAATTTTATAACAATAAAGATCTTAGTACAACATTTCCTAGAGAACCAAGGGTAAGCAGTGCTTCCGGCTTTCACCACCAGAGCTATGAACTCTTCCCACTGTCTTCTCTATCCCAGAAAACACCCTCTGCCTATCACTTAAGATTGCTTATAAGGGTCTTTTAAGCAAGACAACATTCAGAGTGCACTTAAATGCCATCCATTACCATCAAATGGTGACATTTTCTTCATTTGTAATTCAGAAAAAGAGCACATTTCTAAATACAGCAAAGAGACACTCATATCAAAGATATTGGACCAGGGCCTCCCTGGTGGCGCAAGTGGTTGAGAGTCCGCCTGCCGATGCAGGGGATACGGGTTCGTGCCCCGGTCTGGGAGGATCCCATATGCCGCGGAGCGGCTGGGCCCGTGAGCCATGGCCGCTGAGCCTGCGCGTCCGGAGCCTGTGCTCCGCAACGGGAGAGGCCACAACAGTGAGAGGCCCGCATACCGCAAAAAAAAAAAAAAAAAAAAAAAAGATACTGGACCAAAACAATTGTTGTCCCTTGTATTTCAAGTTTGGAGACCAGAGCTAATAAAAGATTAAAGAGAAGGCCCAGGAGCCGTAGGAACAAGTTTGAGCAATCACTTGTCACTTGAGGTTAGAACATAAGTTATTTTAACAAGATATTACTTGCAGAATTTCCACCATAAATCTTTTATTAAGTCCAAGAATCTCAGTCAAGACATTTCCCATGCAGGATTGTCAGAAATAATCTTTGTTCATCGCTTCCTTTAAAACCTGAGGTTGAGAGACACTAAGTGCTAAACCGACTGACCTTCACATAAACCTAATATTATTATTGATTTTCTTCTACTCAAAGAGGCGAAATATATTTTTTGGAAGCAACCATTAGCAAGCCTCTTTAGATAAGCCTGGAAAAAGCCAATGAGTATTTATTTTGCACTCCTATTTGCTCAGAGAGGAAGCCCCTGGTTGGGTATAATAAACCTCAACACATTTTGATTGTTCTGCATCACCCCTGGGCACAATAAAAGAAGAGCAGCAGAGGCAGCCTAGTCAGAGGGTGAAAAATGCTGTAGAATCCCAGCAACCTTAGAAGGCCATGCTGACCTTCCTAATTAGGCAGGATTTCTTAGAGTTTTCAGGAAAGATGTCCTCACTCCCCTTGGTAGCCCTGCTCTGGCATGTCATCCAACATTTCCACCTCCCAGCATCAAATAAGCTGGTTGCATCCACTGCAGATGTCTAGATTCTTTTTTTGGTTTTTTTTGTGTGTGCATGTGGATGTCCAGTTGCTCCAGCACCATTTGTTGAAAAGACTATCTTTTCTCCATTGTTTGCCTTTGCTCCTTTGTCAAAGACCAATTGACTCTATTTATGTGGGTCTGTTTCTCTGTTTCTTCCTCTACTCTGTTGATCTAGTTGTCTATTGTTTCTCCAGAACCACACTCTTTATAGCTTTACAATAAGCCTTGAAGTCAGGTAGTGTCTTCTGACTTTTTTCTTCTCCTTCAATGTTGCGTTGGCTACTCTGGGTCTTTTGTCTCTCCATATAAACTTTACAATTAGTTTGTTGCCATCCACAAAATAACTTGCTGGGATTTTGACATCCATTGCAAGAGGTTTTTTCCTTTTACTTGCATCCTTTAACATGTTTTTAAAAAGGCACTTTTGGGACTTCCCTGATGGTCCAGTGGGTAAGACTCCATGCTCCCAATGCAGGGGGCCAGGGTTCAATCACTGGGCAGGGAACTAGATCCCACATGCATGCCACAACTAAGAGTTCACATGCCCCAACTAGGAAGCCTGCATGCCACAACTAAGAAGTCCACATGCTGCAACTAAAAAGATCCCGCGTGCCGCAACTAAAGATCCTGCATACTGCAACGAAGACCTGAGTGCTGTAAATAAGACCCGGCACAGCCAAAATAAATAAATAAATACATACTTTAAAATATAAAAAATAAAAAGGCACTTTTGAAGAAAGTGCCAGACTCTTCCCATGTCTTACCAAAGCAAGAACTTCTATTGGCCTCGATTTGGTTCAACAAGCCTGGGGCCAAAGTTGAGTCTCCAGAGGCCATTGTGTGGCTGTCAGCTTCTCTCTGACAGAACTGGGCTCATGGTTCACCATTGGTCAACTGCCACATCTTATACATTAAGATCACTCTCCTGGAATTTAAGACTAATTAAAATAAAAATCCATCAGTTTAGACAATGAGGATGTTTGAAATGGAGCAGAAACAGATACTTAAAGAAATCATATCTGTAATGTACACTTGATAAATTTATCCTCTAGGCCTTTGGCTTTAAAAAAAATACTGCTAAATATGCTGTTAATGTTCTGACACATGACAATTTTTTTAGGTCTTCCCAAACCCTCTAAGTTGGATAATTTAAAAATATACGGTATATTAAGCAAGGCAATTATAAGAGGGGGGAAGATTTTTTAAATAAACTAACAGAGACTGAGTGGGTTATAAGATGCTTATGTTATGCCACATAAAGTGATTTTAAAATACTTTAAAATTTTAGCCATGCAGATACTTATCGTGGACTCAAGCCCAACAAGAACAAAAGTCATTATCATCTGTAATAGTTACCTAAAATACACCCTGTCTTCTGCCTGTTAACACTCACCAATTCTAAAAGCAGATACACATGATTCGTGCAGGTCTCTGCAATTCCTGGAACTCAAAAAATATGTAAAAAAAATCCATCGAGAGAAGACTTAAGATTTGCATACTTTCTTACTACATATATGTAACATTACAATAAAGATGGAAAAGAAATGGGAGCTAGTGGTATGCTAGGAAATGTTTAGCAACCAACTCTCTACAGAAAACATTTCCACCCTGATTTCTAGTCTAGTGTTTTACATATTTCTGCACCCAAGTAATCATCACCCTGATCAAGATATAGAATGGATATAACACCGTAGAACAGGGCTCCCCAACCCCAGGGCGATGGACTGGTACCAGTCTGCAGCCTGTTAGGAACTGGGCTGCACAGCAGGAAGTGAGCAGCAGGCAAGTGAGTGAAGCTTCATCTGCCGCTCCCCATCACTCCCCATTGCTCGCATTACTGCCTGAACCATACCCACCCAGCCATCTGTGGAAAAATTGTCTTCCACAAAACTGGTCCCCGGTGCCAAAAAGGTTGGGCACCACTGCCCTAGAACACTCTCACATTCTCCTTTACTAGTCACACCACACAAACACACAAGTGTGAACACACACACACACACGATCACTGTTTTGACCTCTTCCTTTATAGGTTTGTTCTGCCTGTTCTTAAACATCTTATAAATGGTTACATTGTATATACTCTTCTGTGTCTGGCTTTTTTTCATTCTTCATTATGTCTGTGAGAGTCATCCATGTTGTTGCCTATAGCAATATTTATTCTTTTTCCTTTCTGTGTAGTAGTCCATTGTATATCTACTCTTGATGAACATTGGGTTGTTTCCAGTTTTAAAATAAAGCTGGTATGAACACTTCTGTACATTCTTTTTTTTTTTTTTTTTTTTGCTGTACGCGGGCCTCTCACTGCTGTGGCCTCTCCCGTTGCAGAGCACAGGCTCCGGACACACAGGCTCCGCGGCCATGGCTCGCGGGCCCAGCCGCTCCGCGGCACGTGGGATCTTCCGGGATCGGGGCACGAACCCATGTCCCCTGCATCGGCAGGCAGACTCTCAACCACTGCGCCACCAGGGAAGCCCACTTCTGTACATTCTTTTGGGGGATATGTGCACTTATATCTCTTAGGTATTTACCTAAGACTCCAATTTCTAGGTCATAGAATATATGCTTGCATAGCTTTACTAGATTCTGCCAAACAGTTTTCTTTTTGCGGTATGCGGGCCTCTCACTGTTGTGGCCTCTCCCGTTGCGGAGCACAGGCTCCGGATGCGCAGGCCCAGCAGCCATGGCTCACGGGCCCAGCCGCTCCGCGGCATATGGGATCCTCCCAGACCGGGGCACGAACCCGTATCCCCTGCATCGGCAGGCGGACTCTTAACCACTACGCCACCAGGGAGGCCCTCTGCCAAACAGTTTTCCAAAGAGATTGGACAAATTAACTCTCCCACTAGCAAAGGATGAGAGTTCTAATTGCTCCACATCCTCATCAACACTTAGTATTAACAGTCTTATCAGTTTTAGCCATTCTGGAGAATGTACAGTGATGTCTCATTATGATTTAAATTTGCATTTCCTGATGAGTAATGTCAAACAATTTTCACATACTTATTTGCCATTTGAATATCCTGTTAGTGAAGTGCCTGTTCAAGTCTTTTGCCCATTTATTTATTTATTTATTTATTTTTGGCTGCATTGGGTCTTTGTTGCTGCATTGCAGACTTTCTCTAGTTGCAACGAGTAGGGGCTACTCTTCGTTGCAGTGCACGGGCTTCTCATTGAGGTGGCTTGTCTTGTTGCGGAGCACGGGCTCTAGGCACGTGAGCTTCAATAGTTGTGGCACGTGAGCTCAGTAGTTGTGGCTCACAGGCTCTAGAGTGCAGGCTCAGTAGTTGTGGCGCACAGGCTTAGTTACTCCATGGCATGTGGGATCTTCCCAGACCAGGGCTCGAACCTGTGTCCTCTGCATTGGCAGGCGGATTCTTAACCACTGAGCCACCAGGGAAGTCCTTTTGCCCATTTTTGTTAGGTTATCTCTTTCTTATTGACTTGTAGGATCTCTTTATATATTTTGGATACAAGTCCTTTGTTAGTTACATGTGTAGCAGGTATCTTCTTGGGTCTTCAATATGCCTTTTCACTCCCTTAACTCCCTTTACTCCCTAGTATTTTGATGAGCAAAAGTTCTTAATTTTAATGAAGTCAAATTTTGGCAATCTTCTTTTGTGGATAGCATTTGTGGGAGTGTGTGGATCCTATTTAAGATACCTTTGCCTAAGCCACGATCACGAAGATAATCTCCTCTGCTTTCCGTTAGATAATACGTTGCTTCTGCTCTCAACTGTCTCCACGTTTTGTCGAATATAAGTCAGACATAAACACTTAAAATTCACAAGTTCTAAAACTATCATAAGTCAGCATTATCAAAGCACAAATGTAACTGTCAGCCTGACAGATTTTGCATTATGGGAACATGTGCCAGGCAGATGCATTTGAATTTGCCTCGCCTTTAACTGGACACAACATATGGGTTCTGAGATTAGGTGTACACACCTAAATTCAGAAAAAGACCAGGGTAGAGCCACAGTCTCCCTCACAGCAACACATGTATTGAAAGTTCAGACCTGTGCACAGGGATAACCCCAGAAGCCTTATTCCAGGGGCAGTCCATGTGACTGGACTGGTAGCCCCACCTGGTTAAAATTGGACTCTTAACACATTTGAATGGACATGATTTTTTTTTAATTACAGTCCTAAAAAACGTGTCACTAAAGTATTCCAAAAGTAAAATTTGAGTCAAATGTTTCATGTACCTCTGGTGATTCTGATTTGAAAGCCACAGCCCTGATATTTAAATAATTTTATAAAATTCAGAAGAAATCTGCTGCAATCACCCTTGGAAGCCCCTTGACTGGCCTGGAAACCCCTAGTGATGACAAGGCAGATGATAGACTCCACTCTCCACGACCAGTAGAAATCGTGACCCGCCTTCAAATCATAGGGAGATCTGTCCTTCTTCATTGAGATGATGTACAGAAATTCATAATGTCTATAAAACATGCAGCAGCAATCAATACAGATGTACAGCTGCATCCTCAAGGAGTCTTTAAATATTTATGCCATTGCTTTACTTAAGTTACTCACTGAATTATACTGTATGCGATCCTTATGCATTCAACAAAACGTTGATTAAATATCCCCTACTCTGTTTAGCGTTAGGAAATTACATTCTTTGAGACAGCAAACAGTCAGCAAGCAAACCCACCCCAGCGAAGGCAGGATAAACTGACTTACTTCTCAGTGTCCACACACATGCTGGAGGGGCACAGAGCTGTAGACAGGAAGGAAGTAAAGTAAGATGTGTCAACCTATTGTGTGCTATTTGTCATTTATTATTCACCCAACCTTATGAGGACGACGCTTTACTCCCAAGGAGACGGAGACTTTGGGGTGTTTGAGTAGCTTGTGCAAGATCACATGCGGTCCCTGTGTGGGGGGGAGCTGGGGTCGGGAATCGTGCCCAGGCCTCCCTCATCAAAAATCTTCAATTTGTGCCTGGTGGCCACAGGCTGGGAGAAGAAAGTGAAGCTAGGGCTGCCTGGGACAGCTTGCTTTTTGTCAGCTGTTTCGAGGTGGATTTAGGTGGATTTAAGTCTGCATATACCTAGGGAGTCTTTGTTTGTGTGTCGGGATCCATAGATTTCTCTCTTGCTGAGTTTTACAGCTGAGGCCAGTGTTTCTGCTGATAAATGCGCATGGACAAGCTCCTCAATTGCCTTTTCATTCCTGGAGATATTATTTAGTACATTTCTTTGATGGCTGGTGATGCACAAATCGGTTTTAATATCAGTAATGTACCATTTGGAAAACATTCAATTTCTAGGCCCACCAAAAAAATATCCCTCCATGTCAGGATTTATTGAAGCCAATCCTAGGAGGCTACAGGAGAGTGGAGTTCCTTAAGCAGAAGTGTAAACAGATGGTCTTTGCAAAGTGCTTGCGTTCTTAAGCACCGAATTAGTTTTGGACAGAATGGAGTCACATATGCCAATGCTCGTTGGCCAGCAGAGTGGTGGCAGAGAGGCATCAGAACTATCATGACATTCTTCAATCCTCTGGGCTTGATTTGGGCCCCAGTGATCGCAGAGAAATGGTTACAAATTGCCAGGTGCCCCCTGGGTTGGATAACGTAGGAAGAGAGCACACAATTGGGAGACAGTAATGAGTAACCCCGAAGGATTTCAACACAGTTGGGACCACTTGATGTTCAACACATCCTTCAAGACCACCTCCTCCCTAATCAGAAATCAGTGAAGCTGTGACTGCCAGCTACTGGCCTCATCCAGAATAGCAGCCCCCAGAGGGAACCCACTGGCTCCGTGTGAGCTGGGTTCAGAAGGCCCTGGTGGCCACTCATTCAAGGCACCCTCCCTCCAGCTCCGAATCAGTCCTTCCCCCACTGGCTCCTTCCCGCTCTCCTCTTTTTGAGGTCTTTTCTCCTCTGTCTCCAATGATTCTCTCGATCCACCGTCTTAACACGGACATTCTCACTTGGCCCTGCAGCCCCGTCCAGGGCCGCCACGCCTGATCTCCAGTCCCGCTGCGTCTGCTGCTCCTGTCCCCACCTGAAGTACCTGAGACCTGGCTTCCCGCCCCAGCACTCCACTAAAGCCGCTTCATCAAATAGTGCTGAGATCCCGTAACCAGCCCGGAAGTGGCGCATCTCAGGAGCGCAGTAAAGATGTTGGATAATTAAACCGCGTGACCTTGTGGACAGCTTCTCTTTCTTCAACTGCTCTACCACGCTGAGCGCTGCTGGCCGCCAGCTGCCTACTCACACCTCCCTCCCCAGCTCCCGGGGGCCATGGACCTTGAGCTTCCCCTTCTACTCCTCTGACCACATCTGTGCTTCCCATTCTGCCTCCCCTGCCACCTCCCAGCCCCTGGTCACTTCTCTTCTCAATGCTCTCTTGATGGGAGCCATGGTCCCCAGGTCAGGATTCCCAGGCTCCACCTTCTTTTTAATTTATTTTTAAATGCTTCAGGAGGGCTTATTGGTAATGCTGTGGAGCATGAATACGGGGGTCAAGTCTCGTGGGGACCCACCAAGTACAAGTCCATCACTCCCCGTTGTAGGCTCCTCATCAACTCAATAAGTGTCTGACTTCTTTTTTTAATCCAAAACAATTTGACAAAATGTTAACACTGAACATAGAGGATGGTAGGCACCAGGGTACTTACTCTAGTCTCTAGAGTTTCTTTATGCTCAAAATACATCACAGTAATAATTTTTTAAAGAAACCAAACTATAACCCAAAAAAAGGGTGGTTATATAAGGCTGAGACACACTGGACTGAACAAAGTTAAACTGAGTTATTTACAGCAATCCTTCTCAGGGCCTCTGGTATTCAAATGTGGGCTATGAATTTCCAAAAGCTGAATGTCGTAGGCAGCGATGCTCCAACTGATTTGGCCACAGAAACCTTCATCAAGATCCTAATACTGATCAGCCTGGACCATTGTTCTGCTTTCTCAAGGCTTTACCAGTATCTGGGGATATTGAGATTTTAGGCACATTCTTGTCCTCAAGAATCTTAGTCCATGGGGGAGTGGGGGGTGGAGGTGTGGGGGAGATTTACTAACAAATAATGAAAATCCAGAGTCTATCTGAATCCAGTAAACATGTGGCTTACCTGGGAGCAGGATAATTACTTGCCCTCCTTCAAAGCAACACATTTAAAATATTTGTGTAACAGACAGGCAGAAGAAATTCTTTTCCTATTAATAAGACTAACGGGGCTTCTCTGGTGGTGCAGTGGTTGAGAGTCCGCCTGCCGATGCAGGGGACACGGGTTCGTGCCCCGGTCTGGGAAGATCCCACATGCTGCGGAGCGGCTGGGCCCGTGAGCCATGGCCGCTGAGCCTGCGCGTCTGGAGCCTGTGCTCCTCAACGGGAGAGGCCACAGCAGTGAGAGGCCCGCGTACCACAAAAAAAAAAAAAAAGACTAACGTACCTTTTTTATGATTGAAATAAGCAATTTATTGTATGTAATCAACATAATGTTACAGCTTATTTGACACGGCCTTTCCTTCAGCCAAGTTTTGAGACCCCCAGGCTGGAAGGCATCAGTCCCTCACATGTGCTAAGGACAGAGGTGTTCTGCATGGAAATGGCAACAAAGGCTGACCTCAAATGCATTTGGAAATTCTCACCCAGGCTTTGCTGCCAGCGGAAAGGGCATTTCTCTTTTTGTTCTTTTCTTTTTTAAACATCTTTATTGGAGTACAATTGCTTTACAGTGGTGTGTTAGTTTCTGCTGTATAACAAAGTGAATCAGCTGTACGTATACATATATCCCCATATCTCCTCCCTCTTGTGTCTCCCTCCCACCCTCCCTATCCCACCCCTCCAGGTGATCACAAAGCACCGAGCTGATCTCCCTGTGCTATGCAGCTGCTTTCCACTAGCTATCTGTTTTACATTTGGTAGTGTATATATGTCCATGCCACTCTCTCACTTTGTCCCAGCTTACCCTTCCCCCTCCCCATGTCCTCAAGTCCATTCTATATGTCTGTGTCTTTATTCCTGTCCTGCCCCTAGGTTCTTCAGAACCATTTTTTTTAAGATTCCATATATATCTGTTAGCATACGGTATTTGTTTTACTCTTTCTGACTTACTTCACTCTGTATGAAAGATTCTAGGTCCATCCACCTCACTACAAATAATTCAATTTCGTTTCTTTTTATGGCTGAGTAATATTCCATGGTATATATGTGCCACGTCTTCTTTATCCATTCATCTGTCGATGGACACTTAGGGTGCTTCCATGTCCTGGCTATTGTAAAGAGTGATGCAATGAACATTGTGGTACATGACTCTTTTTGAATTATGGTTTTCTCAGGGTACATGCCCAGTAGTGGGATTTCTGGGTCATATGGTAGTTCTATTTTTAGTTTTATAAGGAAGCTCCATACTGTTCTCCATAGTGGCTGTATCAATCCACGTTCCCACCAACAGTGCAAGAGGGTTCCCTTTTCTCCACACCCTCTCCAACATTTATTGTTTATAGGTTTTTTGATAATGGCCATTGTGACTGGTGTGAGGTGATGCCTTATTGTAGTTTTGATTTGCATTTCTCTAATGATTAGTGATGTTGAGCATCCTTTCACGTGTTTGTTGGCAACCTGTATATCTTCTTTGGAGAAACGTCTATTTAGGTCTTCTGCCCATTTTTGGATTGGGTTGTTTTTTTTTTGATATTGAGCTTCATGAGCTGCTTATACATTTTGGAGATTAATCCTTTGTTAGTTGCTTCATTTGCAAATATTTTCTCCCATTCTGAGGGTTGTCTTTTGGTCTTCTTTATGGTTTCCTTTGCTGTGCAAAATCTTTTAAGTTTCATTAGGTCCCATTTGTTTATTTTTGTTTTTATTTCCATTTCTCTAGGAGGTGGGTCCAAAAGGATCTTGCTGTGATTTATGTCATAGAGTGTTCTGCCTATGTTTTCCTCTAAGAGTTTGATAGTGTCTGGTCTTACATTTAGGTCTTTAATCCATTTGGAGTTTTTTTGTGTATGGTGTTAGGGAGTATTCTAATTTCATTCTTTTACATGTAGCTGTCCAGTTTTCCCAGAACCACTTATTGAAGAGACTGTCTTTTCTCCATTGTATATTTTTGCCTCCTTTATCAAAAATAAGGTGACCATATGTGCATGGGTTTATCTCCGGGCTTTCTATCCTGTTCCATTGATCTATCTTTCTTTTTTTGTGCCAGTACCATACTGTCTTGATTACTGTAGCTTTGTAGTATAGTCCAAAGTCAGGAAGCCTGATTCCTCCAGCTCCATTTTTCTTTCTCAAGATGCTTTATCTATTCGGGGTCTTTTGTGTTTCCATACAAATCGTGAAATTTTTTGTTCTAGCTCTGTGAAAAATGCCATTGGTAGTTTGATAGGGATTGCACTGAATCTGTAGATTGCTTTGGGTAGTGTAGTCATTTTCACAATGTTGATTCTTCCAATGCAAGAACATGGTATGTCTCTCCATCTGTGTGTATCACCTTTAATTTCTTTCATCAGTGTCTTACAATTTTCTTCATACAGGTCTTTTGTCTTCTTAGGTAGGTTTATTCCTAGGTATTTTATTGTTTTTGTTGCAGTGGTAAATGGGAGTGTTTCCTTAATTTCTCTTTCAGATTTTTCTTCATTAGTGTATAGGAATGCAAATGCATTAATTTTGTATCCTGCTACTTTACCAAATTCATTGATTAGCTCTAGTAGTTTTCTGGTAGTATCTTTAGGATTCTCTATGTATAGTATCATGTCATCTGCAAACAGTGACAGTTTTACTTCTCCTTTTCCAATTTGGGTTCCTCTTATTTCTTTTTTCTTCTCTGATTGCTGTGGCTAAAACTTGCAAAACTATGTTGAATAAAAGTGGTGAGAGTGGACAGCCTTGTCTTGTTCCTGATCTTAGAGGAAATGCTTTCAGTTTTTCACCATTGGGAACGATGTTGGCTGTGGGTTTGTCATATATGGCCTTTATTATGTTGAGGTAAGTTCCCTCTATGCCCACTTTCTGGAGGGTTTTACCATAAATAGGCATTGAATTTTTTCAGAAGCCTTTTCTGCATCTATTGAGATGATCATATGGTTTTTATCCTTTAGTTTGTTAATATGGTGTATCACATTGATTGACTTGCCTATATTGAAGAATCTTTGCATTCCTGGGATAAACCCCACTTGATCATGATGTATGATCCTTTTAATGTGCTATTGGATTCTGTTTGCTAGTATTTTGTTGAGGATTTTTGCATCTATGTTCATCAGTGATGTTGGCCTGTAGTTTTCTTTCTTTGTGACATCTTTGTCTGGTTTTGGTATCAGGGTGATGGTGGCCTCATAGAATGAGTTTGGGAGTGTTCCTCCCTCTGCTATATTTTGGAAGAGTTTGAGAAGGATAGGTGTTAGGTCTTCTCTAAATGTTTGATAGAATTCGCCTGTGAAGCCATCTGGTCCTGGACTTCTGTTTGTTGGAAGATTTTTAATCACAGTTTCAATTTCAGTGCTTGTGATTGGTCTGTTTATATTTTCTATTTCTTCCTGGTTCAGTCTAGGAAGGTTGTGCTTTTCTAAGAATTTGTCCATTTCTCCCAGGTTGTCCATTTTATTAGCATAGAGTTGCTTGTAGTAATCTCTCATGAGCCTTTGTATTTCTGCAGTATCAGTTGTTACTTCTCCTTTTTCATTTCTAATTCTGTTGATTTGAGTCTTCTCCCTTTTTTTCTTGATGAGTCTGGCTAATGGTTTATCAGTTTTGTTTATCTTCTGAAAGAACCAGCTTTTAGTTTTATTGATCTTTGCTATTGTTTCCTTCATTTCTTTTTCATTTATTTTTGATCTGATCTTTATGATTTCTTCCCTTCTGCTAACTTCGGGATTTTTTGTTCTTCTTTCTCTTATTGCTTTAGCTGTAAGGTTAGGTTGTTTATTTGAGACGTTTCTTGTTTCTTGAGGTAGGATTGTATTGCTATAAATTTCCCTCTTAGAACTGCTTTTGCTGCATCCCATAGGTTTTGGGTTGTCGTGTTTTCATTGTCATTTGTTTCTAGGTATTTTTTGATTTCCTCTTTGATTTCTTCAGTGATCTCTTAGTTATTTAATAGCATATTGTTTAACCTCCATGTGTTTGTATTTTTTACAATTTTTTTCCTGTAATTGATATCTAGTCTCATAGTGTTGTGGTTGGAAAAGATACTTGATACTATTTCAATTATCTTAAATTTACCAAGACTTGATTTGTGACCTAAGATATGATCTATTCTGGAGAATGTTCCATGAGCACTTGAGAAGAAAGTGTATTCTGTGGTGTTTGGATGGAATGTCCTGTAAATATCAGTTAAATCCATCTTGTTTAATGTGTCATTTAAAGCTTGTGTTTCCTTATTTATTTTCATTCTGGATGATCTGTCCATTGGTGAAAGTGGGGTGTTAAATTCCCTACTATTATTGTGTTACTGTCAATTTCTCCTCTTATGGCTGTTAGCATTTGCCTTATGTATTGAGGTGCTCCTATATTGGGTGCATAAATATTTACAATTGTTATATCTTCTTCTTAGACTGATCCCTTGATCATTGTGTAGTGTCCTTCTTTGTCTCTTGTAATAGTCTTTTTTTTAAAGTCTATTTTGTCTGATATGAGAATTGCTACTCCAGCTCTCTTTTGATTTCCATTTGCCTGGACTACGTTTTTCCATCCCCTCACTTTCAGTCTGTATGTGTCCCTAGGTCTGAAGTGGTCTCTTGTAGACAGCATATATACAGGTCTCCTTTTTTTTTTTTTTTTTTCAGTACGGGGGCCTCTCACTGTTGTGGCCTCTCCTGCTGCGGAGCACAGGCTCCGGACGCACAGGCTCAGCAGCCATGGCTCACGGGCCCAGCCGCTCCGTGGCATGTGGGATCTTCCTGGACTGGGGCACAAACCCATGTCCCCTGTATCGGCAGGCGGACTCTTAACCACTGCGCCACCAGGGAAGCCCCAGGTCTCCTTTTTGTATCCATTCAGCCAGTCTATGTCTTTTGGTTGGAGCATTTAATTCATTTAAATTTAAGGTAATTATCGATACGTATGTTCCTATTACCATTTTCTTAATTGTTTTGAGTTTGTTATTGTAGGTCTTTTCCTTCTCTTGTATTTCCTGCCTGGAGAAATTCCTTTAGCATTTGTTGTAAAGCTGGTTTGATGGTGCTGAATTCTCTTAGCTTTTGTTTGTCTGTAAAGCTTTTGATTTCTCTGTCGAATCTGAATGAGACCCTTGCTGGGTACAATAATCTTGGTTGTAGGTTTTTCCCTTTCATCACTTTAAATATGTCCTTCCACTCCCTTCTGGCTTGCAGAGTTTCTGCTGAAATATCAGCTGTTAACCTTATGGGGATTCCCTTGTATGTTATTTGTTGCTTTTCCCTTGCTGCTTTCAATATTTTTTTCTTTGTATTTAATTTTTGATAGTTTGATTAATATGTGTCTTGGTGTGTTTCTCCTTGGATTTATCCTATATGGGACTCTCTGTGCTTCCTGGACTTGATTGACTATTTCCTTTCCCATATTAGGGACGTTTTCAACTATAATCTCTTCATATATTTTCTCAGTCTCTTTCTTTTTCTTTTCTTCTCCTGGGACCCATATAATTCGAATGTTGGTTTGTTTAATGTTGTCCAAGAGGTCTCTGAGACTGTCCTCAATTCTCTTCATTACTTTTTCTTTATTCTGCTCTGTGGTAGTTATTTCCACTATTTTATCTTCCAGGTCATTTATCTGTTCTTCTGCCTCAGTTATTCTGCTACTGATTCCTTCTAGAGCATTTTTAGTTCCATTTATTGTGTTGTTTACCATTGTTTGTTTGCTCTTTAGTTCTTCTAGGTCCTTGTTAAACGTTTTTTGTATTTTCTCCGTTCTATTTCCAGGATTTTGGATCATCTTTACTGTCATTAGTCTGAATTCTTTTTCAGGTAGACTGCCTATTTCCTCTTCATTTGTTAGGTCTGGTGGGTTTTTACCTTGCTCCTTCATCTGCTGCGTATTTCTCTGTCTTCTCATTTTGTTTAACTTACTGTGTTTGGGGTCTCCTTTTCGCAGACTGCAGGTTCGTAGTTCCCATTGTTTTTGGTGTCTGCCCCCAGTGGGTAAGGTTGGTTCAGTGGGTTATATAGGCTTCCTGTTGGAGGGGACTGGTGCCTGTGTTCTGGTGGGCTGGGTCTTGTCTTTTTGGTGGGCACGACCGCGTCCAGTGGTGTGTTTTGGGGTGTCTGTAAACTTACGATTTTAGGCAGCCTCTCTGCTAATGGGTGGGGTTGTGTTCCTGTCTTGCTAGTTGTTTGGCATAGGGTGTCCAGCAGTGGAGCTTGCTGGTCATTGAGTGGAGCTGGGTTTTAGCGTTGAGATGGACATCTCTGGGAGAGCTCTCGCCTATTGATATTACATGGGGCCGGGAGGTCTCTAGTGGTCCAATGTCCTGAACTCAGCTCTCCCACCTCAGAGGCTCAGACCTGACAGCCAGCCAGAGCACCAAGACCCTGTGAGCCCCACAGCTTTTTGGAAGTCTGAGGTCTTCTGCCAGCATTCAGTAGGTGTTCCGTAAGAGTTGTTCCACAGATCGATGTATTTTTGATGTATTTGTGGGGTGGAAGGTGATCTCCATGTCTTACTCCTCCACCATCTTGAAGGTCCTGTCTCTTGACACTATTCAGTTTTGAAGGGTTCCATACCCACAGATCAATCAAGGAAAATCTTGAGGGCAGATTTAGGGAAATCTTCCATTACTCCTGTTGCTAGAGGATCCACATTTCCTCTGGAAAGGACATAAATCTGGCAATCTCACTTCAGGCCTAGCCCATCCACCGTTTTTCCCTTTGTGCTTAGTCTGTTTCACTTGCTCATAGCAGGCCCCATGCAGAGGCCTGGCCCCCGGCCCTTCAAACCAGAGTTCCTCGTGAAACAGCTGAGCAGACCCCTCAGCTCGGGACATGTGCTGAGGCTCCTCACGGGACAGTCAACTCAAGATATGTGTATTCACTTTTGTCTTTTAAAATTAATCAGTAGACAGCACACATGCCTGGCACTTTTTTCCTAGGGTACCGCATGCAGTGGTCTTCTTCCCGGAAACTCAGACAAGAGTTCCTTGCATGAAATGGCTGCACCTGATTCTTGAGCTTGGTGGGCTGTGTGAAGAAGCTCTGCACATGACACCTTGGCTCAGCATGGCCGTGTCGGAGAGGGCATTTCTTATGCTGCTGTAATGTACGTTCTGCACGTTCGGAGATTTACCAAATCAGGCAAGTATCATCGGGGGAAATGAGGTCATATTTAAGCTGGAGGGTGTGGCCTGAGCTTGCTCTGTGCCTTGCTTGAGCCTGCTGCACAATTGCTCACTGGGTTGACACTAGCAAGGAGGTTTCCGTTACAGTAGCTTCTTTCTCCTTTAGTGGGAATGGAACCAGGTAACATTTCACCTGTTGGGTAAGGAGTCATGTGGAAACGTGCATTACCGAGCACCGATCTGTGATTGATGCCAGTGATGTTCTGAAGAAACTGCAAGTTTCCCCTATGCCTAATCCCTCCTCCTTTCACTGTAATCAGACTTTTAGCTAGACTCACAAGCACTGAGAATATGAAGACTACATTTCCCATACTCCTGTGCAGCTAGCTAAGGTTATTTAATTCAGTTCTAACCAATAGGATGTGAGCCAAAGTAAGGGTGTATCTTAAAGGGAAGGGACAAGCTCTCCTCTTTCCCTTTGCCCGCTCCTGCTAGTCAAAGTGAAGACATGGTGGTCCGCCATCTTGGACCACGCAGACAAGGGCAGCACGTGAGGGGTTGTGGAGCCACAGGAGAGAAGGAGCTTGTACCCTGACGACTTCATGGAGCAGACCCACGTTCCTGCTCAGACTTCCACGCAAGTGAGAAATAGATCCCTGTCTCCGTTAAGCCACTGGTATCAGATCTTTTTCACACACTGAAACCATTCCTAATAATGCTGATCCCTTAGAAGCTGCCTGGCTGGTCCCACCCTTAATCAATGCACAATGGAGGCATCTTCCTGGGAGTCAGGAAGATGACATTTGAACTGGGTCTTGGAGGGTATGGAGCTCAGACCACCCAAATAGGGGAAAGGAGGAAATTGGGAGACACAGGAAGGAGAAGGGACAAGTCATTCATCAGTTTTCTCTAACAGTTCTGAGCACACACACAAGTCCCCAGAGAATGCAGAAGGGATGGTGGAGGAATTCATGAGAAGCAGGAGAGCACCTACTCAGGTTAAACAAGGGGAAGAACGTAGGGCGTGGCATCCGTTCGGAGGCTTTTGGTTGCAAGAAACAAAACCCCTGCACAAACTGGAAGTCACAGGCTCACAGGACACCAAACTCGAGGTAGATGGGATGCCAGGCAGTGTTGACGGGGCAGCCAACAGTATCACCCAAATCCAGGGTCTCCCATCTTCATCATCAACTTCATCCTCCAGGGGTTCTGGGACAGCTGACTGTGGCATTCAGAGCATTCTTTGTTCACCTTCAGAGGGAAAAAGAAATCCTGGCACTCTCACAAGTAGGGAAGCACTTTCGCAGAAGCTGCCAGACGAAAACTCTCGTCTCATTGGCCAGAATTCAGTCCTCGTTCACCAACAAGGGGAAAGTTTCACCCCTCACCCATCTTGCCTTGATCTGAGCCAGTTCCCCACACTGCTTGCTGCTGCACCATGTGATGGGGAGTCACCACAGTGCACCCCTAACGTCCGCCTAAAGGACATGGGGCCAGAATTTTGAAGTATCCAGTCAAATAGCTCAGGTCCTCTGAAACAGGAGAGAAAGTCTTCAGCTCAGAATCAAGACACAGAGAAGCTTAAAGATTTACCTACCATTTTCTCCCTTCTTCCATTTCAGCTGAAAATGTCAGCTTGGGGTGGGGTGGGGGGAGGGCTGAGAATTAAATGAATAAACAAGGAAGCCCTTTCCAGCAGCCCAAGGAAGAGCAGGTATTCGCCTGGAGGTAATGTCGAAGGTTAAATACAGAAAAAATAACACAGTACACAATTATAGTTGTTCATTCTTCCGCTTAAAATGGGAAGTAAAGGTCACAAATCAAATCACCGCATTAAGTCCAGGAGTTCCCTGCCTCCAATTACCTCAGTCCCTTTGTTAGGGAGCCACAGAGGCATCCCGGTTCCAGTTAATTAGAAGGCCCGGGGCCCTCTGGAGGGCGGCCACACAGCTAACAGGTGAGCGTCACTGGGCCCTGGGGTTAATCTGCCCCATTGAAGCCACAGGCTCCGCTCCATGAAGTTTGCGTTGGTTTGAACAAAATGAGAAAAGTAAAGAAGACATGCGTTCCTACCAAACTAAACGTATTCCATGTAAAGCACTGTCCTCCATTCTGGGAGCTGGTCCTTCCTACTTTCATGATGGTGGAAAGTCCCCTGTTTTCTAAAATGATGGTAAGTGGAGAAGGTGAATTTGGGATTTTTAAGTGTCTTCCTGACTCAAAGAAAGGAAGAGTTGGCCACTCAGGGTCAGTGCCCAGAATTTTGTGTTCTTGATCAAGCTAGATGGTGAAATCCATGTACCTGGAGCCACTACCCTGGATGAGGGAGAAGCTTCACCTATGTCCCTCTGTCCCCTGATGGCAGGGACTCTGAAATGGTTACCTTTATTCTCTGCATCTAAATGGGCCTGGCTCACGTATTGGCCTATCCGACCAAACCCCACACCCACCTCTTCTCCAGACTAAATCATTCCATTCCCAGGACCATGGATCCAGGTTCTTATTTTCCAGCCCTTCCTCCAGATTCATCCTTTGCTCCCGAGGGAGCTGGAACACCCACCGAGCTGAGCCAGTGCAGGCGCCCTGGGGTAACACCACCCTTGGCCCCAGGCTGGCCAGTTTTGCTCCCAGGAAATCCTCCTTCCTACCCCCTCCGTTGCCCTTACCATCACCCCCCAGCTCCTTCTCTGCCTCGTTCTAATGCAGCCTCACAAACACTTCCTCCCCAGCACTGCCTGAGCAGCCCTGACCCCCTGACCCACGCGCCATCAGTCTGTTCCTCTCTCCCCCTAATATTCCCAGCCATCCTGGCTGTAAGGAGAAGACCTCTTAAGTGTAACTCTGCTCTCCTCAGCAATTTCCTTTAACTTGTTCAAGGTGTAGGCACAGTCTCTCAATTCTAGAAACAGCCCTACGAACCCAAGAAAAGGTTGCTGTGAATGTGCGTGTGTTCCCAGTGAGAATCCAATTTACACCAAGGTGAGATGCACGTGGATCCTGGACTCACTGCTCCTCATCTTACACCAGTCACCTGTCAGTCACCCACTGCTCTGGTGCCACTGTAAATCACACTTCTTTCATGAATCTTAATTCCATTCCACATCTGGCAACCAAAAGCTTTTCTATGGCTCATATCTGCAAAACTCAGGATAGAAGAGAGAGGGATTATTCAGTTAACTTGCTCAGAATAGACATCTACTGAGAGCAACTGAAATCAGAACCAGTGCATGACTCAAACCTAACGTTTGGGGCAGTGTCTTCTGGAATGACCAGCTGAGCTGATCAGACTCCCTGGAAAATGGCCAAGGGTCTGCTTCTTTTTAAGCAACAGCCTTGTGTTTGAGTTTGGTTTTGGATAAATCAGTCCTGGGTTGATAGAGTAAGAGATGAGATGAAAGAAGTATTAGAAAGCATTCTAAACCCTCTTGCCCTCTGAAGTTTATGAAAGTTGACGCAAAGACGTTGCTATGAACCTGCATTCATGTTACAGACAGTGTACTCTGGCAGGTGCTGGAGCCTGTCCCCCAGCCCTGGACCCCTCCAGAAAAGACGCTTGATTTCAATACAGCTTGTGAGGGTGTTGATATCCTGGCCCAGCATAAGAAATAACCTTTTATTTTAGAAAATGCCAAAGCTATTTTTTAAAAACAGTTGCAATAGTACGGTGCTAAGTGCTCATATACATTTACCTATACAACTGTGTTCATCGATTATTAATGTTTAGCTACATTTGTGTGCGCTCTCTTCCTCCATCCCTCCCTTTCCCCCCTCCCCCGTCATATGTAATGATTTTTTTTTTTTTGCTGAACTAATTGAGAATAAGGTGCAGAACCATGACCTGCAACCTTTAAATATTTCAGCATAGATTCATAAGAACAAAGACAATCTCTCGTGTAATCACAGTCTAATTATCAAATTTGGGAAATGTAACCTTGACACAATGTTACTGTCATAGAGTCCATACCCAAATCCTCAGTTGTTCCAAGAATGTCTTGGGAAGCAGCATTTTTCTGACTCAGGATCCACTCCCTGGACACATGGTGCATTAACTCTCATGGCCCTGGTGTCCATGGCTAACCTGGACCAAATCTGCAGCCTATCTGCCTCCCTGACACTGACAGCTTTGAAGAGAACAGCCAGTTGTTTTGACATGCGGCCCTCAATTGGAGTTTGTTGGGTTAGTCATTAAATTCGGGCCACGCACATTGGGCAGAACCATGACACGTGACAACGGGTCCCAAGTACCCATGTTAGCTCAGCCCTCTATGGGTGACGTTGGCACTGACCACTTAGGTAAGGCACTATCTGCCAAATTTCTCCACTGTAAAGGTACTTCTTTTTTTAAATTATGATCTATAAATAATGTGTAGGAAAATGCTTTGAGACGTCATTCAGAGTTCTCAGCTAAATAGTGGAAGGGATAAGCACGAAGCTAAATGGGTCGCAGTCTCTGCCATCAAGGAGTTCAGTCTGGCAGAAGACACAAATAGACAAACACTACATATGATGCAGCCTCCAATCCTTTGAGAAAGGAAGCAGGAAGTAAACAGATTCATCAACTTCCCACATACAAAACCAAACAAAATAAATGCTGTGGTCGAGGTCCGAGCTAAGTGCAGTTACCAAAGGACCGAACACCTAGTTCCATATGTAATGACTGAGAAAGGTTTCCCAGGGACGTACCAAAAATAGGGAGAGTCTGTGGGCAAAGCACCTGCAATTATAACAAGCCAAGCCACAGAAGAAAAGGTGCAAATAAACAATCAACATGAAAATAGGCCCAACCTCATCAGTAGTCAGGGAAATGCATGTTAGCATACTGTTCTTAACTCATCATAGAGTGGAAACTTAAAAGTGTGGGTAGTATCCAGTGCTGACGAGGGTACAGAGAAGTTGGTGAGAGTGTGAGCTGACGAGGGTACAGAGAAGTTGGTGAGAGTGTGAGCTGACGAGGGTACAGAGAAGTTGGTGAGAGTGTGAGCTGACGAGGGTACAGAGAAGTTGGTGAGAGTGTGAGCTGACGAGGGTACAGAGAAGTTGGTGAGAGTGTGAGCTGCTACCTCTTGGGAAAGAATCTTGCAGATCGACTAAAATTTTCAGCATCAACGGATTTTGACCCAGGTCTCTATTTGAATCACTCCCTGAGATCGAGAAAGGCATAGATGGTAGAATTTTAGTCCATAGCAACAAAAACTCGGTAAATGTCATCATCTTTATTTTTCTGAGTTAAATTGAATCTTGTCAGAGCCCCATGGACTGAGTTAGCTGGTGATTCAATTTCAGTCATTTGGGGAGTTCTGATCCCCTTCCTAGAGTCACCAAGGCCCTAGAGGTCTCGCATTATCAGAACATTCCTGGAAGAGCCATCTGGTCTCGACCATGTTGGCCTCCATGGTGCAGTTCATGGGCCCAGAAAGGAGAGCTTGGGCACAAAGGGCTCTGTATGACCCCCCCCAGGCACACCCATACCCCTGTCCACCCTAAGGGCCTGCCACTCCCCAGGAAGTCTGAGGGAATGGAGTCCAGGTCCCAGCACAAAACCCTTCCTAGTGTCAGAGGAAACTCCCAAATGCTTCCACCCCCAGGAAGTTTGTTTCCCATATCCCCACACACCCTCCCAACCAAGTCTGGGTGGGGGCCCCAAGGTTGCCACTTGGTTACTAAGCCACACCAAGGACTGTTGAGTCCTTCCTTATGTGAGTGATGGAGACATCCTCCACTGTGAACTCCCTGAGGGTGGAGCATGTGTCCTTTATCAAGTATGGCACCAACCAAGTATGGGGTCTGACAAGTTGTAGATCCCAGTCAGTGTTTTTGAAGTGAATGAAGAAACAAAAAAGACAGTTGGATGGACGCATGCATGGATACAAGAATGGGTGCATGGATGGGTGAATAGATGGATAGGTGGGTGAGTAAACAGCTGGATGGGTGGATAAGTATCCATGTGGGTGGATAGATGGATGATGGATGGGTGAGTGGATGAATGAATAGATGTTTAGGTGGATGAGTAGATACACGGGCAGGTAGATGGGTTGATGGGTGGGTGGGTGGATGGATAGATGGGTAGATGGGTGGATAAGTAGATAAATGAGTGGTCGGATTTGTGGGTGGATAGATAGATGGGAGGCATGGGTAGGTAGATGAATGGGTGGTTGGGTGGGTGGGTTGATGGATGGATAGACCACTGGGGGGAAAAATGTGATTTGAAAGATTCCTCAGGGCACACTGTTTTCAGGAAGGCCAGAAAAAAGGACTTCCTTCTTTCCCTGCAATCCCTTTAGAGGAAGCAGTGATCCACTTAAAAGCCCCGTTGGCACTGACCGATCTACTGTGTTGCTTGTTTCCCAAAGGCTTACGCCATTCGCCTTGGACTCTGAAGGATTCTCAGCATGGCTGGGGCCCTGTGTGCTGAGCAGCTCACAGGCCAGCGCAACAGACCTCACGCAGCACATGCCTCACCCAGGACACACCCTCGCTGACAAAAGCTGCTCCATGGAGTAAGACAGGTAAGACGCATTTGTTGGATGAATGAAGGAACCTATCAACCAAAATGTAAATAATCACCCCTATTTCTGCCATCCAGAAACAGAGCAATAGTTACCAATTTTGTGTATATTTTTCCATTACTTTTAATTAGCACACGTGTATTTCAGTACAAAATGGATCACACTGTGATATACCACTCTATAATCAGCCTATTTCATATAATAATATATTTTGAATAATTTCCATTTTATTCAATATCCTGCAGAAGCATAAGATGCCATTACATGAATGTAGCATAATTTATTTAACCAGCCTCCTTTTGTTGTTTCCAGTTGTTCATTACTTTAAGCTTTGCTATGATGGACAACCTTACAACTCTACTTTTAAAAACATCCAGGATTATTTCCTTAGAAGAAATCCCTATTTGTAGAATTGCTCCATCAACAGATATGCAGAATCACAAGGCTTTTCTTGAGTGTTTCCAGATTGTCCTGTAGAAAGATTGTGCTAATTCACACACAACCTGGCAGAGTGACAGAATCCACATGTCCGGCACATTCACCTGCTCTTGTTTTTAAAACAAACATAGAAGCAAGTTGCAATGCTCTCAAATATGTCTGCACAACTAAGCCCAGGGAGTTGAGGCAGCTCTTGGGAGAAAACTGTCAGCACTCCTGGTGGTTTTACTAAACACAGGATAGCCTACACCCATTTCTTATTTCTAACAAATGATTGTCATCATAAAAGTAGTAATTTTCACATTAAAGAAAATTGTGGACGTGGGAAGAATCAGAGTGTGGGTACTTACCTATAGTTTCACTTCCAGGAACAACCAGTGTAACCTTTCATAGCATTTCCTTCCAGGATTTTTTTTCTGGGCTGGATTATTTCTTTTATGTGGTTGTGATAATACAGTAATGCAGCAGTGTGTCCTGATTTCTTTTTATTTACCAACATTCTATAAGCATTTTTCTGTCTTATTACAGACTCCCAGTAAGCCTAATTTTAACAAATATATAATATTCCTTCAAGTGAATGGGACCTGGCTTAACCTTTCCCTACAGGACACCTAAGTTACATTCAAGGTTATTAAAAGCCACGTGGCACAAACGTTGGCAGGTGTCTATATTATCTCCTTGCTTTAAACACACATGACGATAATTAAGGAATTCAATTAGGGGGAAGAGGCACAAGTAGAGATGCTGACCCCTTGGCAGATAATCAAGTGAGGCTACAAACTGGTCACCTGTCACTTTTCTCAACACACCAGTGGATGCGATCTTGAGCATTTTTTCAGCAGGATATTGACAAAAATCACGGGGCCCAGAGCTACAGGCCAACAGGTTAAAGTATCCCCCGGAGACTCCTACCTGAGATCCCAGAAGCATTCCTGTCTCTGCACACAGAGCATTGGGGACTGGGCTTTCATGAACCCCTGTGCTTGCTATGGATGTGATTAGAAGGAAAAGCAAACACTCCTCCTGGTTTTGTAGCGATTCCACATTTTGCTTATTAATTTCTGTGGCAACTTTGACTTTCTGGATAACCAGCATTGTACTTTTGATGGCAATCACTGGGTCCAGGGATTTTACATAACCCCATTTTACAGCCACTGTTTCCTCCACAAGTATGCTAACGGGTGGGCAAAAGTACATAAGGAAGTAGGACTTGTTATGAAAAGTTGCCCCTACACACTCAGCATTGCTTTCAATGTGAAAAATTTTTAATGCATAGGCTGAAGAACGTAAGATAAATATAAACGACTAATGAACATAAGAAAACTTGGCCAGTCTCACCAATAATCAAAACAAAGAAAAATAAAACTGTAATACCTTTATGTCTCACATCAAATTAGCAAATAGTAAAAATGTATATTGTGTAGTGAAATGGATACTTTTCTTAGACTAGATGTAGGCTAGTTTAACCTTTCTTTTTTCTCAGTCAAATATTTTTATTGCTTTATCAACAACTGCTTAGATATAAATGAATCTAATGACAATTAATATGAAAACTGAGTAGCAGGCATAGGCCTCACTGTGTACTGGAAGGGCAGTATTCTTGCTGTTATGGGAAGGCTTCCAAGAGGTGATATGATGAATAAGTCTCTTGGTTCAGATTCCCTGAACCCAGAATCTGGTCTGGCTCCAGATTCCGAGAATTATTGAGTCCCTTTTGTGGTGTCAGTGAGAGAGGCCGTGAGTAATTCGTGGAAGTTGGTCTCACCCCAGTCGGGGTATTGGGCAGGGTGTGGGTGTGGGCACATATTGGGGATCCAGCAGGAGTAGGTCTGGGGGAGTGGGCTGTTTTCTGCCCCTGAGCTCACCATGACTTACCCCTAGCCATCAAGGAGAGGTCAAAACAGGACACCTCTGTGAAATGCAACAAATATCCTGAGCTGATGCAGGCAGCAGGGATGGTCCAAGATGCCAAACACAGGAAAGGTCCATTGGGCATCATCAGGTTTACAAGGATGAGAATCAACAAATATAGGATATCCATACAATGGAATATTATTCAACAGAGAAAAGGATTGAAGTCCATATGCCATGACGTGGTGAAACTTCTACTAGCAATATGCTAAATGAAGTAAGCCAGACACAGAAGGACAAATGTTGTATGAATCCACTTATATGAGGTACCTAGAATAGTCAGATTCATATCAAGTAGAATGGAGGTTACCAGGGACTGGGGGGAGGAGAGAATGGGGGGTTATTGCTTAATGGGTACAAATTTTCTGTTTGGAGTGATGACAAATTTTGGAAATAGATAGTAGTGACGGTTGCACCACTTTGTGAATGTAATCAGTGCCACTGAATTGTACACTTAAAATGGTTTAAGTGGCAAATTTTATGTTGTGTATATCGTCACAATTTAAAAAATATTTTTAGTGCAGAAAATAAAAAGATAGTGAAAGAGCAGAAGTCATCTTGGTGGTGACAACCTTGCACCCTTGTCTCAACTTACACTGCTTTGCTCTGTTGCCCTTCATGTTTCGTTCTCAGCTGGGGCCCTTCTCCATCATTTGGGGGGCTCCTTTGCCTCTCTCCTTGGTACTTCTCCAGTTTTTTGTCTCCCAATCTTCCTTTATGTTAACTTTGTTATTTTGGTAAAATATAAACTGCAGCAGCTTCCTGAGAAAGGGGCATATGGGATGTAAAGTTTTTAAGACTTTGCAAGTCTGAAAATAAGTTTACTGTACTCTCAGATTTGACTGATAGTTAGGCTGAGTAGAATTTGGGGTTGGAAATCATTTTCTTGCCATATTTTGAAGGCATTGCTTGTTATCTTTTAGATTCCAGATTGCTTCCAGGCTGAGAAGTCCAAAGCCAGTCTGACACCTGTCCCTGTGAATGTGACTTGTTTTCTTAAAATGGGTTTGTTTTATTTCTTTTCTCTGTGACAGCTCATAGCTTGTTGGTCCTCAATTCCTTGAAATTTCATGATGTGGCTCTATTTTGATTCATGGTAAATACACAAGTTCTTTCGATCTGAAACCTGTGTCCTTTTCTTTGGGAAATTTTTCTTGAATTAGTTCGCTTATTATTTTCTCCTTTCTATTTTCTCTCTTCCTACTTTCTGAACTGGTCCACTCATCTTCTTTTTAATTTTTCATCCATTGGTTTTTTGCTCTATTTTTCTGAGATTCCTCAACTTTATCTTCCAGTCATTATTTCCAGAAGTCGTTTAATCTCCAAGCAGTTTTTTAATTGGTTTTTAATTACTGATTTGTAGGAGCTCTTTGTGTAAACTGGATAGAAGCCCTTTGTCTAATGTATGAATTGCAAATATCTAGTCCCACTCTGTGACTTACCTTTTCATTTTCTAACTGGTGTCTTCTGAAATGCAGAAATTCTAAATTTTAATGAACTCCCATTAATTAATTTTTTATTTTATAATTAATGCCTTTTTTGTATCCTTTTTAAGAAACTTTTGCCTACCTCAAGGTCATGACAATATTCTCCTGTTTTCTTCTGGAAGCTTTATCATTGTACCTTTCATATTTAGATCTATGATTCATCCGAAATTGATTTTTGTGTGTGGTGTGAGGTAGGGGTCCATATTTCTGATAGTTTGCTTTGGCCTCTTTCTTTAGATGTCTGGTAATCCTTGGTCACCTTCACATGATTCAACATGAGGAACTAAAACATCTGTTTAGAAACTCTGAGTGTGTAGCTAGGGAACGTCAAGCATGAACTTCCCTATAAGTTCATCTAAAATATCTGTGCATTAGCATCTTTACAGTCTTTCCCCTTGTGCTGGACAAACTCCCTAGAGAAAATTCCTTCAGTCTCCATCCTGGAGATCCTAGCCTGGCTGTCAGTGTTCCAGGAGTCGGGGGAGGTGAGATCTGGGGGTCCCTGCAACCACCGCGTGTAGGTTCACTTAGCCCATCAGCACTCCCATCCTAGCCCATGTTGGGTCTGATGGCCCAGTGCAGAGTTGCTCAGTTTTACCTTCTGCAGAGAATAATGTCCAAGCTTCTGCAAGGTAGAGGGGTGGAGGGGATTCACTCCGCACCCAGCCAACAGAGTAGGGGGGAGATCTAGGGATCCAACTGCTCTGGAACAACTTTCAGCTTCCCAGAGAATCCCTTGTGCCACCTGCTCCTGCGTGTTTTGAGGATTTGGCTGCTTACAATGAGTTGGTTTTCTGTTTTTTCCACCGCCGGCTGGGGAGTCAGTCTTCTCAAATCTACTAAAGCAGTTACCACTCGTCCATCTGGTTCCCAGATTCCCAGATTATGCTGCTGTTCTCCTTTCATGTTTATGCCTTTTTAAAAAAAATCCCCTTTCTGTAGTTGGGGAGAGGGGGCAAAATGAGTATGTTCAATCTGCCATCTTTACCTGGAAGTTGGTGTGAATTTTTTTTTAAAGAAAGCAATTAATGATATGGATCAAGAACCTTAGAAATAGTCATACCCTTTAATTCCACTTCTAGACTTCTAGGAATTTATCCTAAAGAAATCATCAGAAACATGGACAAAAGTTCTTATTTTCGTGTTCATTACAGTGTTGTTTATAAGGCAAAAACTGAAAACACACTAGATGTTCCACAGTAGAGAAATGGTTTCAAAAATGATAGTACATCCATATGATGAGATATTAAATACTTAATGACAAGGGAAATGTCCATAACATAATCAGTAAGTGATAAAAGTGTATAAAACAATATGTTCAGTTTTATCCCAATTCTGGAGCAAGAGGGATAGAGAGAGAAATGACTAGAAGGAAACAGCCATAGAAGAGGAGGGGGAGAAGAGGGAAGATGTGAAGAAGAAGATTATACAGGAACACCAAAAATTTAACCATAGTTATCTTTATATATTTATTATTACAACAATCAGGAAAACATAATAGCTTTAAAGTTAAAAATAGGGTCTTGGGGCTTCCCTGGTGGCGCAGTGGTTGAGAGTCCGCCTGCCGATGCAGGGGACATGGGTTCGTGTCCCGGTCCAGGAAGATCCCACATGCCACGGAGCGGCTGGGCCCTTGAGCCATGGCCACTGAGCCTGCGCGTCCGGAGCCTGTGCTCCGCAACGGGAGAGGCCACAACAGTGAGAGTCCCACGTACCGCAAAAAAAAAAAAAAAAAACTAGGGTCTTGCCTTGTTCCAGCCACCCTGTCATCCTTATTTTTCCCTAAACTTGCAGTTTGCTTGCACGCCACCATGTCATGACTCATGAAGCCCCCTACCTGGAACAGACTTCTGTTCTGGCCAATATACCCTTCAATGCCCAGCTCAAGCATCATCCTCTCTTAGATTCCTGTCCACTCAAAGCTGGCTTGGGAGTCCATTCTCTAATTCCTAAGCCCCATGTGCATGTCTTTATTAGAATGCCTTCCACACTATTATAACCAGTGGCTTTATTTTCTATGAACTTCTGGAGGGAGAAGCACGTCCCGTTCACCTTACGTCCTCAGCCTGGGCACCAGGTGCACAGCTGAGCTTCACTAAGGGTCATCATACATCTTTGAATGGAACAGAGTTGAAGGGATCAAGAGGAGGAATGAATACCATTTTCACGGACTATCACTGGGGGCTTGGTTGTGTGCTAATCTCTGCTCTCCTAGTTTTCCATGACTCTGAAAAGTCCAAATGGTTGGACCTATAGGGCCAAGCTCAAGATACCCATGTTCATCTGGTGACACCTACCCAAATTATAGTGACGAAGTTTAAGAGGAAATCATCTGCAAACATCTGTAGACAGGCCTTACAAACCAATCTTGGAGAAAAATGGCAAACCCACAGGCCACAGCTGCCATTGACAAGAGTAGCTCCAAGCACAAGGCTCTGTAATAATTCTCATTATTTAACATCCTTCCACAAGAAACCATTAGAGGAACAAGGCTTGAAATTAGAGTCAAATGATTCCCCTTTCTCTTCAGTCTACACATACAAGAGCCCAGCAGCACAGCGAGAGGGGTGGGAAAGCTGTGCTCGGTTATACTGTAATTATTTCTAACTCTATCCCAAACCCAAAATACCGTCTTGTCACATGGCTTGTCATTTTTGCATGGCTCAGTCTATCAGAACATGTCATATCTTCCCAGCTTTTATTTCAGTATTCCTGGTAGAGTAATAGCTTACGCTAGAAGAGTTTTTTTTTAAGCTGCTGAAATGTTGTCCTGCCTTTGCTCCTGCAAAGGCTTGGGAACAGTTGTCTCCTGTTTGACATGGGTCTACTGCAGCTAGGATGTGCGCACTCTGCAGTGTGAGGGCACTGGAACCGTCTGGCCCAGAGCGCCAGGCCACCAGCCCGTGTGGGGCACATGGTACTCGGGGTCACCAGGGCAAAGGACAGCCTGCTCTGGGAACCAGATGTGGGCCACAGCCTCTCCAACCATGTGTCCAGCTATGCTGGACTCTGGAGCAGCTCAAGGCCACCCATCTCTTCCCCTCTGTGATAACGTTCCAGTCTCCTCAAGGGAACTCACTTCCCTTGTGGGATTGGAGACAGGGCTTTCCTTCCCCAAGCCAAGGGGCAGGCCTGTAGCTCGTGCAAGGCTCTGAGACTGAGCCCTTGGTCAGCAAAAGTCTTGAGCAGGGAGACAAGTTAGTCAGGAATGATGGAGATTGCAGCGTTCCTGCCGCAAGGCTCTTCCCACTGTTCTGATTGCGTCCTCCCATCCAGCCCCAACAGGCTTCCTTGGTTTCTGCCTACTTCTGAGCCAGGTCTCTGGTCTTCCCATTGATTCTGATCACTTTTACAATAAATTCCCTTTTGCTTAGGTCTAGAGGCAGTTTCTGTTGCTTACAGCCTGAGCACCCCGGCCACCCGTTTGTCCCTCCCCCTTTCCGGGGGTCCTCAGAGGCTGCTGAGAATTCCTGAGCCTGGGGATGGCTGCGATAAAGCCTTTTCCTCCTGGATCAGAACTGCAGGTCCCTTCCGCTAGATGAGCACCTCCTCGGGACCACCACCACCCCCCCGCGCCAGGTCTCCAGTCTTTACCAACCTCTCTTCCTCCTCTCCTATCTCATCAGTGCCCACTCTCTCTACTGGCTGACGGTCACTCCATTTGGCCAGTAAATCTTGCTCAGGCTGCTTCTTCTAATAGAATGACCACCCCGATGCTGCATGACCACCTGCCCCATAGAGCCGTTCCCTTAGACCCCGGAGGAAAATGCCCGTGCCCCCACCGGCACTTCACATGCCCCTGTTGGGTTACTTAGCACATTTGACCTTCTGTTACAGCTGTTTCCCCAGATGTCCCTTAAACTTCCCGACGGGAGTGATGTGTCAGCAGACTCAGAGAAGCCAGAATCTCCCCGCATTGTCCTGCTGCCTGCCAGCCATTGCTGGTGTGCAGCAATTCAGCTGCATCTATAGATAGATGTAGCCGGGCACAGACAAAGTCCCTGAGCAGAAGCCAGACATGTCCACCCCCTTTACAGGATCATTTCTGTAATAACGTGTGCTTGTCTTGCTCACCTCCTCTTGCATACCTGGTCTCTGTTTTCCATTAAATGTCAAGTCTAGTGGTCCACCTTGATCGGAAAGGGCAGGCTTTCACTGCCATTAAAAACATCTTATTAAAAAGATGGACGGATTCGATAACAGAGAGTTAAAAGGTGGTTTAGGTTCACAGTCTGCACCTGCGAGATAGGACCGCTTTCTGCAGAATAAATCTCAAAGGGCTTGGCCGAGCTTTCCTCCTCTTCCGCCCCCCACCAATGCACACGCACACACACACACCCGTGCAAACACCCACGCGCACACACACAGCTATAGCACCCAGCTACATCCCAGCAGGGCCGCCACTCCTCCCACACCCTTCCCACCCCCGCCCTCTGCCTCTGCTTCCACTCCATCCGAACTACCCTCTTCCTCCTCCACCCGGCAACATTCTTTTGGTCTCTCACGGCCCCGTTAAAACCCACCACTGCCAAGAAGCCTTCCCACCACCCCTAAGCTAAGTGAATCCTAACCCCCACTCTCCCAGTACCTTTTGTAGCCCTCTGATGGGCTAAGCTAAGTGAATCCTAACCCTAAGCTAAGTGAATCCTAACCCCCACTCTCCCAGTACCTTTTGTAGACCTCTGATGGGCTTACCAGCCCGCTCCTATTTACAGGAACTGGTATATGTCAGTGCCCCCCACCAGATCATAATTCCCAAGGGAAAAGAGAAAGAACACCTCACCTTTAGTTTCCTCATGCGCAAAATGGATAGAATCACAGCCACAGGATTGCTGTGAGAATTAAACACGTTAATCTATGCAAAGCACTTAAGCACCTGACACGTAGCAGTGCTTTATGGGTTACTGGGGGCCTGAGCCGTATGCCTTACCTGTCTGCTCCTGGTCAGTTCTCCCAACCTTTAGAGGATGAGGAAACTGAGGCACACACAGAGGTTAAGTGCTTGTCCCCAAGTCACAGAGCTGCTGAGTGGAGTCAGGGGACTCACACCCAGGTCTGGCCAGCTCTGAAGTCCGCCTTCTCCCCATCCCACCGCACCACCAAGCCTAAAGCCACCTCTGACTCATCCAGGGTCAGGCCCTCGACCGTTGCCCTTTTGGATTTTGAAGGAGGAAATGACCATGCCAATCCACCTCTTTCTTTAAAAAATCCTCCCAATTTAGAAGTGCAGCTTAGCTGCTTGTTGGCCTGATCTAATACCACCTTTGTGATCCCACAGCTGACTACAAGCAGATTTTGGTGCAAGATGGGGCCGATGGGGGTCAGGCAGGAGGCAAAGACCAGTTTGGTTAATTGAAAGCACTGTGGTACTTTCTGGAACAGGATGCGAGGGGGATGTTGCTCTGCAAAAGGAAGGCCTTCTGGGCTTCCCTGGTGGCGCAGTGGTTAAGAATCCGCCTGCCACTGCAGGGGATGCGGGTTCGAGCCCTGGGTGGGAAGATCCCACATGCCGCGGAGCAACCAAGCCCGTGCGCCAGAACTACTGAGCCTGCGCTCTAGAGCCCGTGACTCACAACTTCTGAGCCCATGCACCAGAACTACTGAAGCCCACGTGCCTAGAGCCCGTGCTCCGTAACAAGAGGAGCCAACGCAACGAGAAGCCCGCGCACCACAAGGAGGAGTAGCCCCAGCTCACTGCAACTAGAGCAGCAGCGAAGACCCAACGCAGCCAAAAAAAAAAACAAAAAAAAAAACAAACAACCCTCTGCCTTATTTAAAAAAAAAAAAAAAGGAAGGCCTTCTCCAGGAACTGGTCTCAGGAATTCCCAGAACACCAATGCTGAGTCTCTCGGTCCAGGAGATGTCCCCCCTCAGCACCCACTGCCAGAGACTCCACGGTCTCTGTAGCACCCAAAACTGCAGGGACCCGCTATTCAGCAGCCTTCTCATGCACTCTGTAGTGGCAGCACGCCTGAACAGGTCTGACTCAGGAAAGCAGCACTGATGGGCGCCCGGCCAGAGTTCAGTGCCCATGGAGGGAGAGGGCTCAGTGAGTGCACGTGTCTCTCTGGGCTTTCTCTGTACTGTCCTGGAGTGCTGACGGAATGCACGGGCAGGTCCACGCAAATCCACACCCACACCCAGACCACCCAGCAGTTCCACCGCTGGAACAACACAGCCACCAGGACCTCTCTGGTGGACATGCCCCCATGCTGGGAATTCAAGGGCAAGAGCACCAAGAGGGGCACCGTTCTCTCCCAATTCATTCATTCAACAAGTATTTACTGAGCGATGACCTGCTGAGGTTGGAATGCATCCTCTGCCAGCACCTCCCTTATTTTATCCCTGATTCACACCCCCGCTTGTTCCATAGGAAACTGAGGATGGGAAATGTGGCCCAACATGCCCGATGTCACACCTTAAGTGTGTCCAGGTCTGTTTGATTCCTGCATGTTAAATCAGTGTCCCCCAGGCCTCTTCTAGGTTTTTCATTGTGTTTTGTTCAAGAAAATCGTGTGCTTCTGTCTCTCCAAGTATATCTAGATGGAGGTTTCAAACTAGAAGGAGAAAGCTCCTTCCTTTCAGTCATTCAGTTAGCAAGCGGTTCCTGAGTGCCAACTTTGTATCAGGTCTCGGGAATAACCTGACAAGAATACCTCCAGACACGAGCGAGACCTGTCCCCTCCCCACACAGCTGGCAGTCCAGTGGGGATCAATGCAAACTATAGTGACCACTTCCTAAGCATGGCTCATGAGCCACAGTTCTGGCCCCTGGACTTTTCCCTCTAACCTATCTGCAAGGTTAGAATAAAACTAATAAGTGGGTAATCATCAAACCCACATGCCACACACACACACAAGGAAACATATCCCGTTGCAATGAGCATCTCATTTGCATACCTCTGTTTTGGTTTTGCTCATCACAGGCTAGGGTTTTCCTGTTGTCTTTCTTTTTCCCTCCCCTTTCCTTTCCTTATTTCCCTGATATGACAACCCTGTTTGAAGAGCATTGGAAAATCAGGCTGGATGAGAGAGCTATCACTAGAAGTGCATTGATACTATTTAAGACAGGGCTCATTAAAACAAAATAATAAAGATCCAGATGATAGCAGGGAAAGCAGGTTGTCTGGGTGCCACGGCACAAAATACTTCGTTAGTGTTCCTAATTAATACTAACAACTGTCATGGAATAAAAATATCACACACTTTAAGATCAGCCTGCCTATCAGGTGCTGTCCTAGCTGAAAAGCTCCCATGTCTGTTTCACTGTGATCTCTTTCTGAAATAATTGGTGTGGTTTGATTGATAATGTGGATTCCTCTTTAAAAGAAAACACACTATTTTTCATAATCAGAGCCGGAATGCGTAATGAGCAGGCGGGTGCTGCCTTCAGCATCAGGTCTGTCAAAGCATGCAGTTATTTCCATATTGATGCAAACTAAGATATTACACTCCCTCATTACGTTGACGTGGCACATCTTTCAACAGTCAGCTCCGAATCATACATTCCTTGCAAACAAAATTACCTTCATTTTCTCGTTTGGTTCGGCAGAGTTAGTAGTTAAAATGTGCCCTAACAAGCTAATCAACTAATTTTTAGAATATGTTGGAATCGTTTAATATTCTAAAAGAAAACAAGAAAAAGTTGCTAATGGGTCTGCAGGCATAAACAGAAATAAATAGACAACTGGTTCATTGAGCATTAGCATACTTAAGTTTGAGCCAGTCACGGTGAAATTCATTTTGCAAGTCAAAAAAGCAGTATCTATTTGTATCCATAAGCCAAACAACCTCATTTACTCAGTACATACTTGAGTAGATAACCTTGGTGTGAAGGTAACAAGGAGAAAGGATTCTTTTAGAGTAGTGTGTTCTCTGGGGGGAAAGCAGCCCAGGGGTGGAGCTGAGCTTTGCAGCCTGGGGTTGGCTTCCTAGCTTTGCCATGAGGAAACACTCAGCTTTATCTGGGGGAGTGGGGTCCAAGAACTCAGAGAAACTCCGAAGCCAAGTGCATCCCAAGGAAGAGGATGAACAGCTCTTTCTGTGGTAGGCATTGGTGAAGGAGCCTGGGGAACACTTGTTGAGGGGCTGCATCTGGGGTGGCCCCAGATTGGTTGAGAGGAGTCATCAGGCCCAGACAAACCTGGTGTATTAGTCAGCTCAGGCTGCTGTAACAAAAGACCACAGACTGGAGGGCTTAAACAACACACATTTATTTCTCCCAGTTCTGGAGGCTGGAAAGTCCAAGATCAAGCTGTAGCCAATTAGGCGCCTGGCAAGAGCTTTTTTCCTGGCTGCCTTCTCACTATGTCCTCATATGCTGGAGCGACAGCAACCTCTTGCTCTTGCTCTTGCTCTTCCTCTAAAGCCACTAATTCCATCATGGGGGCCCCATCTCCAAATACCAACATGTGGGGTGTTAGGGCTTCAACATATGAATTTGGGAGGGACAATTCAGTCCATAGCACCTGGGTTTAAATCTCAGTCACTGGGGTCTCACCAGCTGTTTGCCCTTGGGCAGGTGCCTCAGTATTCTCATTGTCACGTGGGGAAAAGGCGGGTAAATGACTCCCCTCACAGGGCTAGAGCAAGACTTTTGTGTGGTAATGGATACAAAGGGCTTAGCACACAGTATGCCCCACTTGGGTCTTAGCCATTATCTCCCACTCCTCCTTTAGAGAGCCCCTCATACCTTGTTCTCCAGGAAAACCATCTCCCCTCCAGTCTCCAAACATGCACATGGGGTCCCACCTTCCTGCCTTCGCTCACGCCTGCCTTCCTCCCGGACTGTCCTCCTTCCTCCCGTCGTCATCGCCCACCCACCTGAATCCTGCCCATCCTCATCTTTCCAGGCCCTTCTCCTGGACTCCCCCAAATCCTTCTCTGGTCCCCACTTAACACCCTCGCCAACAGGCACAGCCTCCGCTGACTTGAAGCTCTGATGTCACTTTCATCAAGTTCACGTGAGCAACTGTCTCCGTCCACTGCGCCGTGAGGTCTGGAGGAGGAGGACAGAGTCTTTGTCTTTTTTGGTGTCAACTTTGGATGTGGTGCTTGGCACATAGTAGACACTCAGCCCATGTTTGCAGGACAGAAAGGTTTGTGGATGAAGGGACAGTACTTTGCATTTGTATTGGGATGCTTCCCGTCTTCTGGGTGACTGACAGACAGTGGTGTATGTATTTTCATCCCTTTCACTACGATGTCCTTAGGAGGCCCCTCCCACCCTGCCCAGTCCACACCTGCTGTCTCCTGAGCCCAGCACGCCCCCCTTTTCCACTGGGTACCTGACACTAATAGAACATGGGCATTACCTACATGCCAGGTGATATTCAACATCTTTAACAACACATATGGCCCCCACCTGGACACATGGGACAGATGCTGGCAGATATGCCAGATAGAGGTGGACTGGCTACATGCCAGCCCTGCTTCTGTGTCTCCCCTAGAAGCCCAGCCAGGCCCAGGGTCAGGCTTACCTGTTCCCAGCACTGTGCCCGGCACAAAGTAAGTGACACTCAGTGGAGGCTGGGTGGAGCCAAGCTGCTCCAGGCTGACCAGGCCACACAGTGCCCATTCCCCTGCCCCTCCCCTGGGTACAGTGCCCACGGCCACCCTCAGACCACACAGCAAGCACTTCTTGTCCTCAACCAGCCCAACTTCACTAGACAGCAAAGATCAAGGACCGGAAATTTTCATTCGGTTACTGATCCCAAATGGCACTTTTTAAAAAAAATCTAAAATGAAATATAATCTGCTAATCATCACTTTCCCCAAAGACCTTAACTATGGCTCTTGGCTTAGGACTCGGTTATCTGAAGGTAATTAATGCCTCCCCTTGGCATGGCATTTTGCCATTGATTCCATCACACTTCACATCAGACCTGGTACTCTGATCCCACTTTTCACATGGGAAAAGCGGATGCTCCTTGATGTTGAGCAGTTTACCCAAGGACTTTACTACGAAGAGCTGAGGTCAGTTGCTGAGCCCAGTTCTTGGACAACTAAGCAGATTTACTTGTCTGTGTCCCATGTGCTTCTCTGGAGTCTGTGAAATCCACTCATCCCTTAGCAAAAAGTTCTACTCAGTGGCAACCCCTGTTCTGGGAACGGAGTGGGCAGAAAGAGCCCCTAAGACAGAAAGGAGGCTACATGTTCCAAGAGGGGAGGCGGGCTCAGGCCGCCGGAGAAGGGGCCAAAGAGAGATGGGAGGTGAGCAGTGGGTGAGAACCCAGGTTGACTATCGGATCAGAGGACTTTTAGGAGGTTTGCATAATTTATTTCCTTTTGAAAACTGCCATCTAAATGTGTAAGTATAGCCATGAATTTTCCTCTTTTGAAGAAAACCAATAGGCAGAAATTGCTAGCCCAATAATCCGCAGTCAAGGAGAAGTAGGAACATCACACAGTAGCTTGAAAAGGAAATTTTCAGAGCTGATCACGCAACCACAATTTAAGAAAGTGCTTGTTTTACATAGATACCCTTTTAAAGCTATACGGTATCATTTTTTTGACAATCAAAGTGGCAAAGATGAAAGAGTGAGAACATGCCTTGGGCAAGTAGTTGTGAAGCTGGTGGGGTGGGGCAGGGGGCAGGGCTGATATGAGGTAAAAGGGAAACTGAGTCTTCCTTCAGCAACAGCAGGGAGCCCTGCTTCCTCACAGCTCGTGGTGATAGGTACTCACTGGGAAAACCCAGAAACGTTATCTAGGAGGTAGAATTCTATTCCCTTCATTCATATCACTAAGGCAGGGGGGTCTCATCCTATTTTCACTTCTCTTTTTTAAAAAACGTAAAAACTAAAAGATACTTAAACGACCAAGCCTCAGTTTTCTAGAAAGGGAGATATAAGAAATGCTATAAATAGGCCCTCTAAAACTGCATTCAGGGGCCAGAAGACAGCTGAAGTTGCTTTAGCTGGAGTACCAGCCGATACACTTTCAGATGTTATGGCAACAAAACTGTGTGATGTTACAGATGCAGGAAACATACATGTCAGTGTTTCAGGCTTGCTCTATCCTTTGTGCAGCCATGACCTCAAACATCCACTTATAAAGGGGTTGTCGTGGAAACCTCACCCTCTGGACCCATGAGACAAAATGGCCCCAGGCACCTGAGCGACCAGCTGAGTGGGTGAGGGTGAGGAGAGGCAGAAGCTGGGCAGGGACAATGTGACCCACAGCCCCCACCAGGACGCATCCTTCCTGGGTCCCTGTGTGAGGCGCTGGAGCAGAGGTGACCAAGAAGGAGACTGGGGCTCAGTCCTCGGGAGGCTCCAGGTCCAGAAAGAACCACCGGAGCGAGTGTGAATCACCCCACTCAAGGGGGCATGAGCAGTGCCAGGACAGGTGTGGAGCAGAATGTAGGGGGGCGGGGGCAGCGGAGGGAGCAATGATGTCTGCGAGTTCAGGGAAGCCTTTCTCAAGGACGTGGACCCTCAGCTGGGTGCTGAGGGAAGGATGGGACCCTGCATAGGGACAGTCCAGACAGAGGGACCCACGTTCAGAATTTTGTTTCACTGCAGTGGAGTGTGTGCCAGGCGGACAAGTGAAAGCCACATCTGGAGAGGCAGATGTGCGGCTCAACATCAATAAATAGCTTCAGTACAAAAACTGTACGGATTTTTGTACAGCTGATAAGATTCTTGTAGAGAAAATACTTTTTTAAAAAATGCAGGTTGGGGCTTCTCTGGTGGCGCAGTGGTTGGGAGTCTGACTGCCGATGCAGGGGATGCGGGTTCGTGCCCCAGTCCGGGAGGATCCCACATGCCTCGGAGCCGCTGGGCCCGTGAGCCATGGCCGCTGAGCCTGCACGTCCGGGGCCTGTGCTCCGCAACAGGAGAGGCCACAACAGTGAGGGGCCCGCGTACCACAAAAAAAAAAGATGCAGGTTGGGACTTCCCTGATGGCGCAGTGGTTGGGAGTTCGCCTGCCGATGCAGGAGACGCGGGTTCGTGCCCCCGTCCAGGAGGATCCCATGTGCCACGGAGCGGCTGGGCCCGTGGGCTGTGGCCGCTGAGCCTGTGCGTCCGGAGCCTGTGCTCCGCAGTGGGAGAGGCCACAACAGTGAGAGGCCCGCGTACCGCAAAAAAAAAAAAAAAAAAAAACGCAGGTTGTAACGTTTTGAGGGGTTACTACAAAGTTAGATTATAAAGATTCTGACATTGAATGTTTCCAAATAGTTTAACGGTTCCTTTAATTTCCTGACTTGGGTATGGTAGCACAGCAAACTCCTGGAAATTAGCATCCACAGTAAATTTGGGGAGTTTTAGGATGCTGCATTTGGGCGGGTTTTGATTTTATTGTGTAATCAAATTATGTGCATTTTTATAATCCAGATGGAGTGGGGACAAGGTATCATTCTAAGAATCATTAGTTTGTTATGAAAGGAGGAGCCCTTGGGAATTCCTGTCTGTCCAGTGGTTAGGACTCCGCGCTTTCACGGCCGAGGGCACAGGTTCAATCCCTGGTCGGGGAACTAGGATCCTGCAAGCTGCGCAACGAGGCCAAAAAAAAGAAAAGAAAGGAGGAGCCCTAGACTGGGTCATCACGGGGAGGCTCGAGCCCCTCCCCCGACGTCCTAGCTGTGGGACCATCAGCCATCCGTCTCCTGCCTGGTTACAGAGATGCCCAGAGTGACCCTCATGTGTAGCCTCTAAAGCCATGCATGTGTCTTTTCCAGGCAACTGGAAGATATTTGAGCTTGATCCAAATGGCATGTCAGAAATAACGGGACTGAATGCCAAGTAAATTGAGGTGAAAAGAAACAGGTCTGCTCTCAGCTGAGTCCTCCTGGGGGCCTGGTCAGTTTAAGCTGCACCATTTGTGAGTTTCAGGCTGGGAGTTGCATGGTTTGGGGGCAATCTGGAGCTGGTCTTTGGGACCATTTAGAACCTCCAAACTTTTGCTGCAGGAGATGAAAAAAGTATGCTCTGGCAGTCAGAACAGACAGGTGTAAGCGTCCCATCTGGGGTACAGTGGAGAGAATTACTGAACATGCCCAGTGGTGGGCAGGGCATCCTCCCTCCTGATTCCCAAAGCTTGTCAAGTAGCCATTGGACCAGACCCACCCAAAGCGCCTGCAAACTCTCCAAGGTCTCCTGCTCTGAAGCACTGTGGCTGCTTTGCTCAAAATATACTTATTAACCATTCTGTCTTGTATATTAATTAGTTAATATTTTCAAAATGCTTTGATGATGAAAAGAGCTGCTTAGGAGCTAAGTTTCTGTGGTTATTCTACTGTTATGGATAAAATGCTGCACAGAAAATTCTCCGCAGCCCTGTGGATGATGGTGAGCTTTAAACAGAGAACGAAGTCCTGCCCCAGCAGTTGGAAGATTCCAGCACAATAGCAAAAACAAAACAAAACAAAACACCAGCAATGGAGTGCAATGAATCAGACCCTTCTGAGCATGGTGGCTGGAAATCTGCAGGCATCTGAGGAATTAGAGAGCCTCGGGCCATGCAGGAGTGGACGCGAGGAGCAGTCATTCCCTGGACTCCAAGGCATGAGAAGCATCTGAAACAAGAAGCCCTTTGGTTGCTGTCGAGGCTGCTCCCCTTGGACCCCATGAAGGGGCCTCACATACCGGAGTTCTTGTTCCCACAGCTTCACCTGAATTGCTCCCATTCTTATGGATGGGAAAGCTGAGGTGAGCCCCAACCAGAGCTCTCCTTTCCTAGCCTCGTCTCCCCTCTGATAGAATGATCCTGATACTTACCCAGTACAATGAGGCAGAGAAAATATTCTCCGGCAGCTAGCATGTGAATTTCTCTCAGGGAGACGCCCACCTTCGTTGGGAAAAATTAATTGGCAAAAACCCACTGGAACAGAAGCAAAGGTTCCAGGAGCCTGAAGGGCTGGAGCTGCCCCGTGAGGGTGAGCTGATGGAGCAGGGAAAGAAGAGGCAGGACGCTGGCGGTCAGGCGGTGAGACGGCAGAGGCCGTACAAAGCGCAACGTGGCAGCTTAGTAACCTCGAAAGCCGCCATGCTCGCGAAAAGCTTGGTGGGAATGAATCTTTTATGGAAACCAATGAAAGAGGTTGAACCTGTGTACAGGTGACGGGGAAAGAACTGAAATGCAATGTGCAGATTCGGGCGGGGACAGGATGAAGGAAACGGGGTGTGGGAGACTCCAGATTCTCGCAGGCGTGGTCTTAGGGGTTCCAGCCAGGTTTACCTAAATCCCTGCTTGACAGAGGGGCCCACCCCTCGTAGGGTGACACCAGAATCTGAGCTCCAAGAAAGCAGGGACCACATCTGCAAGGGAGGATTTGCCAAGAAGCCAACAGATTTTAAACTTCAGGGCTCCTCACTTGCATGGGCCCCTTCTGAGGCGGTGGGACCGCTCTAGCAATCTTGTATTTGTGAGTTTGTATTCTTTTGAAGAGGGCCCCCAATTGGATAAGCTTCCGGTCACATAAACCTGGGCCACCCCTGCTCAACTGCCTTGTTCACCACTGTGTCCCCAAAGCCTACTTGCACTGTGCCTGACCCGCAGTTCGTGAATTAAATCTGTATACTAGAGGGGTGGATGAATGGGAGGAAGGAAATATGAATGGATAGACAGTTGGGGAGAGGAAAGGAGGGAGGGAGGAAACACGGGTGAATGCATGGTTGGGTGGAGGAAGGGGGGAGGGATGGATAGAGGAGGGATGGATGGATAAATGGAGAGTTGGATGAAAGGAGGGAGAGAAGCAGGGTAGGAAGGAGGAAGGGAAGTGGGGAGGGATGGTAGGAGAAAACATGGCTGTATGGACAGTTGGATGTATTGATGGGTGGGTGGGTAGATGGATGAATGGGTGGATGGATGGATGGATGGATGGATGAGTGGGTGGGTGGGTGGGTGGATGGATGGATGAGTGGGTGGGTGGGTGGATGGATGGATGAGTGGGTGGGTGGGTGGATGGATGGATGGATGAGTGGGTGGGTGGGTGGATGGATGGATGAGTGGGTGGATGGATCGAAGGGAGAAGGGGTATAGGTGAAACAGTGATAGCCAATCTAGAACTGAAGAGAAATTGAAAGCTTTCGACTAAAGGGGAGGAGTTCCATTTTAATTTAATTGGTACAATGTCAAAAAATATCTTAGCTGAACAGGAGCTCAAAAATCAGGCAGCTCAAATTCCTCCATTTCTACACATAAAAGTCCTGAGCTCGTCATGTAGTAGAGAATTTCCAATAAAGAACCACCCACAAAGAGAGAAGTACTTACAGAGAGTCCTCCACAGCCACAGATAAAAACGTCAACTGATATTCAAAGAAGGAAAAACAAACTACAAGTTCTGTCTGTGTTCCCAGTTTCAAGGTTAACTATTTATTCTCAGAGTTTCCATCTTGATGAGTTCATTGACCACCATCAGCAAATTTAGAAGTGCTTGAATTTCAAGAAGAGTGTTTTCTCTCTCCAGCCTACAATGGCATAGCAAAGCCTTGGGAGTCCCTGCTGTTGACATTTCTAGTGGAGCTGTAACCAACAGCCAAGAGGTCCTTGTTCACACCTGCAGCTCCATGAAGAGGTGAACCAAAAGCAGGACCTAGGATGCTTAAATATTCTTCTCTGATCATTTTGCCCATTGCCCCTTGGTTTTGAGGGAAATCTGAAGGCTGCAAGAGGGAGGAAAGACCCCCCATTTGGCAAGAGTTGGGCTTAATGAAGTTTTAATGGTGATCAGCCATCCAGGTTAACTTTCAAAAGCTCCACATGGGAAAATTATGCTTTAGTGGGTTGAATTGTGCCCCCCTACAGTATGTCCACCAGAACCTGAAATGTGACCATACTTGGAATAAGGGTCTTTGCAGGTATAATTAATGTAAGGCTCTCAAGATGAGATCATCCTGGATGAGTATCCTTAGAAGAGACAGAAAAGAAGACACAGAGGGACTTCCCTGGTGGCCAGTGGTTAAGAATCCTCCTTCCAATGCAGGGGACGTGGGTTCAATCCCTAGTCAGGGAACTAAGATCTCACCTGCCTCAGGGGAACTAAGCCTGTGCACTGCAACTACTGAGCCCATGCACCACAACTACAGAGCCCGCGTGCCCCAAATACTGAGCCCACCCCCCCAACTACTGAGCCCGCACATAGCAACAAAAGATCCCACGTGCTGCAACTAAGACCCGATGCAACCAAAAATAAATAAATATTTTTTTTTTTTTTTTTTTTTTTTTTGCGGTATGCGGGCCTCTCACTGTTGTGGCCTCCCCCGTTGCGGAGCACAGGCTCCGGACGCGCAGGCTCCGGACGCACAGGCTCAGCGGCCATGGCTCACGGGCCCAGCCGCTCCGCGGCATATGGGATCCTCCCAGACCGGGGCACGAACCCGTATCCCCTGCATCGGCAGGCGGACTCTCAACCACTTGCGCCACCAGGGAGGCCCTAAATATTTTTTTAAAAAAAGAAAAGAAAAGAAGACACAGAGACACAGGGATGAAAGCCATGTGTAGACAGAGTCAGAGATTGGAGTGACTTGGCCACAAGCCCAGGAAAGCCTGGGGCCACCAGAAGCTGGAAGAGGAAAGGAAGGATGCTTCCTCTTTGGAGGCAGTGCAACCCGGCCAACACTGTGATGTTAGACTTCTGGCCTCCACAACTGTGAAAGAATACATTTCTGTTGTTTTAAGCCACCCAGTTTGTGGTATTGATTGCAGCAGCCCTAGAAAACTAATATAGATACTTTCTCTTAGTTGACCCGAAAGAAAACCCTCTTTCCTCTTCCCAGAATTTCTCCTTTGGTGATAAAATACCTGTCTAAAGGGAATGGAAATTATCCACATAGAGTGCTAATTGTGATTAAATTTCTTCCTCCTCCGAGAAATAGAATCCCCATTAGTTAGACAGATGTAAACATTTGGGGAAAGTGGCTCTGTCCCTATCATTGCTGGATGTTTCTATGTGGCCTTGGTCCCATGTTCATATCCATGTAATCAAGCTGATAATTACTTGAAATGTGCATTCATGTTCATAAAACATATTCTTAGAGAGTAGTTGCATACCACATGGTACCTTCTACATGATCATTGTTCAGTAGTTCTTTCTTCTACCAGGTGTGGTTCAAGTGATATTCACTTCAAAGATGGTACCTGCCCCATCGCTTTATTTACCAGGAAAATAGAGAATCTAAAATTTTAATTTAAAACTGAGGGAAAATATTTATTCCTTTGGAGGAAAACGATCTTATTTTACCAGACCCATGAGTTCCAAGTTAGAAATTTAATACTTTGAATTGGCAAAAAATAAAAAGGAAAGAAATCTGGGGATAATTTCTAAGTCATTACGCATTGGGTATATTTAGCAACAACATTAGGCTTGAAAGCAACTGTTAGAAGATTGTGATAGCAATAACAACGGTAAGCCAGTCTTGACTGAGTAGCAGTAATAGCTACTATTTTAACTGACTGTGGACTCTGCAAAGTACAAAGCCAGACGCTCTACCTACATAAGTAGTTCACAACCGGGGATGACTTTGTCCTCCAGGGGATATTTGGCAATGTCTAGAGAAATTTTTGGATGTCACAACTGCAGGGTCAGGAGCGGGGGCAGTGCTAATGGGAAAAGGCCAGGGATGCTGCTAGATGCTCTACAATGCACGGGGCAGCCCCCATCTCCACCAGAGAGAATTATCCGGCCCTGAATGTCGATAGTGTAACGGTGAGAAACCCTGGTTTACCTGCTCTCATTCATAACCTCGCCAATAATGCCCAGCAGACCCAGCCTACAGATAAGGAGACTGAGTTTCAGGAATAATAAATAACGTGCCCACATTCCCATGGCCAGTTTGAAACTCCTTAGTTTCCTCTATAGGGATAGATAACAAAATAGCAATCATACCAATAATAGGAACCTGGAAATGGGTTAAAGAAAGAACTTACAAATACTATTGGCGTCCGACAGCAGGTTAAAGCAATGCAATAATTTTCATGGCTGTGCACGTTTCTGGGTGTTGACGGTGAGTAGATCACAGGGGGGAACATGTTCTTTATAACCTGCTGCCCATGTTTGCCTCTTCTCGAATTTTTTTCTCTGCTTTATCATCCATAATTGGATAACTTTTCTCCAATTTTCTCCTTGGAACAGTGAAGATAAGGTTTCCGTTTAATCATCTTCCTCTAAGCACTTGCAATCAGGCAGGATATTGCAGCTTTTAAAATAAGACAATGGCATTTAATGACTTTCATTTCTTCCTATACAAAAGATTAATTTATATGCTGTAGTCATCGTTTCATTGGAAAATTCAACCTGTTCTTTGTGAAATGCTGCAATATGATTAACAGCTCTTTTTTTTGAATTTTATTTTATTTATTTTTTTATACAGCAGGTTCTTATTAGTCATCAGTTCTATACACATCAGTGTATACATGTCAGTCCCAATCGCCCAATTCATCACACAACCACCACCACCCCCGTGGCGCTTTCCCAACTTGGTGTCCGTACATTTGTTCTCTACATCTGTGTCTCAACTTCTGCCCTGCAAACCGGTTCATCTGTACCATTTTTCTAGGTTCCACATATATGCGTTAATATACGATATTTGTTTCTCTCTTTCTGACTTACTTCACTCTGTATGACAGTCTCTAGATCCATCCACGTCTCAACAAATGACCCAATTTCATTCCTTTTTATGGCTGAGTAATATTCCATTGTATATATGTACCACATCTTCTTTATCCATTCATCTGTTGATGGGCATTTAGGTTGCTTCCGTGACCTGACTATTGTAAATAGTGCTGCAATGAACATTGGGGTGCATAGGTCTTTTTGAATTCTTGTTTTCTCTGGGTATATGCCCAGTAGTGGGATTGCTGGGTCGTATGGTAGTTCTATTTTTAGTTTTTTAAGGAACCTCCCTACTGTTCTCCATAGTGGCTGTATCAATTTACATTCCCACCAACAGTGAAAGAGGGTTCCCTTTTCTCCACACCCTCTCCAGCATTTGTTGTTTGTAGATTTTCTGATAATGCCCATTCTAACTAGTGTGAAGTGATACCTCATTGTAGTTTGCATTTGCATTTCTCTAATAATTAGTGATGTTGAGCAGCTTTTCATGTGCTTCTTGGCCATGTATGTCTTCTTTGGAGAAATGTCTATTTAGTTCTTCTGCCCATTTTTGGATTGGGTTGTTTGTTTTTTTAATATTGAGCTGCATGAGCTGTTTATATATTTTGGAGATTAATCCTTTCACTGATGATTCTTTTGCAAATATTTTCTCCCATTCTGATGGTTGTCTTTTCGTCTTGTTTATGGTTTCCTTTGCTGCACAAAAGCTTTGAAGTTTCATTAGGTCCCATTTGTTTATTTTTGTTTTTATTTGCATTACTCTAGGAGGTGGATCAAAAAAGATCTTGCTGTGATTTATGTCAAAGAGTGTTTTTCTTATGTTTTCCTCTAAGAGTTTTATAGTGCCCGGTCTTACATTTAGGTCTCTAATCCATTTTGAGCTTATTTTTGTGTATGGTGTTAGGGAGTGTTCTAATTTCACTCTTTTACATGTAGCTGTGCAGTTTTCCCAGCACCACTTATTGGAGAGACTGTCTTTTCTCCATTGTATATCCTTGCCTCCTTTGTCATAGATTAGTTGACCATAGGTGTGTGGGTTTATCTCTGGGCTTTCTATGCTGTTCCGCTGATCTATGTTTCTGTTTTTGTGCCAGTACCATATTGTCTTGCTTACTGTAGCTTTGTAGTATAGTCTGAAGTCAGGGAGTCTGATTCCTCCCATGCCATTTTTTTTCCCTCAAGACTGCTTTGACTATTCGGGGTCTCCTGTGTCCCCATACAAATTTTAAGATTTTTGTTCTAGTTTTGTAAAAAATGCCATTGGTAATTTGATAGGGATTGCATTGAATCTGTAGATTGCTTTGGGTAGTATAGTCATTTTCACAGTATTGATTCTTCCAATCCAAGAACATGGTATATCTCTCCATCTGTTGGTATCATCTTTAATTTCTTTCATCAGTGTCTTATAGTTTTCTGCATACAGGTCTTCTGTCTCCCTAGGTAGGTTTATTCCTAGGTTATTCTTTTTGTTGCAGTGGTAAATGGGAGTGTTTCCTTAATTTTGCTTTTGGATTTTTCATCATTAGTATATAGGAATGCAAGAGATTTCTGTGCACTAATTTTGTATCCTGCTACTTTACCAAATTCATTGATTAGCTCTAGTAGTTTTCTGGTGGCATCTTTAGGATTCTCTATGTATAGTATCATGTCATCTGCAAACAGTGACAGTTTTCCTTCTTTTCCAATTTGTATTCCTTTTCTTTCTTTTTCTTCTCTGATTGCCATGGCTAGGACTTCCAAATCTATGTTGAATAACAGCAGTGAGAGTGGACATCCTTGTCTTGTTCCTGATCTTAGAGGAAATGGTTTCAGTTTTTCACCATTGAGAATGATATTTGCTGTGGGTTTGTCATATATAGCCTTTATTATGTTGAGGTAGGTTCCCTCTGTGCCCACTTTCTGGAGAGGTTTTATCATAAATGGGTGTTGAATTTTGTCAAAAGCTTTTTCTGCATCTATTGAGATGATCATATGGTTTTTATTCTTCAATTTGTTAATATGGTGTATCACATTGATTGATTTGCATATATTGAAGAATCCTTTCATCCCTGGGATAAATCCCACTTGATCATGGTGTATGATCCTTTTAATGTGTTGTTGGATTCAAGTTTGCTAGTATTTTGTTGAGGATTTTTGCATCTATGTTCATCAGTGATATTGGTCTGTAATTTTCTTTTTTTGTAGTATCTTTGTAAGCTTTTGGTATCAGGGTGCTGGTGGCCTCATAGAATGAGTTTGGGAGTGTTCCTTCCTCTGCAATTTTTTGGAAGAGTTTGAGAAGGATGGGTGTTAGCTCTTCTCTAAATGCTTGATAGAATTCACCTGTGAAGCCATCTGGTCCTGGACTTCTGTTTGTTGGAAGACTTTTAATCATAGTTTCAATTTCATTACTTGTGATTGGTCTGTTCATATTTTCTGTTTCTTCCTGGTTCAGTCTTGGAAGGTTATACCTTTCTAAGAATTTGTCCATTTCTTCCAGGTTGTCCATTTTATGGGCATAGGGTTGCTTGAAGTAGTCTCTTAGGATGCTTTGTATTTTTGCAGTGTCTGTTGTAACTTCTCCTTTTTCATTTCTAATTGTATTGATTTGAGTCCTCTCCCTCTTCTTCTTGATGAGTCTGGCTAATGGTTTATCAATTTTGCTTATCTTCTCAAAGAACTAGCTTTTAGTTTTATTGATCTTTGCTCTTGTTTTCTTTGTTTCTATTTCATTTATTTCTGCTCTGATCTTTATGATTTCTTTCCTTCTGCTAACTTTGGGTTTTGTTTGTTCTTCTTTCTCTAGTTCCTTTAGGTGTAACATTAGATTGTTTATTTGAGATTTTTCTTGTTTCTTGAGGTAGGCTTGTATAGCTGTAAACTTCCCTCTTCGAAATGCTGCAATGTGATTAACAGCTCAATCCCTCGCTTATATTTTTACTTTTGTAGCTTTCTCTGTGTATATTTACCTTCACTGTCTAATCTAGCCTTTGCCTTAGCATTAGGATAAAATTGGCCAGTGGAGCAGAAGGGTGATGCCATGGCCTCTCAGAGGGGCCCCCGGAATCCACCGTCCTCATCTCCAGATACTGCTGGTGCATTAACAAGACAGGACCGTCGTGGCGAATGACTGGAGCATTTGGGGCCTCACTGGCAATGCCTGCCTCGCCCAACAAACCGAAGTCTCCTGTGAGCTGACCTTAACTTTCTCACCTCGTGTTGCATTCTCCCACATAACGTCAGCTCTGGCCACACAAGGCAGCTCCCTTTCCCCAAAATATCCAGTGTATCCTCACACTTCCGCATCCCTTCTCAAGACTCTTCCTTCTGCCCGAATGCCCTCTCTCTGTCTCTTCCTTCAAAACCCTATTCTTCAAAGTTCATATCAAATGTCTTGTCCCTGAAGTCTTCGCCAACTCCCCCGTAGAATGACTCCCTCCTTCCTGGGCCCGCACAGCCCTTGCTATTGAAGCCCTGGTTTCATTCTGCTTTTTAGGATGATGATAACAGCCACCACTCGCTGAGTGCTCTTGGCGGCCAAGCACATGTGTTATCATGACAGCTCTGAGCTGCCAAATCATCCGTATCACTTTATAGACGAGGAAGTCGAGATTCAGAGAATTTGAGTGATGTGCTCAAGTTCACACAGTTATGAAGAGGGCTTAGTGAGCTGTGGGTTCAAACACTTGGAAACGTTTTCCTCCTTATCAAACCCAGTGGGGGGCTTCCCTGGTGGGGCAGTGGTTAAGAATCTGCCTGCCAATGCAGGGGACATGGGTTCCATCCCTGGTCCGGGAAGATCCCACATGCCGCGGAGCAACTGAGCCCGTGCGCCAGAGCTACTGACCCTGCACTCTGGAGCCCACAAGCCACAACTACTGAAGCCTGCACGCCTTGAGCCCATGCTCCACAACAAGAGAAGCCACTGCAATGAGAAGCCCACACACTGCAACGAAGAGTAGCCCCCACTCACCGCAACTAGAGAAAACCTGTGCGCAGCAACGAAGACCCAACGCAGCCAAAAATAAATAAATAATTTATTTTAAAAAAAACAAAAAAAACAATGGAATACGCTTTGCAGTGCTGAGAGAGAGAAGGGTCTGAAGTTCCCAACACAGGAGGGTCACCATGGCTGCAGCCTCCATGGGCAGCGTGGGCCGCCTCTCCCATTCACTGCACAAAGTGGGCTGGACCTCTCCCCAGGCCCCCTGTGGACTTGTTCTCATTCAGACATTACCACATTAAACATGCAAATGTGAAACCTTCTAAAGGTTCTAAAATGGTACCATAAATCAATATTAATAAAATGTGTTTATCCATCACTTACAACAAGATACCTCCCTCACCAAAAAAAATAATAATAATCACGTCACTTCACGTCTCAAACAAAGGGAAAGTGCTCCGCAGATCCTCCGGCTAAGTTCTGGTCCCAGCAACTTGCTTCTAATTCTTCCTGCTGTTAAGAGCGAGTGTGACATGTTTTCCAAGAGAAAAGTTGACCTTTTGGGATGGAGTCTTACAGTTCCTATTGTCCCTGGTGCTCACGAATGACGTGATTCATTGTGACAACCCCTCGGTGCCCCCAAAGCGATACATCACAGAAACTAGGAATTCTTACTGCAAAGGGTTTCGTAGATGCTGTCAGGAAAAAAGAAATCATAGTCGTAACAGTCTTGCGCAAGAAGACAGACTGCCTCATCTCTGGCACAGAAAGCCCTCACGCACCTCTGCATGCACATTCTCTGATATGACCTAACCCCATGATTGTGGATAAAAGAGTGGTCTCGGGGCTTCCTTGCTGGCACAGTGGTTGAGAGTCCGCCTGCCGATGCAGGGGACGTGGGTTTGTGCCCCGGTCTGGGAGGATCCCACATGCCGTGGAGCGGCTGGGCCCATGAGCCATGGCCGCTGAGCCTGCGCGTCCGGAGCCTGTGCTCCACAACGGGAGAGGCCACAGCAGTGAGAGGCCCACGTACCGCAAAAAAAAAAAAAAAAAAAAGAATGGTCTCAGCTTTCCCTTCAAGGCCCCCTGCCCACCCACTCTCTGTCTGCCACCAGCTGCTTTAATTCCAATGACTTAAATCTGCTGCCACCCAGTATAAAATGTGCCGTCTGCCAGACTGCCTGTGCCCCAGAAAACCATGGGAGGCAAAGCCATAGATGCCTTGGAAATCATCACTTCGGTGACTCTTAACCTTTTGAGGTAAACAGCTGTGGTCCTCTCTCCAGAAAAATGCACATACACACAGACTTACAGTTTCAGGGAGTCTACAGACCTACAAAGCCCATCCATGAAGCCCATGGTTTAGAACCCATGATCCAGTCCAAGAGAGGCCCAGAAAACCATCACAACTGGTCAAGATCCTACAGCCAAGGGCAGAAATAAGGCAAAAATTCAGATCCTGTGTCTCTTGGGCAGTACAGGTGAATCTATGCCGTGCTCCCCTGCTCTCCCCATGGTCCCTCCTGACAGCAACCCCCCTCACACTGCCCTCACACTGAATCAGGCACACCTTTCCCATGGTCATACATGGGGTCATTCATTAAGCTTTTTAATGAAGAATAATACACAGAGTGAAATGTACACAGCTCAGTAAATGCTCACAAAGCGAGCACACCAACCAAATCAACACAGAGCACATTCTGATCATCCCATAGTCTTCCTTATGCCCCTGCCAGTCACCCCACCCACGAAGATAAGCACTCTTCTGACTTCTATCACCACCAGTTTGTTTTGCTTATTTTTGAACTTTGTATAAATGGAAGCAAATAGTACATACCCTTTTGCATCTGGATTCTTTCACTCAAAATTATGTTCAGGAGATTCATCCATATTGTTGTATATAATTGTAATTTGCTCTTTTTCATCACTGTAGAGTGTTCCATGGTATGAATATGCCACAATCTAATCCTCTATTCTATTGTTGAGGGACACCTGGGTTATTTCCAGTTTGAGGCTATTACAAATAGTATTGCTATGAACTTTCTCATAAATGTTTTCTGATGAATAAATATATTTAACTATTTTGAGCATATACCTAGGAGTTGAAGCACTGGATCACAGGGTATGTATATGTTCAAATTTAGTAGATAATGCCAAAATGTTTTCCAAAGTGTCCAATTTACATTTCCACCAGCAGTAAATAAGATTTCCAATTGTTTCACATACTCTCCAAAATGTGGTAGTGTGAGTCTTTTTTTTTTTTTTGAGTCATTTTAATGTTAACCATTCAAATGTGTATTTAAATGTGGTTTAATATGCATTTCCCTGTGATTAATGAGGTTGAGCACCTTCTCAGATATTTATTGGTCATTTGGCTCTTTATTGCTCTTTTGTAAAACATTTATTCAAGGTTTTTGCCCATTTTTCTATTGAGTTGTTTGTCATTTTCTTATTGGTTGGTGGGGTGTTTTATTGTTTTGTTTTGTTTTTTGGTAATTCTGGTATGAGTCCTTAGTCAAATATAATTATTGCAAATATATTCTCCCACTCTGAGGCATGCTTCTCACCCCCTTTTTGGTGTCTTTTGGTGAAAAAAAATCTTAATTATAATATAGTCCAACTTATTAATCTTGTCCTTTATAATGAGTGCTTTTGGTGTCTGGTTTTAGAAATCTTTGCCTAGCCCAAAGATCAAAAAGATATTCTCCACAGATTCTTCTAGAAGCTTTATTGATTTTTCACATGTAGATCTATGATTCACCTGGAATTGTTTCTTACATATGGTATAAGATAAGATTCAGGTTTCCTTTTTTCCATATGGATATCCAGTTGATTCAGTACCACTTGCTGAAAAGGTTATTCTTTCCCTAGTGCACTGCAGTGCCACTAACCTTTGATATAAATCAACTAACCTTATACATATGGGTCTATTTCTGGACTCTATTCTCTGCCATTGGACTGTTTGTTTATCCTTGTGCCAGTACCTATGTTATGTTGAAGTATGTTCCTTCTACAGCCACTTCAGTGAGAGTTTTTTAATCATAAATGAATGGTGTATTTTGTCAAATGCTTTTTCTACATCTATTGAGGCTATCATATTATTTTTGTCCTTGTTTTGTTAATGTGGTGTGCCACACAAATTGATTTGTGGATGTTGAACCATCCTTGAATCCCTGGAATAAATCCCACTTGATCATGGTGTATGATCCTTTTAATGTATTGTTGTATTTGGTTTGCTAATATTTTGTTGAGAATTTTTGCATCTCTGTTCATCAGGAACATTGGCCTTTAATTTTCTTTTTTTGTGTTTTTCTTGTCTGGTTTTGGTATCAGGGTAACATTGGCCTTGTAAAATGAGTTAGGAAGCATTCCCACCCCTTTAATTTTTTTGGAAGAGTTTCAGAGGGATAGGTATTAAATCTTCTTTGAATGTTTGGTAGAATTCACTAGTTAAGCCATCTGTTCCTGGACATTTGTTTTGGGACAGGTTTTTTTTTTTTTTTTTCTTTTTGCGGTATGCGGGCCTCTCACTGCCGTGGCCCCTCCCGTTGCGGAGCACAGGCTCCGGATGCGCAGGCCCAGCGGCCATGGCTCACGGGCCCAGCCGCTCCGCGGCATATGGGATCCTCCCAGACCGGGGCACGAACCCGTATCCCCTGCATCGGCAGGCGGACTCTCAACCACTGCGCCACCAGGGAGGCCCTGGGACAGGTTTTTTAATTTGTTTTTTGTTTGTTTGTTTTCGCGGTACGCAGGCCTCTCACCATTGTGGCCTCTCCCATTGCGGAGCACAGGCTCCGGACGCGCAGGCTCAGCGGCCATGGCTCACGGGCCCAGCCGCTCCGCGGCATGTGGGATCTTCCCAGACCGGGGCACAAACCCGCGTCCCCTGCATTGGCAGGCGGACTCTCAACCACTGTGCCACCAGGGAAGCCCCTTGGGACAGGTTTTTGATTACTATTTCAATCACTTTACTAGTGATCAGTCTATTCAGATTTTCTATTTTTTCATGATTCATTCTTGGAAGGTTGTATGATTCTAAGAATTTATCCATTTCTTCTACGTTGTCCAATTTGTTAGCGTATAGGTATTCTCTTATAATCCTTTGTATTTCTGTGGTATCTGTTGTAACTTCTCTTTTATTTTGAGACTTTTCTCTAGTTTTCTTAGTGTTCTAGCTAAAGGTTTGTCAATTTAGCTTACCTTTTCAAAAACTAGCCCTTAGTTTCATTGATCTTTTCTATTATTGTTGTCGTCTCTACTTCATTTATTTCCACTCTGATTTTTTAATATTTCCTTCCATCTACTGACTTTGGACTTCATTTGTTCTTCTTTTTCTAGTTCCTAGGTGGATGGTTAGATTGTTTATTTAAAAATTTTCTTGTTTCTTTTTTTTTTTTTTTGAGGTACGCGGGCCTCTCACTGCTGTGGCGTCTCCCGTTGCGGGGCACAGGCTCCTCAGCCATGGCTCACAGGCCCAGCCGCTCCGCGGCATGTGGAATCTTCCCAGACCAGGGTATGAACCTGTGTCCCCTGCATCGGCAGGCGGACTCTCAACCACTACGCCACCAGGGAAACCCTAAAAATTTTCTTGTTTCTTGAGGTAGGCCTGTATCACTATAAACTTCCTCTTAGAACCATTTTTGCTGTGTCCCACAGATTCTGGTATGTCCTATTTTCATTTTCATTTGTCTTCAGGTATTTTTTTTCTTTCTCCCTTGATTTCTTTATTGACCCAATCATTGTTCAGTAGCATGTTGTTTAGTCTCCACGTATCTGTGATTTTTACAGCTTTCTTCTTTTAACTAATTTCAAGTTTCATGCCATTGTTCTAGGAAAAGATACTTGATATGATTTCAGTCTTCTTAAATTTACTGAGACTCGTTTTGTGTCCCAAAACATGGTCTATTCTAAGACTGTTCCATGTGTACTTCAGAAGAATGTGTATTCTGCTGCTTTTGGATAGATACCCTTATTGGTATCTTTTGGTGAAAAAAAAAATCTTAATTATAACATAGTCCAACTATAATTTCAAGAAAAAAAGGAGCACCTTTCAACAGTTGCTCAAGCAAAGTTCTGAGATTCATTCTGAGCTGGTGAACTTGGCCAGGTGCCTGTTCCTAGGTCAGTTATGGTAATCCAGGGAGATAGCATATTCTGATTATCTGGTCTAGGTGATGTGTCATCTCCTGGATCCCAAGGGTAGGACCAACCTAATCCACACCACATAGACTGAGAGTGGGGAATAGTGGACTTCTTAGAAAAATTAGAGAGCTGTTACCATAAGACACAGGTGGCTGCATTCTGAGAAGGCAGGAACCACAAACTCCCACTGAGGTGAGAGCCATAAGGAAATATATTGTCAAAACCAGCTCATGAATTACACCTGGGGACCCAGCTCTTCTCTAATAAATTGAAAAGAAACAGCTTTGTAGCCAACATACTGCTCACTTCGTAGTGCTGATAACCCACAGAATTCCACCCAGTGAAAACCTGACTCTGTAACCTGACTGACTGAATAAAGCATCTAGAACCTTTTGTGATCATGATTCCAACCACAGTGCTACTACAACCAGTTCTGTGCAGCAACCACTCCTTTTACAAAACTCCAAATTCCATTTCCCTGTCTTGACTGAATCATCTTCAAAAGGTAAAGAATCTTGGCTGTCCCCCTCCTCACTGAGGATTACCTACGGTTTGGGGAGGAGTTAGCAGTCCCCTCCCCAGGGAGCTGTAGCTCCAGGGTCCCTTTGTCATTTTCTGTCTCTGCTCTGGAGTAGGGTCTGTTGCCAGCACTCACCTTCAGCCCTTTTTGCCAAGATATTCTACATGAATACTACCAGTGCGGCAGATTTGTCTTAAAGCAATTTGCTTCTTTTACCAAGGAAAATGCTATTTTTAAGAGGAATAAATGGTAATGTCCATGTTCACAATCTTTGACACAGTATCCACACTTCTAAGAATTTATCTTTAGGGTTTTATAGTAGACATGCACAAAGATGCACGTTAAGAGGATGCTCACTGAAGCATCATACTTAATAGCAAAAAGAAAGGACATGAAGAGCCTAAATTCATAAGTAGTGCAAAGAGTACAGAAACAGTGGTCTCAGCTGAGTGATGGAATCGTTTGCAGCCGTTAAAAATCATGTGCTCAAATATTCGCTGACTTACCGCCTGCCGACGCAGGGGACACGGGTTCGTGCCCCGGTCCGGGAAGATCCCACATGCCGCGGAACGGCTGGGCCCGTGAGCCATGGCCGCTGAGCCTGCGCATCCGGAGCCTGTGCTCCGCAATGGGAGAGGCCACAACAGTGAGAGGCCCGCGTACCGCAAAAAAAAAAAAAAGAATCTGCCTGCCAATGCAGGTGACACGGCTTCAAGCCCTAGTCCGGGAAGATCCCACATACCATGGAGCAACTAAGCCCGTGCGCCACAAATACTGAGCCCGTGAGCCACAAATACTGAGCCCGCGTGCCACCATTACTGAAGCCCGTGCTCCTAGAGCCCGTGCTCTGCAACAAGAGAAGCCACAGCAATGAGAAGCCTGTGCACCACATCAAAGAGTAGCCCCTGCTCACAGCAACTAGAGAAAGCCCGTGTGCAGCAAAGACCCAACACAGCCAAAAATAAAAATTAATTAATTAAAAAAATTTTTTTAAATAAAATGCACATCAAGCAGGTCTAAAAAGACAGGCACCAAAATACTGCCAGTAGTTATTGCTGGGCAGGATAACAATGGTTGATTTTTGGGTTTTGTTTGTGAAGCGTCATCATTTCATTCCCTTCTTAGGAGATGGGGAAACATCTCACCCATACGAATAGCTAAAGCCTCGTCCACATCAACATCAGACCACAAACACATCTGTTTTCAAGAATTTGCTTCTGTTAACTGGGCTCCAAAGAACAATTGTATGTTTTAAAGCATTAATATTAGTCCTGAACATGATTTTATTAGTAGCAAAAAATTTTTTTAATGCTATAATGTTGGGAAAGCACCAACTTTCAAAACCAGAAGCAGGCTTTTGAGGCCAGCAGTCCCAGCTTGGACATAAAATTCAGAGGCAGGCCTCCCATCGGGCTGGTATCTGAGACAGCTCGTCTTCAGCTGCTAGACTGATGGGTGTTTTCCCTCCTGTTTTCCAAACTCTGAAATGCTGTTCCATTGTCTCTACAATAATACATTTCCAAAGGCTAAAATACATGTCATAGATGAGGCTCCAAAGGTCCCTTCCAAGCCCGAGGTCTGCTCACAGATGATGCAAATCCAACAGAAGTTTGGCCAGAAAACAGAAGCAGGTGAAGAGGGACTCCAAGAGAATTTCGACAGCTTCGTGCATAATCTACAGGTGATGAAAGGCACCAGGCGGGAATTTCCTCCTCTTTTAAATATGAGATTTTGACTCTCCCTGGATCCCTTGATTGATTGTTTTTACTGCTTCCTGCTACATCTTAAATTTGAGCATTATTTTAAGACAAGTTGTTGTATGTTAATTTACTTTACCAAATACACACAGAGCCGTCTTGAGAACTGACATGATAGATGATAACTGCGCTGGCTATTGGCCCCAAAGGCGGTAATCTGTGTTTTGAAATTCCTTAATTATATGTGTACACAGTGACTCTAATAGCCCCCATAGAGGCCCTGGGACCAGCCCTAGTCCCTAAACACTGTCTCAGAAACAGGAATAAAAACTTATAAAGGAAGAGTTTTAAATTGCTGATGGGGATAAATCATATAAAAAAATCTGTAATGTGGTATACAAGACATCCTAATCACCACATCTGTAATTACAAAGAAGAGTAAATCACTAAAAAAGAAAAAATTGTGTCCCCGATACAGTAAAGAAGAATAATTACCTTTTAACTCGAAACTGCCATACTGATATTGGATGACTTGAGCTAGCCCTTGGGAAATGTAAGGATGACAAAGGAAATCAACTTTCAGACCTGTGAAGAGAGTGCTGGTGGCTTCCACAGGGGCTCCTGTCTTATTTTTTTTTACACAGCAAGATAAATAAATGAGCCGCTCAAACAGTCATGCTTGTGAGAGTGCTTCTGTGTAAATACCCAAATTTTAAAAACAAAAAGCCGTTCTGTTTTACCACATACACTCCTGATTACTAAGTAGTCTGTGTGTCTCTTCACAATGTGCATAAAATGTTTCCACATGGTGCCGCTGGTGTGTGCTCCCCGAAGCCCCAGGGGCCTAGCTGGGCAGACAGCACTGCCCCATTGTACAGAAGAGGAAACCAAGGCTGGATGGATTGCTGCCTGGCAGACAGTCCCACAGTCCGGAGGGGTGGGGCCTGGAGCAGAATCCAGTCCTCTGAGCTGTTCCCTGCAGTGCAAGAGCCTTCGGTGCCAAGGACAGAAAAGGAGTCGTGGGGAGGTCATCTGTACCACACAGCCCTGGCCCAGGCCGGATGGCTGGTGGAGGGGTGGGGGTGGGGCCAGAGACCTGGAGCTCAGAAACGCTGTCCAGCCACCACTGGGATGGCTCAGTGAGGAGCATGCCCCATTCCTGCTGCTGGTGCCAACTCTCCTCCAGGTGGCAGTGGCAGCTACCTGGGGACAGATCCCAGTCTTGCCATGTTTACACAACAATGTGAATATACTTAGTACTACTGAACTGACTTTTTTAAATGGTAAATTTTAGTTACGTATATTTTACCACAATAAAAAGGCACAAATGCTATATTTTTTAAATATCTAAAAAGATTTCCAGTTCTACAGGTAAGGAGCTTAGAAGTCCCCACTCCATCCTAACAACAAGCAAAAAGCTGAACAAACTGAATCAACAACTCTTTGATCAGTAAGTGAAGTTACAGGGCAAACGGCTGCCCCAGAACTGGAAAGAGAGACAGGCAGGTACAGAGAATCGCAACTTAATGGAGTAGAAACCTCCACAGGAACCAGTGCCAGGCTAGAAAAACCTGAACAAATTGCTGGAGGCTCCATGAGGGCAAGTCCAAGAGTTTAAAATTCCAGGGAGACCCGGTCTAGGCGGGACCCCTGGTCTTTGTGAATTTTGCCCTTAGGAGCTCTACCAGGTTCTCTTAGTAAATATCAGAAAACTCCCCTCACGCTGTGGGGAGGGGGAAATGAACTTTTATAAAATATGCAAGAGCATTCTATCCGGGACTTCCCTGGTGGCACAGTGGTTAAGAATCCGCCTGCCAGTGCAGGGGACACGGGTTCGAGCCCTGGTCCGGGAAGATCCCACATGCCATGGAGCAACTAAGCCCGTGCGCCACAACTACTGAGCCTGCGCTGTAGAGCCAATGAGCCACAACTACTGAGCCCTCGCACCACAACTACTGAAGCCTATGCGCCTAGAGCCCACGCTCCGCAACAAGAGAAACCACCTCAATGACAAGTCTGCGCACCGCAATGAAGAGTAAGCCCCACTCACCGCAACTAGAGAAAGTCTGCATGCAGCAACGAAGACCCAACACAGCCAAAAATAAATAATTTTTTTTTTTTTTAAAGAGCACTCTATCCTCTTAACAAGGCCTTCCCTGGGGAGAAACTAGTTAACCAGAATCTAACCTGTTAAGGGTTTATCAGAACCTAACTGACGTGTAGGAAGGGAAATACTCCACTCAAGTCCACTCTAGCCATTCTGTCCCACCTTAGGGGGGAGGAAAAAGCAAGCTGAGAAACACTTGTCAAGTCACAAACACAAGCTCACTAAAAGGCCCTCCCCCCACCTCACCAGCACATTACTAAAGGCCTATTTTCAGCAATTCTTTTACCCAGTACATCATGTCCAAATATCAACTAAAAACTTATAAGGAATACTAAAATGCAAAAAGCGCAGTTTGAAGAGACAAAGCAAGTGTCAAAACCAGACATGGCAGGGATGTTGGAATTATCAGACTGGGAATTTAAAACAACTATGATTATAAACAACAAGGTCCTACTGTATAGCATAGGGAACTATATTCAATATACTGTGATAAACCATAATGGAAGAGAATGAAAAAAATGTAGATCTGTTGGTACATATAACTGAATCACTTTGCTGTACAACAGAAATTAACACAACATTGTAAATCAAATATACTTGAATAAAATAAATTTTAAAAATTAAAAAAAATTTTTAAATAAAACAACTATGATTAATATACTAAGGGCTCTAATGGATAAAGTAGAGAGCATGCAGGAACAGATGGGCGAGGTAAGCAAAGAGATGGAAATCCTAAGAAAGAACCAAAATGAAATACTAGAGATCAAGAACACTATAATAGGAATGAAGAATGCCTCAGATAGGCTCATTAATAGATTGGACACAGCTTGAGGAAGGAATCCCTGAGCTTGAGGATATGACAACAGAAACTTCCAAAATTGAAAATCAAAGAGAAAAAAAATTGAAAGAAAAAAAAAAGAACAGAATATCCAAAGACTGTGGGAACTACCAAAGATGTAACATATGAATCACAGGAACACCAAAAGGAGAAAACACAGAAAGGGACAGAGGGAATATTTGAAGCAATAATGACTGAGAATTTCACCCAAATTAATATCAGACCCCAGACGACAGATCCAGGAAGCTCAGAGAACACCAAGTAGGAAAAATACCAAAAGATACCTAGGCATATCATTTTCAAACTACAGAAAATTAAAGGTAAAGAAAAAATCCTGAAAGAAACCAAAGGAAAGAAAACTTTCCCTATAGAGAAGCAAAGATAGGGATTACATCCACCTTCTCAGAACCATGCAAGCAAGAAGAGAGTGGAATGAAATATTTAAAGTGTTGAGGGAAAAAAAAACACAAACCTAGAATTCTGTGCCCTGTGAGATTATCCTTCAAAAGTGAAGGAGACATAAAGCCTTTCTCAGACAAAGAAATTAAGGGAATCTGTTGCCAGTAGACCAGCCTTGCAAGAAATGTTAAAAGAAGATCTTTAGAGAGAAGGAAAATGATACTTGGATCATTAGAAACTTGGATCTACAGAGAGAAAGGGTGAAGGGGGTCAAAAGGTACAAATTTCCAGTTTTAAGATAAATAAGTCATGGAGATGTCATGTACAGCATGATGACTATAGTTAATAATACTGTACTGCATATTTGAAAGTTGCTAGGAAAGTAGATCTTAAAAGTCCTCATCACAAGAAAAAAAAACCTTTGTAACTATCTATAGTGACAGATGTTGACAATTTATTGTGGTGATCATTCCACAGTAAACAGTCATCTCTCAGTGTCCACAGGGGACTGGCTCCAGGACCCACCATGGATGCCAAAATCCACTTATGCTAAAGTCTTATAGTCAGCACACTGTATCCACAGGTTCTACATCTGTGGATTCAACCAACTATGGATTGTAAACATATTTATATGATAGTATATGTTGTGAAAAAAATCCCTGTATAAGTGGACCCATGCAGTTCAAACCCATGTTGTTCAGGGGTCAACTGCATACAATTATCAAGTAATTATGTTGTACCTGAAACTAATATAATATGTCAGTTATACCTCAATTTAAAAAAATGATGTGGACCAGAGTATGAAACTACTATATCCCCATCATGAGTAGAAATCATGACAGCTCTCATCCTAATTTAAAATATATTTGAATTAGAATTATTTTGTTATTATGTAGTACCCGCACTACCCATGAAGCAGTGTTACATGAAGGTAGGCTGGGATTAACTGTAAATAAATGTATATTGCAAAGTGGTGTAAAAATTTTTTTAAAAAAGCTCCCCCCAAAGTGTAACTGATCTGATAAGAAAGGAGGGAAAATGAAACCATGTAATATGCTTGACCACAAAAGTCAGAAAAAAGAGTGAGAGACAAAAATAGGAAAAAGAACAAAGGAAAAAATAGAAAAAAGTAATGAATATGGTAGATATTAATTCAGCTATATGAATAATCATTTTGAATGTCAATAGTCTAAATGCACCAAATAAAAGACAGAGATTATCAGAGTGAATCCGAAAACAAGACCCAACTACATTTCATCTATAAGGAACCCACTTTATAAAAACACATATAGATTGAAAGTAAGTGGATGGAGAAAGATATACCATGTTAATACCACTTAAAGCCAGAGTAGGTATAGTAATTTCAGACAGAGCAATGAAAGTTATCAGGGATAAAGAGGGCATTACATAAAGAAAAGGGGTCAATTCTCCAAGAAGACATAACAATCTTTAATGTGTATGCTCCTAACAACAGAGCATCAAAATATATGAGGCAAGAACTGATAGAACTGCAAGAAGAAACAGATGAATCCATATTATAGCTGGAGACTTCAACAACCCTCTATCAGAAATGAACAGATCCAGCAGGCAGAAAATTAGTAAGGACATGGTTGAACACCATCAATCAACTGGATATAACAGACATCTATTGACTTCTTCATCCACATTCTTCCCAAGTTTAAATGGATCATTTATCAAGATAGACCATATTATGGACCATGAAACACTTTAACAAATTTAAATGAATTTAAATCATATAATATCTGCTCTCAGACCACAATTGAGTTAAACTAGAAATCAATAAAAAGAAATGTAACTGGAAAAATCTCAACATATGTGGAGAGTAAACAACATATTGGTCAAGAAAGAAATAACATGGGTCAAAGAAATCTCAAGAGAAATTAAAAGTATTTTGGACTAGATAGAAATGAAAACACAACCAGTCAAAATTTATGAGATATAGTGAAAGTAATGCATAGAGGGAAATTTACAGCATCAGATGTATATACTTAGATGAGAAGAAAGAACTAATATCAATTATCTAAGATTCTGCCTTGGGAAACTGGAAAAGGAAGAGCAAATTAAATCCAAAATAAACAGAAGAAAAGAAATACTAAAAATTAGAGCAGAAGTCAATGAAATTGAAAACAAGAAATCAGGGACTTCACTGGTGGTGCAGTGTTTAAGAATCTGCCTGCCGACAGGAATAAAGATGCAGACGTGGACTTGAGGACATGGGGAGGGGAAAGGGTAAGCTGGGATAAAGTGAGAGAGTGGCATGGACATATATACACTACCAAATGTAAAATAGATAACTAGTGGGAAGCAGCCTCATAATACAGGGAGATCAGCTCGGTGCTTTGTGTCCACCTAGAGGGGTGGGATAAGGAGGGTGGGAGGGAGACACAAGAGGGAGGAGATATGGGGATATATGTATATGTATAGCTGATTCACTTTGTTACACAGCAGAAACTAACACACCATTGTAAAGCAATTATACTCCAATAAAGATGTTAAAAAAAGAAAAAAAAAGAATCCGCCTGCCAATGCAGGGGACACGGGTTCAAGCCCTGGTCCGGGAAGATCCCACATGCCATGGAGCAACAAAGCCTATGTGCCACAACTACTGAGCCTGCGCTCTAGAGCCTGTGTGCCACAACTGCTGAGCCCACGTGCTGAAACTACTGAAGCCCGCATGCCTAGAGCCCATGCTCTGCAACAAGAGAAGCCACTGCAATGAGAAGCCCATGCACTGCAACAGAGTAGCCCCCACTCACCGCAACTAGAGAAAGCCCGCACGCAGCAACGAAGACCCAACACAGCCAATAAATAAATAAATAATTTTTTTAATTAAAAAAAAAAAAACAGAAAGCACCAGACCCAGATGTGTTCACTGGTGAAATCTATCAAGCATTTAAGGAAAAAAATTATACCAATTTTCTACAATCTCTTTCAGAAGATATAAGTGGAAGGAACACTTTGTAACTCATTCTATCAGGCCGGTATCACCCTCATACCAAAAGAGACAAAGACATTACATCAAAAGAAAACTACAGATCAATATCTCTCATGAACATGGATGCCAAGATCCTCAAAAAATAAAATTAGTAAATTGAATCAAACAATATATGAAAAGAATTATACACCATGACCAAGTGGTTTTTATCCCAGGTATGCAAGGCTGGTTCAACATCCAGAAGTCAACTAATGTAATCCATCATATCAATAGGCTAAAGAAGAAAAGTCACATGATCATATCAACAGATGCAGAAAAAGCATTTGACAAAACCCAACACCCATTCATGATAAAAACTCAGTAAACTAGGAATAGAAGGAAACTTCCTCAGCTTGATGAAGAATATCTACAAAAACCCACAGCTAAGATCATACTTAATGGTGAGACATTTGAAGATTTTCCACTAAGATTAAGAACAAGGCAAGGATGTCCCCTCTCATCACTCCTTTTCAACATCATACTGGAAGTCCTAGCTAATGCCATAAGACAAGGAAATAAAAGGTGTACTTACTGGGGAGCAAGAAATATAGGTTTGCAGATGACATGATTATCTATGTAGAAAATGCAAAACAACAACAACAACAAAAGCTCTGGAACTAATAAGCAGTTACAGCGAGGTTGCAGATACAAGATCAACATACAAAAGTTGATCGCTTCTTTTTAATGACAAGGAACACGTGGACTTTGAAATTAAAAACACAATACTATTTAACACCTAAATAATGAAATACTGAGGTATACATCTAACAAAATACGTTCAAGATTTATACGAGGAAAATTATAAAACTCCAATGAACAAAATCAAAGAAGAACTAAATAAATGGAGAGATATTCCATGTTCATGGGTAGGAAGACTCAATATTGTCAAGATGTCAGTTCTTCCCAATTTGATCTAGAGATTCAATGCAATGTCAATCAAAATCCCAGCAAGTTATTTTGTGGGTATTGACAAACTGATTCTAAAGTTTATATAGAGAAGCGTAATACCCAGAATGACGAACACAGTATTGAAGAATAAAAACAAAGTCAGAGGACTGACACTATTGACTTCAAGACTTACTCTAAAGCTACAGTAATCAAGACAGTGTGGTATTGGTGAGAGAATAAGAAATAGACCAGTAAAACAGAATACAGAGAGAAATAGAACCACATAAATATAGTCAACTGATCTTTAATGAAGAAGCAGAGGTAATACACGCGAGGAAAGATAGCCTTTTCAACAAATAGTGTTGGAACAACCGGACATCCAAAAAAAAAAAAAAGTCTGAACACAGATCTTATGCCCTTCACAAAAATTAACTCAAAATGGATCACAGATCTAAATGTAAAATGCAAAACTATAAAACTCCTAGAAGATAACATAGGAGAAAATCTAGATGACCTTGGGTTTGACAATGAGTTTTTAGACATGACTCCAAAGGCACAATCTATGAAAGAAAGAATTGATAAAAGGAGTGTCATCAAAATTCTATAATTTTTCTCTGTGAAAGACACTGTCAAGAGAATAAAAAGACAAGCCACAGAACTGGGAGAAAATTTTTGCAAAAGGCACATGTGCTAAAGGACAGTTATCCAAAATATGCAAAGAGTTCTTAAAACGAAACAACAAGAAAACAAACAACCCAATTTAAAAATAGGCCAAAAATCTTAACAGACGCCTCACCAAAGAAGATAAACAGATGGCAAATAAGCTTGTGAAGAGATGCTCCACATCATATGTCATCAGGGAACACAAATTAAAACTATGACAAAATACCACTACACACCTATTAGAGTGGCCAAATCTGTAATCCTGACAACACCAAATGCTGATGAGGATATAGAGCAACAAGAACTCTCATTCATTGCTGGAGGGAATGCAAAATGGTACAGATGCTATGGAAGACAGTTTGCCAGTTTCTTATGAAACTAAACATACTCTTATCACATGATCCAGCAATCATGCTCCTTGATGTTTACCTAAAGGAGCTGAAAGTTTATGTCCACACAAAAGCCTGCACATGATGTCTATGGCAGCTTCATTCATAAAACAGGGATAACAAAGCACCCACCTGAAACATCTGTTGAAGAACCCACTGGGATAATGCCAAATTGTGCTCTGCGATTGGCAATGACTGCTATTAACTTCACCCCACACAGGCCAGGAGGAAGCTGATGTTAACCAACCCACACAGGTCCCGTAGGGCAGGGTTACCACCTGCAGGGTCACATCCATGCCCAAAGCCTGGGAGGGGAGGAGGCCTGAACAAAGGGTCAGAAGCCCAGATGGTCAGTCCAGGGCAGCCTGAGGTCAGGAGCCAAAGAAGAGGGACCAGTGAGGAGAGCCTGAAGCGAGGTTGTGCCAGAACAGACACTGAGGGAGGCCCACCGGTCACTGAGACCCTGCCAGTGCCCAGCCTCTGAAGGCTGCCATTCCGGCCTTCATCCAGACCCCTCAGCCCTACATCTCCCCACCCAGACTGGGCACACACAGACCAAGCCCCACGTATAGTAGAAAGAGCAGTGAACATGGCCCCTGAGGACCTGGCAGAACTCAAGGCCAAGGCCAAAGTCATACTCAAGTCATTGCATAAACCAAGGTCCACCCCAGCCTGACTCCGGAGTGGACATCTTCCCATTAATTGCACACCACGCCGTGCAGGCTCAGTGGCACGCACCAACCTGTCTAGACTGTGAGGCTGTGTGGCCAGGGTCCCTGTCCCTTCCTCTTGGTCTCCTTTGCTCAGTGCCTGTCGCATAGGACATCTCGCCAAAGGCTTGGTAAACTGAGGCGGGGCAACTTGTGCCAGAATTTGGGGGTGGGGTAGAAAGGGACCCAGCTCTGAGGCTCCATCAGGCCCCAGCGAGGCCTCTTCTCTCTTCCCAGCAAAGCTTCTGGGGGCTCGGCTCCCATCGAACCCAAACACTGAGCCGGCCCAGGAAGCAGGGTGTGCTGGTCAAAACTGCCATCACAGCTCACTTAGCCTAATTGTGAATCTTCACAGAGAAAAGGCTGAGGAGGGAGCTGGCGTGAACGATAAATCATTTCTGAGGGAAGGGGAGAAGCTTCCCTAGGAAACTCAGGGACGGCTGTTGACAGGCCGGACCATCAGAACGCCAGCTGCCTAATGAAGCAATAAAGGCCTTTGTTCTCCCCACTTCTCGCTGCCCTGCTCTTACATGTACAATTATTACAAAAATCAAAGAGAGGAATGTTGCCTTGAGATATGATTTCCATATTGGTATGGATTTTATTATACAAGCAGTACAATACACTCCATTATCATTTTGATTATATGCGCCTTTCATTTGCACTATTGGACCATTATCTGCAATACATTCATTACATCATAAGAAACTGGAACTCTATCCTTAAGATGAATTGTAAAAAAGGATTTCTATTTTTGCAGATTGATACTGCAGGGGAGAACATTAAACAGCAAACATTATTTGTAAAGTTTTTTTTTTTAACGTAAACTCTTAAAAGAAGGAAATAACCCTGATATTTCTAACAGACAGGAAAGCCCCAGGCTAGATGCAATAAATGATTGCAATCTAGAATGCGTGTACTATTAGGGACTCCTGATTAAATTGTAAGTTCCTTGAGAGAAAGGAAGTCAAACACATGAAGCTGGGGATTCAGCCTGCTGGTTGGGAGAGAGCAGATCTTGTACTTGGAGAACAGAAAGACGTGGCTTTAACCTTGGCCTCCAGACTGGAGATTAGCTTCACAGAGAGCAAGGGAAGTTTCGGGTAGGGGCTAGGAGGAGTGGGTGCGGGGACAGTTACCCATGAGTCTGGGTGGGATGCTTGAGGTCCCCAAGTTCTTTTCTCCCAGTTGAGACCCCCAGAAGAGGGATCATCTGGTTGTGACTCAGGAGACCCAGCTAAGGTCTCTTGGAGGGGGTCAGAGTCCCCTCGTGCCCTCCAAGGTACCCAGGGCATCGGCTAGGAAGGCAGCAGCAGGAGCACTGGGAAAGGGAAGGGAGAACTGGAGAGAAAGAAGCAGAGGGGATGAGCCCGGTGCTTACGCCCCAGCGCAGCTCCCAGCCTCCCATCACCAGAAGGGAAGCAGAGCTCAGCTGCGGGGGGCTCCACGGGAGCTCAGACTTGACTCTGCCAAAGTCTAGGCGCTGTGCGTCCTTGAGCAAAATCCTTTACCTCTCTGACCCTCAGTTTCCCCGTTGATCAAATGCAGCTAATACCTCCTCTAGCTCAGTCACAGGTTTGCCAGGACGATCCAATAAAGCTGTGGGTGGGAAAGCCCCTTGAGAAGGGTTAGAAAGGTTTATTGTATTAATAACAACAATATAATAATGTAGACACTATTACAAATATAATCACTCTTCCCAGCTCAGCCTGTCTAAATTGCAGGCATCACGCGGTCATTCAGAGCCCCGCTGGAATGCCGCCTCCTCTGTGAGGCCCTCCCTGAGTCCTAGCCAGAGGGTCTGCCTTCCTCTCTACTCCACATATAGTGCTTTCTTCCTCTCACATCACTTGTCACTTCTTCCCCCCACTAGATCAGCGTTTCCAAACTTCTGGTCACTGTCCATTAGTAGTGGGTCATGAGATCCATTTTGAAGGTGGCAACTAACACATTTTTCTTTTTCAGTAAAATAGGCTAGAATAGAAAATGTTTTTATGCAAAGTAAAAATGAATATTGTTTCATTACTTTTTTTCTGGACAGTACATGACTGTGCACTGGACCACGATGTAATATATACTCTGCTGATGGGTCACAGTTAAAGAGTTTGGGGGCTTCCCTGGTGGTGCAGTGGTTGAGAGTCCGCCTGCCGATGCAGGGGACACGGGTTCGTGCCCCGGTCCGGGAGGATCCCACATGCCGCGGAGCGGCTGGGCCCTTGAGCCATGGCCGCTGAGCCTGCGCGTCCAGAGCCTGTGCTCCGCAACGGGAGAGGCCACAGCAGTGAGAGGCCCGCATACCGCAAAAAAAAAAAAAAAAAGAAGAGTTTGAAAGCCACTACATCAGAGTGGAGCTCCCTGAGGGCAAAGAGTTCGCCGCGTGAGCTTTATCTCCATCCCGGTGGCAGGGAGCTCAGCCCCTGACTCACAGCACGAGCCCCACGCGTGTTTGTTGACTGAATCTTTGTTATTACAGCCACCGTATTTTACTGCAAAATTTATAAGTTGGACCCGTTTGGGGTCAGGGAAAGTGTACAGTTACTGTCTCAGCTGATGGGAAGGTCTGGGTCTGTATTATCTGTTCCTGCAGAAGCAATTAGACCTCTTCAGAAACAGTTTTTCCGCTTGCATCAAGAATCACCCAAATACTCCTGCCTCATTAGCTGCAAGCCTTGGAGGATTACACACCCTCCTCCTCCATCACTCATCGCAGCCCACTTGGCTCTGGACGGGACTAACTCGGTCTTCAGAAGATCCTTTTTACACTGTTATATTGATTTTTAAAACATTTTTTAGTCGACACAATGGAAAGCTCACCCAAGGGTCATCCTTCAACTTCGGAGATGAAACCCTTATCTTAACCGCTTACTGCCTGGAAACTACTTTGACCCAGAGTGACTCTGGGGACTTCAGCAGGACCAGATTTTACTGATGTGGTTCTCTGACGCCTTTTAGGATAAATATATTGATTTTTGAATAAACATTTTCATTTACCCGTCCTCTCCAGCTTCCTAGTTGCTTGACGTGGAGCCTCCTGGGGTGTGTTGCCTGTTGATCTTTACCTTATTAGAAAAAACAAAACAAAACAAAAAACCTGTGTTATTTTTAGAGCTCATAGCTTTTTATTTACGGGAACCTACATCTCGAGTACAAGTTCATCAATTACTTTAATTCCCACTAAATGTGAAGCCAGATTTCAAGTGGTGCTGGAAGGTTAATGTACCCTTTTAGCTTCATTTTAAATCTTGATGAGGGTAGGAAGTGAAGTTTCTTAACCTTCCTCTCCTTTAGCCCATCGCCAGGCCCAGGCCCCAAGCCGGTGTGGCTCCCTAATCCCTCGGAGAGGGCAGGGTTCGACTCAGGTACAGTCAGGGAGAAGGCAGCGCTGTGGAACCACTTTACCTTTGGGGCATCTCATTCACCTTCAGCCACTGCCTGGGGTTTCAGGTTGTGCAGCAGCCTTGCAAATAGTGTCCACAGTCTTCCAACCTGTGCCCTACCCCCGCACCCAGCCTCGGCTCTCCAGAGCCCACCTGACTACTTCCTCTGCCCACCTGCACCTCTCTGGCCATCAGGATGAGACCCAGAAACCTCAGGCAGCTGGACCTGAAGGGAAGATTGCTCAGAGGAAGAAGAGGTGCAGGGGGCTGGGAGCCCCTGGGTGTGGACCACGTGCCAGGCTGCGGGGACGAGATGAGAGCACGGCCCCAGCCTCCGGGGACACGGTCACAGGACCCCCGAGAGTAGGACCAGTGCTCAGGTAGTAGGGAACACAGGCACCGACATGCAGTTCAGGGAGTCTTCTGGAGATGGTGACCCTGAGCTCAAGGTTGAGAACAGGACGAGGGAGGGGTGGGTTGCATCAGAGCCTCTTAGATGCTGCCAGTGGGGTGAGGACTCAGATAGGAGGGTGCTGTCTGAGGAGTCCAGGGTGGGGGGCTTAGTAGACTAGCTGGTCTCAGAAGACAGATCCTAGATTGGGCTCATGTGTGAGGAAGAGGGCCCCCCCCCAGGAGACTAAACGGAGGGCATCAGGAGGAGGGTGTAGGTCAGAGGCATGATGAGCCAGCCGTGGGACAGGAGCCTGGGAGGGAGGGGTCACTGCAGCCAGGAGGAGGGACTCCTAGAAGAAGGCAGGGTGTTTTAACATCTTTATTGGAGTACAATTGCTTTACAGTGGTGTGTTAGTTTCTGCTGTATAACAAAGTGAATCAGCTGTACGTATACATATATCCCCATATCTCCTCCCTCGTGTGTCTCCCTCCCACCCTCCCTATCCCACCCCTCTAGGTGGTCACAAAGCACCGAGCTGACTTCCCTGTGCTATGCAGCTACTTCCCACTAGCTATCTATTTTACACTTGGTAGTGTATATATGTCCATGCCACTCTCTCACTTCGTCCCAGCTTACCCTTCCCCTTCCCCGTGTCCTCAAGTCCATTCTCTACGTCTGCGTCTTTATTCCTGTCCTGCCCCTGGGTTCTTCAGAACCATTTTTTGTTTTTAGATTCCATATATATGTGTTAGCATATGGTATTTGTTTTTCTCTTTCTGACTTACTTCACTCCGTATGACAGACTCTAGGTCCATCCACCTCACTACAAATAACTATTTCATTTCTTTTTATGGCTGAATAATATTCCTTGTATATATGTATATGTGCCACATCTTTATCCATTCATCTGTTGATGGACACTTAGGTTGCTTCCATGTCCTGGCTATTGTAAATAGAGCTGCAATGAACATTGTGGTACATGTCTTTTTTTTTTTTTTTTTTTTTTTTTTTGCTGTACGCGGGCCTCTCACTGCTGTGGCCTCTCCCGTTGCGGAGCACAGGCTCCGGACACACAGGCCCCGCGGCCATGGCTCGCGGGCCCAGCCGCTCCGCGGCACGTGGGATCCTCCGGGATCGGGGCACGAACCCGCGTCCCCTGCATCGGCAGGCGGACTCCCAACCACTGCGCCACCAGGGAGGCCCGGTACATGTCTTTTTGAATTATGGTTTTCTCAGGGTATATCAAAACCACAATGAGGTATCACCTCACACTGGTCAGAATGGCCATCATCAAAAAATCTACAAACAATAAATGCTGGAGAGGGTGTGGAGAAAAGGGAACCCTCTTGCACTGTTGGTGGGAATGTAAATTGATACAGCCACTATAGAGAACAGTATGGAGGTTCCTTATAAAACTAAAAAAAAGGCAGGTTTGAGATGGCAGTTAGTCACGGGAGAGAAGAGCTGGGGAGAGCCTTGGGCTCAGCAATTAAGGGGCAATCACAGCCTATGCTGGGGTTGTTTGAATGAAGCAGGACAGCAAAAGCCAGACTGCAGGGAGTTGGAGGCGAAATGGGGAAGGAGGATATGCAGGTGGTGAGTGTAGACAGTGCTGTGAGCAGGAGGGAAGTGGGCATCATGTGACTGATAAGAAGCAGCCAGGAGAGAGGAGGGAAGATAGAGAGGTGGAGGGACCCCAGGGGGAAGGAAGGGTTGGCTGAGCGAGGGTCGGGGCAGCAGCAGCTGCGGCTGGAAAGACGGGAAGGTGACTCCAGAGGACCACTCTTCCCAGACCGTGGCCCTTGGTCCTGTGAGGTGTCAGCAGGTGTTCGGTTATCAACCAAGTGGAAACAATGCCAGGACACAACAGCCAACCAGGCTTCTCTGTAGCAGAACTGCTCAGGACCGAAGTCAGGCCACTTTGGGACCAGTCACACTCAAAGGGCAACAGTGGTCTGACAAAGGGAGGAGGGAAAGACGGAAGGAAGGAAGGGAGAGAGAGAGGGAGGAGCTTAACTCTACCGGAAGTCTTGAAGGGGCGGGTACCTTCAGGACACGTGTGGCACGTGCTCTGCCGAGCCTCCCTCTCGCCCTCTCCCGCTGCAGCCTCTCCCTCAAAGTCTCTTTTGCGGGCTTCCCTGGTGGCACAGTGGTTGAGAGTCCGCCTGCCGATGCAGGGGACACGGGTTCGTGCCCCGGTCCGGGAGGATCCCACATGCCGCGGAGTGGCTGGGCCCGTGAGCCATGGCCACTGAGCCTGCGCGTCCGGAGGCTGTGCTCCACAACGGGAGAGGCCACAACAGTGAGAGGCCTGCGTACCGCAAAAAAAAAAAAAAAAAAAAAAAAAAAAAAAAAGTCTCTTTTGCTCTCCTTGCTCCTCTTCCTCTGTCACCCTACACTCGCTTCCCCACGTTCCATCCCCCGTGGGCTCTCTGATCTCTTCATGAGTGTCTCTGAGCCCCTCCTAACCTCACCCGCCCAGCTGTTTTCCAGCGCTTCCCAGTTCTCACCGCACGGTTGCTTGACGGCAGAGCAGGGGAGTTGGGCAGATCAGCAGAATTTTCCTTAGACGGCGGCAGGGAGGGGTGGGGGGCTAGGACAGTGGTTTACAGGTGGTCTCGCTGAGGTGTGGGTCCCTCTCACAGGCTAATGCGTGTGTTTATGTCCAGGAGGGGCTGGGGGTATGCACCATTTTCCAAACTGGTTGAACTAAGGATGTTCTTGCTTGGTAACCTGTTGCTGGAGTCTCGTGTTCCGTAGATGGCAGATTTGGAAAATGCTCTTCAAGGACCAGTTAAGGCAATAGAGAGAAAGGTGGTCAAGCATTAAAGGGGTCTCTACCTGTGGACCCCACTTCTGCTATGAAGTGAGCGGCGAGGCCTCTGTCACAATGTCAGGGGAGCCATGTGAGCTCGGTTTGGGAGAACCTGCAGCAAAGGAGGAAAGCAAACTGTATGAACCAGAAACCACCTTGAGTGCCATTTCTAATTCTAGTAACTGGGGGGAGATTTTTCTCTGGCAGCATTTAGCAGGGTGTGAGGATGGAAGGGGTGCTAGACCAGGAGTCTAGGAAGCTGGTTTCTGGCCTCAGTTGTAACAAGCCAGTCAGCCCAGTTAGGCTGCTGCACCCCTCCAAGCCTCGGCTTCCTCTTCTGCAAGCTGGGCTTAACATGTCCACCCTGACTCCTGCCAGAGAGCCTTGACCAGAATGAGACATCCCAATGGATAGAAATGTCCTGGGCAAATTGCAGAAGGTACAAAGGGCTTTCACTGGAACTTGGGTCCTCTCCCTTTAGGTGCTGGTGGTACTTCAAGTCCAGAAACAATCCAAGTTATTTCCAAAGGTAGTCATCCTGCCAGCATTACTGGAGAACTGACCCTCAGACCACCTGCCTGGTCACCAATCAGCGAACCGCAGGCAACTTGACCTACAGTTTGCCTGAAAGATGGGCTGCCACTCCAGTCCTCTGACTGGCCTGGGTCAGCCTCAGCCTCAGAACTCTGCCTTCACTCATTCATTTACTCAACAGGTCATTTTCGTCTGTGTGCAGGGCAGCAAGGAATGGGACAGACGCAGTTGCTTCCTGCACAGAACCCACAGGCTATGGGGGTGCAGGTGGGGATGAAAGTCAAGTAAACAGGACCATAGAGAGAGCCGGATGCTGTGATGGAGACAGAGGCAATGGATTAACAGGCAGGGCACCCAGCTCCAACCCGAGGGACTCAGAGGAAGCTCCCAGAAGACCAGGTGTGTGAGCTGAGCGCAAGTTAGCCAGGGGCGGGGTGGGGGGGCGGGAGGGCGGGGTCGGCTTTCGGGGAGGCTCGGGTATGAGAAATGTGCAGTGTTTTGATGCCCTGGGAGACGTTCCTGAAGGCCGAAGGTGGGAGAGAGGTAGCAGGAGCTATGAGGCTGGAGCAGGGAGCCAAGTGCTGGATTTTGTCCTTAGAAGATGCGGAACCAGCCAAGGGTTTCAAGCTGCAAAGTGACAGACACCATCAGTGTCACGGTCTTCGGGTGTCTCTTAGACCGGGGGGCAGCACACTTTTTCTGTGAAGGACCAGTGTGTCAATATTTTAGGCTTTATGGGCCAAGAGGCGAAATCAAGGATATTATATAGGGACACATATAACAAGAGAAAAAACAAAGTTCCACATTTTTTATTGATGAATTCTTAGCATATTTTTGTAACACAGGTCTACTACTGAGAAGAAAGGAATTCTTTTTTGGGAGGATAGCATTTTGCTTAACTGAGGTTCAAAGTTATTGTTTCTTATCGTCATATTGATTGCTAATGTTCATCTGTAAAAACACTTCTCCGCTCGCACAAAAATGGGCAGCGGGCTGCTGGTTTAGAGCATGGGCAGTTAAAGATGTGAGAAAGTCCTGGCCTCTCTGGGGGAGAAGAGGCAATGAAGCTGTGATCCTGGGACAGGTAGAGTGGGCCCCAAGGAGGTGCCCAAGAAGGCTTCTCAGAGGAGGAGAGACTCAGACAGAGGTTCAAAGTCAGTGAGGACAGTACACGGTCCAGGAGGTGACCAGGGAGAAGGGACGGTTTGCATCCAGGTGCAGAGTAAGCTGGGGGTCGCAACTGGAGTGCCGGGGACTCTTGAGAAGGTGACTGGCTCTGCAGAGCTCACAGAGCAAGATGGGGACCCAGAGCCTCCTGAAGGCTGAAGGGACCACTGCCCTATTGTAAAGGGACCTGCTCAGATGGGCATCTTGGAAAGATCTCCCTCTAGAGCAGAGAAGAAACTGAGGGGGCTCTGGTCGGGGTGCAGGAAAGGCTTTGCCCCAGTCCAGGTGAGCAAGGGCCGTGGGACTGCAGAGGAGCTTTGTGCAAGACAGGTGTGGGCACCTCAGGGAGTGAGGAGACCAGATGCCTCCAGGCTCCAGCTGAGGTGCTGGAGTGGCGGCAATGCCAGCTTAGGGGTCCCAGTGCACACCTGGGCATGCGGGGCAGAAACCCAGAAGAGAGGACAGGCGAGAGAGACCCAGCCAAGTTGCAGGTGGGGAAAGAGGCAAGAGGGCCAAGAAGAGGGGCCGGCAACCAAGAGCAGCCCTCAGAGAATGAAGGAAAACCAGAAACGTGACGTCAGAGAAAGAGAACTTTGCCAGAGGAAGGAGGGGGAAGCCCAGGCCCCACAAATACAGACAAGGTGTCCACTGTGCCAGCACCCAGGAGGCTGGGGGCGGGGGTGTCAGTGAGGTCTTCAGAGGAAGGTGAGGGATGGAATAAGGACAGGCAGGACACACAGCTCTTCCCAGAAGCTTGCCTGTGAAAGAAAAGGAAGTTGAAGGACGGGTGTAAAGCCAGGAGAGAAAGAAGAAATTAGGTGGAGGGTGAGTTGTACTTGGATGTTAGATCCTCAGCTTAGGCCAGAGGATGTTAAAGCAACGCACCACTGCGCCTGGCCCTGGGCTTCTCGGCTTGGTACCACTGCTGTGAAGCTAGAGAGATGAGTCTCATGGAAAGATGCATTTCTCCTAAGTGGTATGCCCTCCCTTTTTTCCCCCCTTTTTTGAAACAGAGTGAATTTTAAAATTTAAAATGTCCCTCTTAAAACAAATACCGTATGCTAACACATATATATGGAATCTAAAAAAAAATAAAGTTTCTGAAGAACCTAGGGGCAGGACAGGAATAAAGCTGCAGATGTAGAGAATGGACTTGAGGACCTGGGGAGGGGGAAGGGGAAGCTGGGACGAAGTGAGAGAGTGGCATTGACTTATATACACTACCAAATGTAAAACAGATAGCTAGTGGGAAGCAGCCGCATAGCACAGGGAGATCAGCTCGGTCCTTTGTGACCACCTAGAGGGGTGGGATAGGGAGGGTGGGAGGGAGATGCAAGAGGGAGTGGATATGGGGATATATGTATATGTACAGCTGATTCACTTTGTTATACAGCAGAAACTAACACACCACTGCAAAGCAATTATACTCCAGTAAACATGTTTTAAATTTTTTTTAATTAAAAAAATAAAAAGCTACTTCTCTCAAGTACAATTGCTAGATAATAGCTTCCAGATACAGTTGCTTCACTAGTTGTACCCAGATAGAGGGTACAACTAGTGAAGACTGCACAATGTATCAATACAACATTGTCAATAATGCTATTTGATACTAATGAGACTAACCAATCAATAAGGAGCTAGCTCAGTTTTGGCATATTCCTTCAAAAGTATGTTTTGCAATTTTAAAAATATAGCAACTCTATATGTATTGAAATGAACAGATGTCTGAAATGTATTAATAAATTTAAGTCATATAAAAGAATATTAGTATGCTACAAGTTGTGTGATAGAGAAAAAGGAACACTCATACATTTATGTTTATAAACTCATAGGCTCTTTCTGAAAGTATACAAGAAACTGGCATAAGGTGTAGTCTGAAGGGGGATTAGTATGCTGAAAACAGAGGCGAGAGGGAGAATTGCTTTTGAATGCATTCCATTTTGTACTTCTAAAAGTTGGTACTATGTGTGTATATTACTTCTTCAAAATAAATAATACATTAGAACAAAGTTAAGGGCCTCCCTGGTGGCGCAAGTGGTTGGGAGTCCGCCTGCCGATGCAGGGGATACGGGTTCGTGCCCCGGTCTGGGAGGATCCCATATGCCGCGGAGCGGCTGGGCCCGTGAGCCATGGCCGCTGAGCCTGCGCGTCCGGAGCCTGTGCTCCGCAACGGGGGAGGCCACAACAGTGAGAGGCCCGCATACCGCAAAAAAAAAAAAAAAAAAAAAAAAAAAGAACAAAGTTAAATACATTAAAAAAAATTTAATGTCCCCCTTTTAAAATATTTATTTATTTATTTATTTATTTATTTTGGCTGCACTAGGTCTTAGTTGTGGCACACGGGATCTTCATCGCGGCACACGGGCTCTTTAGTTGCAGCATGTGGACTTCTTAGTTGCGGCATGTGGACTCTTGGTTGCAGCATGCATGCGGGATCTAGTTCCCTGACTAGGGATCAAACCCAGGTCCCCTGCATTGGGAGTGTGGAGTCTTACCCACTGGACCACCAGGGAAGTCCCATAAAATGTCCCTCTTTTTGCTTTGGCCCCCAGGAAGCTCAGAGCTAAGTCTGCAGGCCAAATTTTAAAACTATATGGAAGAACGGAACTTGCAGATCTGAATGATTTTCTCCCCTTAGTCTTTTCCCATTCCTCTGCCTGCATTTTCTGTGATTCCCAAATTCTGTTTTTCATTTTTAAATATCTGTCTATGTCCCATTGTTTTCTTCTAGCAGGGTGCTTCAGATGTCCTGTGGAATGAGGCAATGTGCCTCTAAGTGATTTTTTTTCCAACCGGACCCTGGTCTCCGTAGTGCACTGAGGCCCCGAGTTTTCCCAGGTCACCGCAAGGTGCCAAGGTGTTTGGGATTGAGCTGTCTGTGCCCGCTTGTGTCCCCACGACCCTCAAAGCTCTCCAAGCTGAGCTGATGTTCTTCAATTACTGTTTCCACATTGCTGAGCAAAAAGGGGCAAAGCCAGTGCGATTTCTAACTAATCTTGAATAAGTCAGATATAGGATTTTTTTCCCACCTCTGGGAAGATTGTCAAATGAAACAATGTGGCTTTGAGCTTCTGACAGATGCTAATGAATTGTTGTTTACATTTTTGATTTACTGCCTAAACAAAGATAAGACATGCTCTTGAAAACACATTGAATGCACAATCCAAACACATCCATTAAATCTGTCACAATAAACATGACAGCTTTCTTCTAACCTAACAACTGGCATGCCTCATTTGCATATTAATGAGAAAACCGGGATCAGCCTGCACAAATTACTTATATCTCAGGAAGAGGCTGCTCCTGATGACAGCGAAGCACTTACGGGTGTAAATACACCAAGTTAATACTTCCGCCGTTTTGATGCCATTTCCATCTCTTTGCTTGGGCAGCCCCGGACTCCTGGATTTGTTACCTTTGCCAGCTGTGTGGGTACGGGGACCCACGATGGGGGTCAGTGTGGACTCAGGAAGAGCTGGGTGGGCCTCTAATCCTGTCAACTCTCCAGGGGTACTTACTGAGCATCTACTATAAGCCGGTCAGCACTTTCCAACTGAGATGCCAGCTTGATCATCAATTGTATCAGAATGAATCAAAAGAAAAATATTCTGTTTATTGAGTACCAACTATGTATGAGGAACTTTCACCTGCATCATCACATTTAAACCTCACAGGAAACCTTCAAACAGTTTTGAAAAAAGCCAAAGTGTACAGAAACTCACTACCTTCCCTCACCTGTGGCAGACATGACTAGTCAATGCCAGAACTCCTTCCAGTGGAGCCTGGAATCAAACTCTGAGTCCTTTCCAACCCAAGACTCCAGGAGACTGCCTCCATCCACAAGGGTCCTGTTCATTGCCTGTGGTATCATCCTAAGGCTGATACCACAGGCAAGGAAACCTGTTGGTATCAGCCTTAGGATGGGTATGATTGTTGCCATTAGAAAAATGAGAAACTATTATCTCAGGAAGGTTAGCGGCCCACCTGAGTCACCCAGTTGGTAAGAGAAGTCGTTTCCAGCCCAGTTCTCCTTTGCCGATCTTCCATGGCTTCCCAGAGCACCTCACGCCCCCACTGTTTACATGGCTTCACCTGGTACGTGCTTTTGAGTAGGAATTCAGCCAGTTGTGATTGAAGGTATCAGCAACAAGATAACTCAAATTTAAGAGGCCAGAGAAGATAATGCTTCCAGGAGGGACAGTCCAGGCACCCACAGGACACCCCCATGATCTCTTCAGGGACACCAGTGCTGAAAGTCTTCAGGAAGGGACTTCCCTGATGGCGCAGTGGTTAAGAATCTGCCTGCCAATGCAGGGGACACGGGTTCGATCCCTGGTGCGGGAAGATCCTACATGCCGCGGAGCAGCTAAGCCCATGCACCACAACTACTGAGCCTGTGCTCTAGAGCCCATGAGCCGCAACTACTGAGCCCGTGTGCCACAACTACTGAAGCCCATGTGCCACAGCTACTGAAGCCTGCATGCCTAGAGCCCGTGCTCTGCACCAAGAGAAGCCACCGCAATGAGAAGCCCACGCACCGCAACGAAGAGTAACCCCTGCTCCCCAGAACTAGAGGAAGTCCGCACACAGCAACGAACACCTAATGCAGCTAAGAAGAAAAAAGAAAAAGGAAAAGAAAAAAAAGAAAGTCTGTGGGAAGTTCTGCCCTCCTGGAACATCTCAGATGAACTTGGGTTTGCAGTTTCACTCTGGGTGACCTTGGGCCATTTACTTCGTTACTCTGAGCCTCACCTGGAAGAGGGAAACAACAGCTCTGACTTCCTATCACTGTTGAGAGCATAAAAGAGAGTTCTTGCTCTAAAGAACTTGGCACAGAGCCTGGCACATAGTAAGTCCTCAATAAATAGTGGCTTAAAAGATGCCGAACCATCAACCACAATGGTTTTTCTAACTCATTTACTCCAACCAGCTCCACCCCAGATGGTTCTTCCTTGATATGAACCAGGGTCAAGGGCAAAGCAGGTGCTCTCAGAGGTGCCAAGCTCCTTCCCTTTCTTCCCTCCACCCTCCAGCATCTTCTCCCAGAAAGGCCTGTCCCTGAAATGCAACTTCTGATTAAAGGTAGTACTGCCTACCCGCCTTCCCCCGTTACAAGATCAGGCAACTCAGCCCTCGTTTACCTCTTTTTTTTATATATATATATATTTTTTATTCGTTTCTGCTTTATAACAAAGTGAATCAGTCATACATATACATCTGTTCCCACATCCCTTCCCTCATGCATCTCCTTCCCTCCCACCCTCCCCATCCCACCCCTCCAGGCGGTCACAAAGCACTGAGCTGATCTCCCTGTGCTCTGCGGCTGCTTCCCACTATCTATCTACCTTACGTTTGGTAGTGTATATATATGTCCATGCCTCTCTTTCGCTTTGTCACAGCTTACCCTTCCCCCTCCCCATATCCTCAAGTCCATTCTCAAGTAGGTCTGTGTCTTTATTCCCGTTTTACCCCTAGGAGTCCCCATCCTTGTCCTCATTTGCATTTCGCAGCCCCCATGTCTCAGGCTTTGGCCTCAGGCATTGAAAGCCTCCTCAAGCAACAAGTTTGTGTTCCCAGAGGCCAGATGCTCAGAACCTGCTGACAACGACACATCCCAGAGTACGAGGTAGAGCAGGCCAAAGGCATTCTATAGGAAAGGGATTCTCTGGTGCTGTTGCTGCTGGGCATGTATTCCAGATTATTCTATCCACACCATTTCTAAAGAGAAGAAAGTTCTGTTCCAATTGACTTAAGATGCAGATGGAAACAATGCTAGTGCTCTTCCTCTTTCCCTTTATTAATCTTCTTTAACCACCATCTCAAGATCTGTGTGCCAGACTCTGTGCGGGGTGCCACACGCTGTCGTCGGAAGCTCCTCAGATGGAGGCGCCCCCAAGCCCCGCAACTCCTGCTTTTCACACCCTTGTGTGATACCCTCCCCTTGAGTGTGGGCTGGGCTAGAAAGCTTGCTTCGAACAAACAGAACTTGGCGAGGGTGATGAAATGTCACTTAACCAAGGTTGGGTTATAAAGAGACTTTGTAAGAGATGTGGCTTCCATCTTGGGCTCTCTCTCCCCCGCTGCTCACTGGAAGCCAGGTCCCATGTCATGAGGCAGCCCTGTGGAGAGGTCGACATGGTCGGGAACTGGCAGCGGCCTCCAGCCAACAGCCAGCAAGGAATTGGTGCCCTCACTCCATCAGCTCCTACCAAGAGCTATGTGGGTAGCTGACGTTGCAGCTGAGCCGTGGATCCCCTCTCAGTCGAGTCTTCAGATGAAACCGAAGCCCTGGCAACAGTTTAACTGCAGTCTTGTTGGAGACCTTAAGAGAGAGGCACCTGGATCCCTGACCCACAGAAACTATGAGGTTATAAATGTTAGTTGCTAAATTTGGGGGTAATTTATTATGCAGTAATAAATAACAAATACATAGATGGTGGAACCATATGAAATTGCTATTTTTTAATTTAAAAAATAGCTAAATATCAGCCATTTCCTCTGGGTCAAACTAAGTACTTTATCCTGTTCATTACATGTAACATCCCCCACAGCACGCCTCCTCTGTGCAAGGAATCTTGCTGGGCACCAGGGAATAAATGAATGGGGCACAGTCACTGCTCTTAAGAAACCAGAGGAGCTCTACGACAGGCTTCAAACAGAGAGAAAGCCAGAACCACCCAGAGCAGAGTCGATGTGTGGAGCCCTGCCATGCCCCCATCAACTGACGGGTAGACACGAAGCTCACAGACATCTGATGGTAATTATCTCAGAAAGATCAGACCTGTGACATTTCCGCAAGGAGACCCACTCTGCCGTGATTCCGTCCATCTGTGAGTCACTATCTCACAATGATTTTGCCTTTCCTCATCAGCAAGCAGGCTTTTGAAGCCCTTTCTTGAACACATTTATCACCTCCAATACTATGTGGAGAGAATCCATTTTATTTACCCTTGCTGAGCCTATCCGGATCTCATTGGTAATTAGAGAAGTGCGTGTGAGGGAGAGGCTTTTTTGTTGCTAAAGTAGGTCAGATCTTCTCATCCTTGGAGTGACTGGCATGTCGGTAGCGTGCGCCCGGGTTGCGGGCTGTGGGCGGTCGCAGGCTGCCCATCCCCTTCCATCCCTAAATCAATATCCGACATTCGTTTTCCTGTGTCACGTCAGGAAGGGGCTCCACTGCCCACAGCCTGCCTGAGGGATTCACGGGTGGAGAGAGATTGTTCCCAATCCACTAGCATGGAATCTAAAATGGATCTTGCCAACCCTAGTAGAAGATCTACCTGCAAGAAAAAAGCCAGGAACCGGTGACCAGGGGAGCTCTGGTGGCACCAGGAAAGCGACGCAACGTTAAGAAGCAAAGGCCAGACATGTCCAAATGGTCTCCTCCTTGGGAACCCAGAGGGCTCTTCTAATCACAGTTGGGTCTCTTGGGTAGCAGAGAGGACTTGCATTGCCTTGAACCCTTGTTGACACGAGAACTCTGCTTCGCCTTGGATGGAGGCCCCGTTCTCCAGGTGTCAAACTCATGGACTTGGAAGAGCTACTGCGTCTCAAGGTTGAGGCTAACGGACAATAAGACCCAATCTGGGTTCCTTTTTTTTTCTTGGCTGCATGTGGGATCTTAGTTCCCCGACCAGGGAGGGAGCCTGTGCACCCTGCAGTGGAAGCATGGAGTCCTAACCACTGGGCCACCGGGGATGTCCCCCCCCCCCAATCTCTGTTCTAACTGCTCTCTTTCTAACCATTCTAATTTCCCCATTCAGAGTGGACAGCTGTGCTCGGGAACCACATCTCTTATGGGGCCTTTATTTGGGGAGTATTCCAGGAAGGAAGAAAATGGGAAACACGCCCTCAGGCATCACAGGTGAGAGGATAATCCGGCAGCAGTCCCCCCAACCCCTTTTTCACAATATAGTCATACCTGACAGCTTACCCCATGGAGAAACCTCATAAAAATTAAGATATTCTAGATATTCTTAGGAAAATGAAATATTGAAGAATGCCTCCCTGAGCTGATAATGGTAGTGCATTTGAAAAACAGACCAGAGTGTCGTGTTTAAAAGCCTAAAGTCATAAAAGGTATTATGAATGGGTGGCTTGGGAACCTCTGCAAGCAGACTTCATTGATGTCACTGTAAAGGATGAATGCTGTCACTCTTTCTTATATATAACAAGAAGATACGCTGCTGCATCCAGATCTCATTGTAGAAACTGTCAGGCTCCCTGAAATGGCATTGCATAAGCTATTTATGACGATATGAGGGAAAATACAAGGTTAAGAGATCTTTATCTACCGTCTATGGAAATGTGCTTCCACACTGAGGCGGGTATATGAAATAACCTTCCAGATAACCCATGACATTGGGGGAGCTGTAAAGTGAGATTAACCATCAGAGACAGATCTGCATCCCAATTACGTGTCTGCTCCCCCGATGCCTTAACCTCCTGAACACACAAGTGTTTTTCGAGCTTCTTTATGCATTACCCACTTGAATTTTACAGCACGCGGTGTGACAGATTCAGAAGTGATCCGACAAAAAGTTCATCCCCACCCTCACTCCCACTGCTTCCAGAGGTAGAGAGGTGGCTGGGACAACAGCCCAGCTGGAAACAACATTTCTCAGCCCCCTTGCTTCAGGCATGGCCGCAGGGATGGTTTACGCCAGTGAAATATGAGTGGAACTGTGGTCACTTCCAGGCCACAGTTTTTTAGAAGCAGCTGGGCTTCTTCCGGTGTCTCTCTCCCCTTCCCATGCCTAGAGGCAGAGGAGTCCCAGGCCCTGTGGGGTTGGTGGAATTACAACACCTAAGAACCCTGAGGAGAAAGAGCCCCACCAACCTGGGACCACCCACACTGCCCTTGACATAAACGAGAAGTGAACTTCTATTTCACTGCCAAGCCAATGGAAATTTAGTGGTTTGTTTGTTACAGCAGCTAGTGTGATCCTTACTAATACAATTTAGTACCTTCCTAAAGGTCTAATTCATTCAGTTATCCCTCAGTCATTCAATGAACGGGAGGAAGTAGGGTCCAGCAGCCCCCTATAGGCCTGGAGTTATGACCTGCTTTGTCACTGACCAGTTTTGTGACTTGAGGTAACTTGGGAAAATTGCTTTCTCTCAGCCACTATGTCCTTTATTGTGAAATGAAGATTTAAAAAATTCTGACCCTAAGCGAGGGAAACCACATGACTTGTGCTGTTTTGGAAGAAAGAATTTGGAGGAACATGTGTTGATGGCTATAGTTTAGAAAGCTTAAGGCATAAAACACAGTCAAGGAATATTGGTCTGTGTTCTGAGGGTAGTAGCCTAAGGAATCTTGGAGGAAAACTTGGGAAGACAAAAGTAGGTGAGATTTTCTAGCCATTATATCTACTTTTACTTGAAACCGTCTATTATCTTAACTGGTAGTGCTAATTTATTATCCCCTTTTTGACTTATGTGGTTTTTATTTTTTTATCAGCTCTACCTAAAATCACACATTGGTGGTATATTCATACCATTGCAGCCTGTTTTATTTTATTTTATTTTTTATTGAAGTATAGTTGATTTACAATTTACTTTCTGCTGTACAGCAAAGTGATTCAGTTGTACATATACATACATCTTTTTCATATTCTTTTCCATTATGTTTTATCACAGGATATTGAATATAGTTCCCTGTGCTCTACAGTAGGACCTTGTTGTTTATCCATTCTATATATAATAGTTTGCATCTACTAACCCCAAACTCCCAGTCCATCCCCCCCACTCCACTCCCCCTTGGCAACCACAAGTCTGTTCTCTATGTCTGTGAGTCTGTTTTGTAGATAAGTTCATTTGTGTCATACTTTAGATTCCACATGTAAGTGATATCATACAGTATTTGTCTTTCTCTTTCTGACCTACTTCACTTAGTATGATAATCTCTAGGTCCATCTATCTTGCTGCATCTGGCATTATTTCATTCCTTTTCATCAGCCTGTTTTATTATTTTAACTATTTCATCTGTTTGTTCTCTGGTTGCAATTCTTTTGCTGGATGTATCCATAATTCTTACTACCTCCATGTTCTTCTTTTCATTTTATTTTCTATATCCCATTTTCTCATCTAGTTGTATTGTTCTCAGTCTCTGCTTTTACGTTTTCCTTTTATATTGTTTAATAAATGTTAATAGAAAATTTTTTTAAAATCCTGATCCTTATTCACAATAGCCACAAAATGGAAGCACTCAAGGTTCCATCAGCAGATGATGGAAGAACAAGATACGGTGCTTTCTTACAATGGAGTATCATGCAGCCATGAGAAGGAATGAAATTCAGAAGCGTATGCTACGCCATGGATGAGCCTCGAGGGCATTATGCTCAGTGAGGTAAGCCAGATGCAAAAGGACTAATATTGTGTGATTCCACTTATAGGAAGTATGTAGAGTCCTCAAGTACGTAGAGATAGAAAGTAATAGAGGTTGCCAGGGTGTGGGGAGGGGGAAAGGGGGGTTATTATTTAATAGGTACAGAGTTTCTATTTAAGAAAGTGAAAAGAGTTCTGAGATGAATGGTAGTGAATTGTATACTCAAAAAGGGCTGAAATGGTAAATTTTATGTTACATATATTCTACCACAATTTTTGTTAAGAGCCTGAACTTACGGGGTTCATGTGAATATTATATCAAATAATGTATGTAAAGTGCTTAGCACAGAGCATAATTAAAGCTCTTGATAAGTGGTAATTATTGTGTGCATGAAGGGCCTACTACATACCTGGCACCATGCTGAGTTTTGGGGATACAATGGCGAACCAGACAGAGATTCTCCCCACTTCACAATGCTGGGGTTGGGGGGGGGGCCAGTCAGTAAACTGACCACAGTCATGTGACCTGCTCAAAAAGAGGCAGCTGGTAGGGTTGGGAAGCCCCTAACTCAGCCTCAGGTCTGGATGGCTCCTGCTGAGACGTCAGCGTGTGGTCACGGGGGAGCCTGCTGCAGACAGGCGAGAGCTCCACGGCCTCCAGTTTGGGTTCAAATGTGTATGTGTCACAGGTTCTGAGGCAGAGGGGCCAGGTGTCCTTCCAAGCCCTGTGTCCCCAGCCCCGGCCCAGCACCATGTAAACAGTGGGTGTTCTGAAGTGTTCATCTCTCTGTTTCCTTCTCCATCGGCCTTACAGAGATCTTGAGTTTGTGGCACTCCTTAAAAGCACGATTTAAATCTTCAAGTTAGAGCTTTGGAAGGAAAAGCCAGGTAAACACATAAATATACAAGGACACGTGGCATCCAGTGTGAACAACCCTCCTAGCTCAGAACTCAGAATCTCCTGGGAGGAGAGAGAACTGAAAGGCCCATCACTGCCGTCCACCAGGCCCTCGAGGGCTCACAGGGCAGAAGGAACAATTAAATTTCAAGGGAAAATGTTTCAAGGGGAAACAGGGGTGCCAAGAGGGGACAGAGGAGGGGACCCAGCCCGGCCTGGGTTGGACGGGGGTGGGGGCCAGGGAGGGCAGGGTCCTGACAGATGAGCCAGCTCCCCTGTTGTCTGGACCCACCCAGCATCCTCGCCTCCAGCAAGAGCACTCCAGCAGTCCCTGGGGACCCACCGGCCCCCACCCTCATCCACGTGGAGCTGACTGCACCCCCGGATGCGTGACCCAAGCCTGGACAGTTAGGCAGGGAGACTGGATTCCGGAAGCCTCGCCAGGCCTGTGAGGTTATGGAGGGTCTCCTTCCACAGGGGGCGCTGTCCTCACAGGAATGCAAGCCCAGAGCTGCGGGCAGCTGTCTGTCCCCATTCATCCAGCCCTGCCTGAAAGAAGCAAGATACCTCTGCTTTGGGTTACCTGAGCCAGCCAGCCAACCCTCCCTTTTGCCTAAGGCTGTTTAAATAGGGTTTCCATAACTTGCGTCATTATCTGTGTCTCTTCCGTCTGGATCCTGTTTCTACACCCCTGGGAACTAGCTTGGGTGTGTGTGTTCAAACAATCGTTCACTTTTGTAAGGTAACCAGCCATCCCGGTTTCCCTGAGCTTCGGTGCTAAAACCGGGACAATTCCAGGCAAACTAGATTTACTCCTTTCTCTCCATCTCACGCCATTCCCAGCGGTGGCTACACCGCACCTCTGGGTCAAAAGAAGTGGGAAACAGGGAAGGCTGAGAGGAAGCCAGAGTCGGGGCCCCATCCCTTAACCTTTGCTGCCGAAGGCACTAAATCCATGGCCAGTTCTGAGCCCACTCCATCCCAGGGACCCACACTGGCAAGGTCCAGGACCCTGCAAAACCAGCGCCTCGCACATGTGTGCAGGGCGTGGTCGAACCTTGGCAGCGTCCCCGAAAGGAACGCCAAGCCAGAACCGTTCCCTCCCACAGGTGTGGGCACTCCAGGAAGAGCCCCTCACTGCAATTTCCAGGCCTACCACCCGCATCTGCACAAGCAGTAAGTGATCTTTTCCTGATGATACACTATTTGCAATTCGAAATCGAAAGAGAAAGGGTAGTGGGCAAGAAGTTTCTAGAAGGCAAGGTTCTTTCTGGCTTCGTGTTCCACCAGCCTCCACGAAGTCCTGTTGATGGTGGCATGAGGAAAAGAGTTCATTTCACATCCTCTTGTGGATTCTTAGAGTCTCCCCCGACCACGGCCCCCAGAGCACAGCAGGCTGGGCCTCCATGGGATGACCAGAGGCTCGGCCTCCCAGGACCAGGAGACGGTTTGTTGAGGGCAGAAGGCGGAAGGAGCAGAGAGAGGCTGTTTCGAGCAGGCCGACAGGAAGTGCGTGTGGATTTCCTGCTGGAAACCTTTGCAGCCGAATAGAGCTGCATTCCCCCCACTTTCAACTCTCTCTCTCCCTTGCTTTCTCTTTCTGTCAATAGGCTGTTATCTCCCATGACTCCTGCCCTCCCAAGAAAAATGAGGCAGGAAATAGACAATATAATGGGAAATACGGCAAGTGCACATTTCCTGTCAACAACGTGCCTTACTAATAGATCGTCAGATGGGTATCTCATTAGAACAACGATTATGACAGCTACAGTATTCTCAGAGACAGACTAGGGTGGATCTGAGTGAGAGGAATGTGGAAAGGGCTCTGCCAAGAATCAGCAGGGGTCTGGGGCTTGGCTATGTGTCTGGGAGTCAGAAACCTGCTCGTTCTAATCTTAGATCTGGCTCTGACCACTGTGTGGCCGTGAGCATGGACGCAGGCACTCTGTCTCTCTTCTCTTGCCTCCCTCTGGCCTGCCACCCCCAGGCCTCCTTCCCATGAGGCCTGAGCATGGCCTTGGGTGGACGACCTTGCAGCTGCTGTGGCTTCCAGAGGCGTCTGTGACAGGGAGTCTCTGCAGCCCGATGTTCTTCCTGGCCCTGGCTCGAAGTCTCAGGGTGGCTGAGCTCTGCCTAGAGCAGACGGGTCCCCTGCCACACTCCCGCTGAGCTGGGGCTCCAAGCCTGGGCCCTTCTCAGCCTGCCCGCAGCCCACGCAGATGGACCCCATCCAGGAAGGCAAGGCAGATGTCTTCAGAGTGCAGTGGGAGGGGCATGGAAAGGGCAAAGACTTTATGAAAACGCCTCTGTTGGTGTGAACCTCCTTCTGCATCCTCGGAGCACCCTGTGTGCCTCAGAAAGCAGTTGGCATCTTCCCTGTTTTACCAGGGAGGAACCCACCCACTCCCAGAGCTGGATTCAGAACACAGGCCCTTGATCTCAGGTCCACATGATCCTGTGGCGGTGCTTCCATCGTCCAAAATACGATTTGTGTGATTTGTGGTGAATGCCCCCATCCCCGAGGGACCGTGCATGTCCCCGTGTCCCATTCCATGAGGCCAGAAGCCAGTTTACCTTCATGTGTCACTTCTCCCCGTAGCCCATGGCAGCACCTGGCACCTAGTAAGTGCTCGATAAACATTTATTGAATGAATGAGTGAATGCATGCATGCAGGCACAAATGGTCTAATTGAGCAACTGCCCTGGTGTGGTTATAGTGAGGAACTGACTCACAGACAGGACAGAAATCTCACAAGTGGCCCCAACCAGAACACTCAGGATCCAATTTCCTTCCACCTCCCCAAAAAAGCAGGGTAAGGCTTGCTTCTCCCCCTGGGGGGAGGACCACGTATCCAGAAATCAGTGATCTCTGTGTTTTGCCAGCCTCTGTGAATGCATGAGCTGTAAGGCCTATTGCTGGGGAGAGGTGGGAAATGGTGGGGGGGTGGGGGGGGTGGGGGGGAGGCTCATTTTCTTCAGAATTTCAAAGAATGAACAAAAGAAAAACACACACTTGGTTGCTCCTGGGTTCCAGAACAGTGAGTGACTTGAAGCAACGACTCCGTCTCATGAGTGGAACGCCAAGAGAGCAGAGGGCAGAGAACTGTTCAAGTCCATGGGGAATCTTCATTTTCTTTGTAGCAAATTTATTTAAAATGCTTCACCGTAAAGTGAGGCTTGCCTATGCTTGTTCCATTTCCGACTTCACCAGATTCTGAGGCGATACAACCAGATCCATCAGGTTAGCAAAAATACAAAAATGAAAGAGAAAGGGAAGAGGGACACAGTTTGAGGGTTTTAACCAAAAAAAAAAAAGGCAGAAGTTTAATCTCCAGAGCAGTCTATAAATGGACCCCAAAGATCAGCAAGACATAAAAATAGCAAAAACAAGAGTAAGTTCTTAAAGAACAAAAAGATTTTGTACAGCAAGCATCTACTCAATTTATGTTACCGTTTCCAGACGAGTAAATGGAATGGCCAGAATTGAGCCCCCGCCGAGGGCTGCTGGCCCCTTCCCTGGACACTTGTGCTCTGTCAGCGCCTCCCCGACACCAAGCCATCCTGCCTGTGTCCTCCCGAAAGACACAGGCACCCCAGGGCACTGGGCTGATTTCAAACAAAGTCAACCGCCTTCTTTCAACTAGTTAGCAAAGTCCTACCATGTCCAAACATGAACTCAGCTTTCAGAGGCCCCAAAAGTGAGCTAACTAAGCCAGTGCATGTCCTTTGGGGGTTTATCTAGTAAGAAAATGGGGACAAGTACTCCCCAAATTGTAAATCACAGCAGGAGAATTCCTCCATAAGAGATACACAAAGCTCTGCTTTCTTTGGAAGAGAAAGGAGTTTATCTTCCATCATATAGGCAATACAAATAGAAAGCTAGGAAAATACAGAACATAAAGAAGAAATTTTAAATCTATAAACCACCAACTAGAGATAATCACCGTCCACCTTTTGAACTGTCTCCTTCCAGCCTTTGTACATACATAAAATATTTATGTTTTATAAATTGCCTACATTATTCAGATATTATACCACAAGCAGTTTCCCGTGCCAATGGACACTCTTGGAAAATGCAGTTTGTAAGTGGTGCATATTTCACCACATGGCTGTGCTGGAGCCATGACTCTCTCCACTAGCTTCTAAAGTCTAGATTCTAGGGAACGTGTAAGTAATATTGCAGAAAATCTCCTTATAGAGGAACCTCTGATAGCATTTCTGATTTGGTCCATAACATAGATTCTTAAAACTGGACTTACTGGGTTTAAGGAGAGAATTCTAAAATCTTCTGATACATATGGCAAATTGGATTTCTGAATGATTGTATCTAGTTAGACTCAACAGGCAATGTAAGAGATTGTCAGCTTCCTGATGGCTGGCCAACTTGGAGTGGCCAATTTTTTACAGTTCCTATACTATAAAAATTTTTTCAAATGTTTATTCATTTATTTGGGTTGTGCTGGGTCTTTTTTTTTTTTTTTTTTTTTGCGGTATGCGGGCCTCTCACTGTTGTGGCCTCCCCCGTTGCGGAGCACAGGCTCCGGACGCGCAGCCCCAGCGGCCATGGCTCACGGGCCCAGCCGCTCCGCGGCATATGGGATCCTCCCAGACCGGGGCACGAACCCGTATCCCCTGCATCGGCAGGCGGACTCTCAACCACTGCGCCACCAGGGAGGCCCGTGCTGGGTCTTTTTTATGTTTATTTCTTATTTCTATTTTTTTCTTATTAGTCATGCATTTTATACACATCAGTGTACACATGTCAATCCCAATCGCCCAATTCATCACACCACCACCCCCAGGCCCCGCCTCTTTCCCCACTTGGTGTCCATACGTTTGTTCTCTACTTCTGTGTCTCAATTTCTGCCCCACAAACCGGTTCATCTGTACCATTTTCTGGGTTCCACATATATGCATTAATATATGATATTTGTTTTTCTCTTTCTGACTTACTTCACTATGTATGACAGTCTCTAGATGCATCCACGTCTCTACAAATGACCCAATTTCATTCCTTTTTATGGCTGAGTAATACTCCATTGTATATATGTACCACATCTTCTTTATCCATTTGTCTGTCAATGGGCATTTAGGTTGCTCCCATGACTGGCTATTGTAAATAGTGCTGCAATGAACATTGGGGTGCATAGGTCTTTTTGAATTATGGTTTTCTCTGGGTATATGCCCAGTGTTGGGATTGCTGGATTATATAGTAATTCTATTTTTAGTTCTTTAAGGAACCTCCATACTGTTCTCCATAGTGGCTGTATCATTTACATTCCCACCAACAGTGCAAGAGGGTTCCCTTTTCTCCACACCATCTCCAGCATTTGTTGTTTGTAGATTTTCTGATGATGCCCATTCTAACTGGTGTGAGGTGATACCTCATTGTACTATTGATTTGCATTTCTCTAATAATTAGTGATGTTGATTGAGCAGCTTTTAATGTGCTTCTTGGCTATCTGTATGTCTTCTTTGGAGAAATGTCTATTTAGGTCTTCCGCCCATTTTTGGATTGGGTTGTTTGTTTTTTTAATACTGAGATGCATGAGCTGCTTGTATATTTTGGAGATTAATCCTTTGTCCGATGATTCATTTGCAAATATTTTCTCCCATTCTGAGGGTTGTCTTTTCATCTTGTTTATGGTTTCCTTTGCTGCACAAAAGCTTTAAAGTTTCATTAGGTCCCATTTGTTTATTTTTGTTTTTATTTGCATTACTTTGGAGGTGGATCAAAAAATATCCTGCTGTGATTTGTGTCAAAGAGTGTTCTTCCTATATTTTCCTCTAAGAGTTTTATACTGTCCAGTGTTACATTTAGGTCTCTAATCCATTTTGAGTTTATTTTTGTGTATGGTGTTAGGGAGTGTTCTAAATTCATTCCTTTACATGTAGCTGTCCAGTTTTCCCAGCACCACTTATTGAAGAGACTGTATTTTCTCCATTATATATCCTTGCCTCCTTTGTCATAGATTAGCTGACCATAGGTGTGTGGCTTTATCTCTGGGCTTTCTATCCTGTTCCATTGACCTATATTTCTGTTTTTGTGCCAGTACCATATTGTCTTGATTACTGTAGCTTTGTAGTATAGTCTGAAGTCAGGGAGTCTGATTCCTCCAGCTCTGTTTTTTTCCCTCAAGACTGCTTTGGCTATTCGGGGTCTTCTGTGTCTCCATACAAATTTTAAGACTTTTTGTTCTAGTTTTGTAAAAAATGCCATTGGTAATTTGATAGGGATTGCATTGAATCTATAGATTGCTTTGGGTAGTGTAGTCATTTTCACAATATTGATTCTTCCAATCCAAGAACATGGTATATCTCTCCATCTGTTGGTATCATCTTTGATTTCCTTCATCAGTGTCTTATAGTTTTCTGCATACAGGTCTTTTGTCTCTCTAGGTAGGTTTATTCCTAGGTATTTTATTCTTTTTGTTGCAGTGGTAAATGGGTATGTTTCCTTAATTTCGCTTTCAGATTTTTCATCATTAATGTATAGGAATGCAAGAGATTTCTGTGCATTAATTTTGTATCCTGCAACTTTACCAAATTCATTGATTGGCTCTAATAGTTTTCTGGTGGCATCTTTAGGATTCTCTATGTATAGTATCATGTCATCTGCAAACAGTGACAGTTTTACTTCTTCTTTTCCAATTTGTATTCCTTTTATTTCTTTTTCTTCTCTGATTGCTGTGGCTAGGACTTCCAAAGGTATGTTGAATAATAGTGATGAGAGTGGACATCCTTGTCTTGTTCCTGGTCTTAGAGGAAATGGTTTCAGTTTTTCACCATTGAGAATGATGTTTCCTGTGGGTTTGTCATATATAGCCTTTATTATGTTGAAGTAGTTCCCTCTATGCCCACTTTCTGGAGAGTTTTTATCATAAATCGGTGTTGAATTTTGTCAAAAGGTTTTTCTGCATCTACTGAGATGATCATATGGTTTTTATTCTTCAATTTGTTAATATGGTGTATCACATTGATTGATTTGCATATATTGAAGAATCCTTGCATTCCTGGGAAAAATCCCACTTGATCATGGTGTATGATCCTTTTTATGTGTTGCTGGATTCTGTTTGCTAGTATTTTGTTGAGGATTTTTGCATCTATATTCATCAGTGTTATTGGTCCGTAATTTTCTTTTTTTGTCGTATCTTTGTCTGGTTTTGGTATCAGGGTGCTGGTGGCCTCATAGAATGAGTTTGGGAGTATTCCTTCCTCTGCAATTTTTTGGAAGAGTTTGAGAAGGATGGGTGTTAGCTCTTCTCTAAATGCTTGATAGAATTCACCTGTGAAGCCATCTGGTCCTGGACTTTTGTTTGTTGGAAGATTTTAATCACGGTTTCAATTTCATTACTTGTGATTGGTCTGTTTATATTTTCTGTTTCTTCCTGGTTCAATTTTGGAAGGTTATACCTTTCTAAGAATTTGTCCGTTTCTTCCAGGTTGTCCATTTCTTCCAGGTTGTCCATTTTATTGGCATAGAGTTGCTTGAAGTGGTCTCTTAGGATGCTTTGTATTTCTGCGGTGTCTGTTGTAACTTCTTCTTTTTCATTTCTAATTGTATTGATTTGAGTCCTCTCCCTCTTTTTCTTGATGAGTCTGGCTAATGGTTTATCAATTTTGTTTATCTTCTCAAAGAACCAGCTTTTAGTTTTATTGATTTTTGCTATTGTTTTCTTTGTTTCTATTTCATGTATTTCTGCTCTGATCTTTATGATTTCTTTCCTTCTGCTAACTTTGAGTTTTGTTTGTTCTTCTTTCTCTAGTTCCTTTAAGTGTAAGGTTAGATTGTTTATTTGAGATTTTTCTTGTTTCATGAGGTAGGCTTGTATAGCTATAAACTTCCCTCTTAGAACTGCTTTTGCTTCATCCCATAGGTTTTGGATCATCATGTTTTCATTGTCGTTTGTCTTTAGGTATTTTTTTATTCCCTCTTTGATTTCTTCAGTGATCTCTTGGTTATTTAGTAATGTATTGTTTAACCTCCATGTGTTTGTGTTTTTTACGTTTTTTTCCCTGTAACTGATTTCTAATCTCACAGCGTTGTGGTCAGAAAAGTTGCTTGATATGATTTCAATTTTCTTAATTTTACTGAGGCTTGATTTGTGACCAAAGATGTGATCTATCCTGGAGAATGTTCTGTGTGCACTTGAGAAGAAAGTATAATCTGCTGTTTTGGGATGGAATGTCCTATAAATATCAATTAAATCTATTTGGTCTATTGTGTCATTTAAAGCTTGTGTTTCCTTATTAATTTTCTGTTTGGATGATCTGTCCATTGGTTTAAGTGAGGTGTTAAAGTCTCCCAGTATTATTGTGTTACTGTTGATTTCCTCTTTTAGAGCTGTTAGCAGTTGCCTTATGTATGCAGGTGCTCCTATGTTGGGTGCATATATATTTATAATTGTTACATCTTCTTCTTGGATTGATCCCATGATCATTATGTAGTGTCCTTCCTTGTCACTTGTAACGTTCTTTATTTTAAAGTCTTTTTTTTTTTTTTTTTTTTTTTTTGCGGTACGCGGGCCTCTCACTGCCGCGGCCTCTCCCGTTGCAGAGCACAGACTCCGGATGCACTGGCCCAGCGACCATGGGTCACAGGCCCAGCCGCTCCACGGCACGTGGGCTCCTCCTGGACCGGGGCACGAACCTGTGTCCCCTGCATCGGCAGGCAGACTCTCAACCACTGCGCCACCAGGGAAGCCCCCTAAAGTCTATTTTATCTGATATGAGTATCGCTACTCCAGCTTTCTCTTGATTTCCATTTGCATGGAGTACCTTTTTCCATCCCCTCACTTTCAGTCTGTATGTGTCCCTAGGTCTGAAATGGATCTCTTGTAGACAGCATATATATTCTTCTTGTTTTTGTATCTATTCAGCAAGCCTGTGTCTTTTGGTTGGAGCATTTAATCCATTCACGTTTAAGGTAATTATCAATATGTATGTTCCTATGACCATTTTCTTAATTGTTTTGGGTTTGTTTTTGTAGGTCCTTTTCTTCTCTTGTGTTTCCCACTTAGAGAAGTTTCTTTAGCATTTGTTGTAGAGCTGGTTTGGTGGTGCTGAATTCTCTTAGCTTTAGCTTGTCTGTAAAGCTTTTGATTTCTCCATCGAATCTGAATGAGATCCTTGCTGGGTAGAGTAATCTTGGTTGTAGGTTTTTCCCTTTCATCACTTTAAGTATATCATGCCACTCCCTTCTGGTTTGTAGACTTTCTGCTGAGAAATCAACTGTTAACTTTATGGGAGTTCCCTTGTATGTTATTTGTTGTTTTCAGTAATTTTTCTTTGTCTTTAATTTTTGCCAATTTGATTGCTATATGTCTCGGTGTGTTTCTCCTTGGGTTTATCCTGTATGGGACTCTCTGTGCTTCCTGGACTTGGGTGGCTATTTCCTTTCCCATGTTAGGGAAGTTTTCAACTATAATCTCTTCAAATATTTTCTCAGGTCCTTTCTCTCTCTCTTCTCCTTCTCGGACCCCTATAACGCGAATGTTGTTGCGTTTAATGTTGCCCCAGAGGTCTCTTAGGCTGTCTTCATTTCTTTTCATTCTTTATTCTGTTCCGCAGCAGTGAATTCCACCATTCTGTCTTCCAGGTCACTTATCCATTCTTCTGCCTCAGTTATTCTGCTATTGCTTCCTTCTAATGTAGTTTTCATTTCAGTTATTGTATTGTTCATCTCTGTTTGTTTGTTCTTTAATTCTTCTACGTGTTTGTTAAACATTTCTTGCATCTTCTCGATCTTTGCCTCCATTCTTTTTCCGAGGTCCTGGATCATCTTCACTATCATTATTCTGAATTCTTTTTCTGGAAGGTTGCCTATCTCCCTTTCATTTAGTTGTTTTTCTGTGGTTTTATCTTGTTTCTTCATCTGGTACATAGTCCTCTGCCTTTTCATCTTGTCTATCTTTCTGTGAATGTGGTTTTTGTTCCACAGGCTGCAGGATTGTAGTTCTTCTTGCTTCTTCTGCTCGTCTTTATAGCTGCGCACGGGCTTTCTCTAGTTGTGGCGAGCAGGGGCTACTCTTCGTTGTGGTGCACGGGCTTCTCATTGCAGTGGCTTCTCTTGTTGCAGAGCATGGGCTCTAGGTGCACAGGCTTCAGTAGTTATGGCACGTGGGCTCAGTAGTTGCAGCTCGCGGGCTCAGTAGTTGTGGCACATGGGCTTAGTTGCTCTGCGGCATGTGGGATCTTCCCGGACCAGGGATCGAACCCGTGGCCCCTGTATTAATAGGTGGATTCTTAACCACTGTGCCACCAGGGAAGTTCTAAAATTTTTTAAGTAGAAGAGGTCCTTCCTAATATGCTTAATCAGGAGTTTTCCTGGAGAAAGTAGGATGTGCAGTGGGGCCTAAAGAGTGGGGAGGAAATCCTGATGGAGGGAGAGAATGGAGAAATGATGCTCCGGGCAGAAGAAACACTGAGCAAAGTGTTGAGAGTGGGAATGAACATCAGAATTCCAAAAATGAGGAGCAGCCCTGTTTGGCTGTGTTGAGGAAGGGATGCAGGATGGACTGGAAAGGAAAGCTGGACAAGTAAGAAGGGCCTTGAAGGAGTTCCCTGGCAGTCCAATGGTTAGGACTTCACACTTTCACTGCCCGGGTTTGATCCCTGGTAGGGGAACAAAGATCCCACAAGCCATGAGGCACAGATCCCCCCCAAAAAAAGGGCCTCGAATGCCAGTGTAAGTGGGCAGTTTGCAGTTTATCACAAATAATGGGCAACACGAAACTTGAGGGGACCATGCTGTGAACTGCATGTCATCCAGGAGGACTCTTATCTGGCCAGAAGGCTGGGGGACTCGGGAGGAGAGGGGCCAACAGCACGGAGACCCGTTCTGAGTGGTCCAGGGAGGAGGTGATGACAACCAAGCCTTCAGGGATGGACAAGGACCGAGAGCGTTAGTGTCTGTGCATATGGTCACAGTGGTGGATCGATGTGTGATGTTTCCTCTCCACCACAAAGCTGTTAGCTCCCTAAGGTCAGGGACCAGGTCTCACTCTCTTTTACAGAGTTCCTAGCTCATGCGCAGGATGCAGTACATCCTCACTGAATTGAAAATGATCACTCCATTTGCTTTCATTTCCTCAGCGGACATGGAAGAAGCACCAAACGAGCCAGACACCATACCCGGACATCCGAGGACACAGACACAGCCTGTGCCCCGGGAGCCTGCAGGGGAGATGGCATCGCAAGGCCTGTAAGTCTGCTTCTCACCCTTCCTACCATGAGCTCACGACAGGCACAGGTAAGAGCAGAGAGTTGGGGTGTGATGTGACTGGCAGGACCCTTTTAATGGTGACTCTGGTCATCGGCCCTTGATACGTTCGTTCTCTGGGACAGAGCCAAGGTCAGAGAAACGCCGTGACTCGTGGAGATTTGAGAGCAGAGGGTGTAGTTTGGTATTTAGTGGCCCGAGGGGTCCACTGACTGTCCTAGATGCAGGCGGTCATGCAAAGGGCCCCGAACAGCGGGGGTGATGGCAGCAAGCAGAATGGAGGAAGGCTGATGCAGAAGGAGAAAGAGAAAGTGAGAGAAGGGAATGAGCTGCAGAGAAGAAAAGGGAAGAGGAGCAAGCAGTTCTCCAGTGGAGTCAGGATCAGGAAGGACATGGGATGTGCTGGGGACGTGGAATTCGAATGTGGGCCAGAACAACCTCAATTCTGGGCAAAGTTCAGATCGCTGCCTGCCACCGACCGCATCAGGAGTCTGCCATTTTTAATAAGGCAGGTGACATACACTCGGAGAAGCACCTTCCTGGTCTCCCGCATTGGGTCACTTCTCCAGAGGAAACCCCGCAGGGACTCCGCTCACTGAGAGATGATGTCTGAGCCGCAGTGGATGGCCAGCCACAGCTCCATCTCTCACCACCTCCTGCCACCCCTGCCTGTCACCTCCGGGCATGTCCTAGACCTGGAGCAGCCCTGCTCCACCAGCTTCCGTGTAGGTCTCAGTTCAGCGCAGCTCCTCCAGAAAGCCTCCCAGACCAGCCTTCAGTCCGATGAAGACCCTGCTCCGGGCTTCTTCCCTGAGTGCGGCCCTCCCACCGGAGCAGTCCATCCACAAGGGTCTCGCCAGTCACCTGCAGAGCTCATCCTGGGCCCGTGGGCTGCGTCCGGACTGTACACCTTTAACCAGTGACTCAGGGGATTTCATAGGAAGCTGAAGTTTGAGAATCAGTGCAGTTTTCCCTTAAAGGCAGGATCCTGTCTTAACAGTAAGAAAAGCTGGCATCTCTTGAGTATCTGCTATCTCCTGAGCATCGTGCTGAGCACTTGTCACATATTAGTTCCTGCATCTTATTACCCCAATTTACACGTGAGGGAACTGAGGCTCAAGCCAATAGATTGAGTGAAATCATTGTGTCACATTGTGGCTGGGAAGAGATACCACTTAAAGTGGTCATTTAAGGGAATTACCTGGCAGTCCAGTGGTTAGGACTCCTTGCTTTCATTGCCAAGGGCCCAGCTTCAATCCATGGTCAGGGAAATAAGATCTCATGAGCCGTGTGGTGCAGCCAAAAAAAAAAAAAAGTCGTCATTTCAGGGGAGTTGATTAAAGGAGCAATTCACAAAAGTGGAGGCAAGATTTAAGGAAACCGTCTCTCAGGCTATTGACAGCAGGGAGCCCTGACACCACTGGGCCTGAAGGAGCAAGGGGTGAGGGCCGTGGGGGTCCACAGAGAGAGTGTATGTTCAAGAGCCTCTGGAAAGGAACTTCCGTCTTCAGAGGGGTAGGAGGTGCGGGAAGATGCAACGCCAGCCCCTGGCAACCGGTGAGGAGGGAGCTGAGGAAACACCCACCCCCCTGACTCTCCTCCCATGTCATCTCTGGTCAGTGTCTCCCATAAGCTAAAGTCCATCAGAAGCCAGAGGGCAAGGGAGCCCATGAATGTGGACTCCGAGGGCACGGAGCTGAGTGCAGAAGGATGGAGTAAATCTGGAGAGCCAGCTGGAAGGTCCAGTGCCCTCCCCCAGCTAGCAAGTGGCAGAGGGGTCCAGATTTACATCCGGATCCTTCATCCCTGTCCTGTTCCATCCTAGCGTCTCCAAGAAAGTGTGGTATCTGGCACTTCATAGGCTCTCCGTGCCCCTTTGTCATTTTGATTGGTTGAATGGATGAATGAATGAATGAATCACTGACGGGCATGCACGTGGATCTTGGAATCAGACCTGGTTTTGAAGCTTCACCACTTAAGACTGTGCGACCTCATGTCTCTGAGCCTCAGTTTCCTCGTCTCTGAATTATGGGTAATCCTAGTACCTCCCTTACAGCCCTGATGTGAGAAACGCATGAGATAATGTTTACAAAGTACCAGGCATCGAGCATCAATAAATGCTAACAATGGTTATTATTGGTGATATAGTACATAATTGAAGGCATATACTGTGTTCAAATTATGTAGACTTAGCCTGGTCATTTGTTATATTCATCTGATATATGACATAGGAGAGGTGGAGAGAGAGATGGAGAGGGGCAAATAGAAGGATTTTCACCAACATCAAGGGCTCCATTCTCGCTTTAAATGAAGCACTCTTCTCACTTCATTAGTCATGAGCGTGGCATCAGGCAATAAGTTAATTTCTAACTGTGGCACTTGATAAATTTTCCATTTACCTCATTAGTTTTTACAGCCTGCAATATTAGTGAGAACACTTCCAATTAACCATATGGGAAGCTTCAGTATGGAATCACAACAATTTTTTAAAATGTGTTATTTAACCAAATAAGAATCACAGCCCCCAGAAATAAAGATGCTTGGAACCAGCACTTGAGTCCCAGGGAAGAGGTGCCTCCAGGAGGCCTGTCAACTGGGGTCCTGAGTCAGAGGCTCACCTAGAGGGGACCGGGCTGAGCTGGGCACTCTTCCCCAACCCATGCCCTAAGCAGCTCTGGAAGGAACCAGCAAGGGAATCCAGGGACCTGGTAGAAAGGCCAGGTCATGAAACTGGGTGTCAGGGGGCTCCGTTCCAAAACCCAACCAATAGCTGTAGGTGCTCTTCCTTGTGGTTTAGGGTTTGTGTGTGTGTGTGTGTGTGTGTGTGTTTGGCCACACCAAGTGGCGTATGGGATGCAGGATCATTATTTTTTCTTTGGCTGTGTTGGGTCTTCGCTGCGCGTGGGCTTTCTCTAGTTGCAGCAAGTGGGGACTACTCTTCATTGCAGTGCGCAGGCTTCTCATTGCAGTGGCTTCTCTTGTTGGGGAGCAAGGGCTTCAGTAGTTGTGGCATGCATGCTGAGTAGTTGTGGCTCACAGGCTTTAGAGTGCAGGCTCAGTAGTCGTGGCGCACGGGCTTCGTTGCTCCGCGGCATGTGGGATCTTCCCGGACCAGGGATCCAACACGTTCCCCGGCATTAGCAGGCGGATTCTTAACCACTGCACCACCAGGGAAGTCCCCATGCAGGATCTTAGTTCCCCGACCAGGGATCAAACCCATGCCCCATGCAGTGGAAGCTCGGAGCCTTAACCGCTGGACCGCCAGGGAATTCCCTGGTTTAGTTATTCAGCATTTCTTAACTTCTCATCTTGCTTGATGATCACAGGAAGTCTGTGTGATGGGAAGTGGTCTCCTTGTTTTGTAGCTGGGGACACCAAGAGGCAGAGAGATTACAGGACTGCCAAGACCAAAGGGCAGCACATGGTCCAGTGGGGTCCCCGGCCAGGCCTTCTGAAGCTGACTCCTCTCCCTGCATCACGGACCCTAGGACAGGGGGACTGGGGGGCCTGTCCCATTCTTCATGCTTTCCCAGGGGTCATCACTGTGCTGCCTGCAGATGTTCTGGTATCAACCCCCCAGGACCTGAACTGAGTTTGTGACTAAGGCTGGGCCATCAGACCCAGTCCCCGGATGCTTCGAGTGGTACCAGCCCTGGGCATAGGATCCAAGGGTGTCCCCAAGAGTCTCCATTCTGGAACTGAGAAAGAAGCATTTGGAATTCTGACCTTTGACTAAGGTGGAGAGGCCAGCCTGGAGAAAACCGCAGCCACGTTCTTGACCATGAGAGAGAATACGATAAGATTTGACAGAGCCACCATGCAGGCCAACAGATACAGGTGGGCTGTGGGGAGGAGAGAAAGAAAGAGAGGCCTGGTGGCAACCCAAGGATGCCCTGATCCAGACACCCCTGAGACCCACTCTGTCCTGCCCATGCCAAGTTTATAAGATGACCCAATAAACCAGTCCCCCACCATGTAGGCTGCTGGGGGCTGAGTAGGCTTGCTGTCCCTGCAGCCAGCTAAGAAGAGGCTACGCCTCGGTGTCCTTGGCTGTAAGTGGACCAGGGTGGACTAGATTAGTTGTTTTCAAACTGTCCCCAGAGCACTGGGAAGACCAGCAGGGCTGTAGTGTAGGATGGAGAGGGGGTACTTGGGGCTCCCAACCCCACTTTGAGCTTCCAAACAAAGTCCCGTTTGATACTGCGTCGCAGCAAAGTATGAAAACTACTGGCCCAAAATCATCCAGTTGATGTCCTTCCTGTTTTCACAAATTGGCCCCAAGAAAAACCTGAGATTTAGCCCCATGGGCACTTTCTATCAGTGGTTCTATTTGGGGCCACCAAGCTCCCTTCCCCTTGCTTTTTCTGTCTGCTGTGGGTTACTCAGAGCAGGTTTCTCTTCAAGAACAGGGGCATGTGGCCCTGCTGCTGAATCAAGACCAGAGTTCCGCTGTGACATTCCCACTTTCTCTGCTCTGCCAGAGCTGTGGACACCTACACCTACACGTGAACAGCAGATTCAGGTCTCTGGCCTCTGTTGTTGTCTTCCGAGGGCAGAGTCTGGACTTCGGACTGCGAGTTGGAAGACACGGGTTCAGGCTCAGGTTCAGCCGCAGCAGTGAGGCTGCTTCAGTTGCAAGAATCAGATCTGTCCAAGTCCAAGTGACTTTAAGGATAAGAAATTCAGCAGCAGGTGAAGTGCAGACAGGTCCATGGCTCAATGAGGTCATCAAAGGCACCATCTTCTGGCCTGCTGTCCTCAGTGGTGATAGGGTCACTGCCGTCTGCTCCCATTACCTGCACTGCTTGCATTTCGGGGAACTACAGTTCCCAGGATTCTGGGGCAGCTTGGGCAGTGGGAGGCACTGACGGAGCACTGGAGGGCAGGTGGAGGGAGAGAGTGGGGCATTTCTGTGTGTGTGTGTGTGTGTGTGTGTGTGTGTATGTGTCCCAGGGCGCCCCTGACACTGATTGAGTCTCTGTTGTGGCTTAAGCTCCCACCAGACAACTTCCCCCTCTGCCTCCCCACCGCCAGCTCCTTCCAGGAGGCTCTTGCCATGGTTCTAGGTCACTTCTGGGCTCTCATAACACCCCTTACCCCTCTCTCCCTCCAGTCCTAGGAGTGTTAACAGTGTCCCATGATCCCTACCTTCTGGAGCAGGGGGGTGAGGGCCGGGTGCCACATCATTCCCTTTGGCTTGTCAGCGCTCCCATCATCTATGTAAACAATACTTGCATTGGTTTCCTCTCTTTTAATAACTTAGAGTGACTCATGTTTCCTGGCTGGATCCCAGCTAACACAATGGTCTTCCTCAAGCTTTACTTGCATGGTTGCAAGATAGCTGCTGCAGCTCCAGTCATTACATCCTCACTACAACCACACTGAAAGTCAAAGTCAAGAAGAAAGACAGGGGCTTCCCTGGTGGTACAGTGGTTGGGAGTCCACCTGCCGATGCAGGGGACATGGGTTCGTGCCCCGGTCCAGGAAGATCCCACATGCCGCAGAGCGGCTGGGCCTGTGAGCCATGGCCGCTGAGCCTGTGCGTCCGGAGCCTGTGCTCCGCAACGGGAGAGGCCCACGTACTGCAAAAAAAAAAAAAAAAAAGAAGAAAAAAAAAGAAGAAGAAAGACAATTTCTCCTTGCTTGCCTCTTTTTGCCAGGGAGGTAAACCCTTCCCAGAATTGGCCAGAATTGAGTCAATGCCAATACTCTAGCTGGAGGAGAGATTAGAAAAGTGAGTAATCCAGCATTTTTAACCCTTACAATGTGAAATGGCCTCGTCAAGCAGAAAAAAGAGAGTTGGGCAATGGCTACGGAGTGAGCAACCAACCATGTCCACCACATTTACCTGCAGTGTGACTGTGGTCAAGTCACTTCCTCTCTCTGGGCCTCAGTTTCCTCATCTGAAAAATGGGGGAGTTTGGTGAGACCAGTAGTTTCTGTATTCTCGAGAGCTCTTGGGTTTCAAGGAGGTGCCTTAGGGGCCACTGTGTGCCCACTATGGGGTCAGGGAAGTGGGGTCTGAGCAGGTGGAATCCTGCTCCCAAGTTAACAAAAACAGTCTCACTTGATCTTTACGGAAATAAAAGAATTCTGCTGGATTTGCTGGTTTCTAATATCCCTTGCTGCTCTCAGTAGGACCAGGATTCAAAGTTATAGATCAACTGATAAAACTGAGGAAATAACCAGGATGATGTTCTTGCTAAGAATGAGCCATTAGCTCCAGGGGATATTCATAATAAACTTTGGAGATAGATTAAGCTCCTTGGCTTTTTGCCAACTGTAAACCAGTCTGTATGATGCCACAGACCATGCCATGGAGCAGAGACATTCTCTCTGGAATGTTCTTGACTCCCTCTGTTCTCTTCAATTATAAGAGGGCAGACCTCTTACATATATACAATTACTTAAAACTATTTATCTTGCACAGAGGAATTGATCTTTGCAGGTCTTTCTCATCAGCCTTGACAATGACAAATCACCTCAGAGGTGGTCTCAGAAGGGAAGGTGCGCCCCTAATAGATGGCCCATCTCATCTTAATTCCCACCCCTCCGTCCACCAGGGTCTTCTCCTTTTGGAGTCTCCCTTGTTGCCCTTTGTGGATTTAACTCTACAAATGCCATGCCAGGGATGCCACCAACTCTATTCCTCTTGTCCCAAGGCTTCTTATGGATCGAAGGTTCAAAGGCTCAGGTGGGGAAGCCCTGGGAAACCTCCAGGCCTTTGCCAGGGGAGGCTCAGTCCTCCACTGAGAATAACCAACAACTTATTGAAGACAAGTGTCTTCAAGACATAGTCATGGAACACTTCCTCTGCGCGCACATGGTCAGAGAACACTTCTAGCCTCCTTGATTCCTGTAGCCCTTTCAAGCGTTCTCTCTTCCTTGAGGCTATTCTGGTCTGTTCGCACCTTGCACCCTGCCTAGCACAGTTAGTGCAGGTGATGGCATTCCCATTTTACAGATGAAGAACCTGAGGCCCAAACAGGCCAAGTGGTTACATGTCTCACCCAGAGTCACACAGGGAATAAATGACACAGTCAGCACTTGAAGTCAGCGCTGAGGATTCTGAGTGAAATGCCCACACGAAGACAGATCCTAACATGGAGTCTGACACACAGGAGACACCCCACACATCCCACCTCTTCCCGCTTCCTCTCATCCACCTTCCCACGGCTCTGGGTTGCCTCTATGGATTCACGAAGATGAATGAGGCTGTGTCCAGCCTCCTCGCCAATCTCACAGCTTTTCTTTTTCAATAACGCATATAAAATAGGAATACAGTCTGTCTCCATCAGCTCGGTCTATAACAAAGTACCATAGACTGGGTGGCCTATAAACAACAGAAACGTATTGCTCACAAATCCAGAAGCTAGCAGTCCAATACTAAGATGCCCTTATGGTCCAGTTCCCCTGAGAGCCCTCTTCCGGGTCTCAGATGCCAACTTCTTGTTGTATTCTCACATGGTGGAAAAAACAGAGCGAAAACAAACTCTCTTCTTTTTTTATTATTTTTTAAAATTTTATTTATTTTTGGCTGTGTTGGGCCTCGTTGCTGCGCGCAGGCTTTCTCTAGTTGCAGCGGGGGCTACTCTTTGTTGCGGTGCATGGGCTCTAGGCGCGCAGGCTTCCATAGTTACAGCACACGGGCTCAGTAGTTGTGGTGCGTGGGCTCAGTAGTTGTGGCTCGAGGGCTCTAGAGCACAGGCTCAGTAGTTGTGGTGCACGGCCTTAGTTGCTCCGTAGCATGTGGGATCTCTCTGGACCAGGAATCGAACCCATCTCCCTTGCATTGGCAGGCGGATTCTTAAACACTGCGCCATCAGGGAAGTCCTGAGCTCTCTTCTTATGAGGGCACTAATGCCATTCATGAGGGCTCCACCCTCATGACTTAATCACCTCCCAAAGTCTCTACCTTCTAATACCATCATCACATTGGGGGTTGGGTTTCAACATATGAATTTTGGAGAGATGCAAACATTCACTCCATAACATGGTCTCATTATGACACATTCAAATAATATGGACAAAATAATACAAATCATCATAATAATAAATAATACAAAAAATTCAAATCAAGTCCCTTGAGGACATCGCCTTCAGTTCCAAAGCCTCCTGCCCAAAGTTACTGTTGGCATTTGTGTAGTGTGGATCCTTCCAGATCTATCTGTATACATTTATGGATATATGCATATAAAAATGTCATATAAAGAAATATGTAGAGATAGCTCCAGCTCTGCGTCTGAAGATGTGAGCCCTGTTGGTTTTCCAAGTTAGGGCCTTTGGGGGCTCGTCTCTCAGGTGCAGGTCCTAAAAGAGCTGTGAATCTTTTTTCTTCCTGGACCAAACTAAAGTGAACTTCGTTCCTGTCTGATATTTATCCAGCTTCAAAAGTGGAAGCACCTGAAGCTACTTTGTTCAAGCAGTTTAAGCCAGGAGAGTAAATCCAGTTCCTATTACTCCATCCTGTCCAGAAGCACAGGTCTTAAGTGAAATTTAATACCAAAGAAACAGTTCCAAATTTTACAACGGATCTATCACTGGTTGTTAGCATATCTTCCCACACCCAAGACACCAAGATACCTTCTACTCACTGTTAAAGCTTTATGATGAGCAAAACTTCCACCACTGTGCTTCCTTAGCATCCAACAATATGAAAACCTGAAGCCAAGCTGACAAATAGAGTGTGAAGGGCCTTCTACTGCATTTAAGAAAAAACTGAGACTTGCTATAGGAGACACAGTCTACTGGAGAGAGGCAGAACTGTGAACAGATGACTGCATAAAGAGGCAAAGTCAAGTCTTATTTATTCAGAGGAAGAAGTCCCCGTGATCAAGCAACAAGTAAAATCATTTCAGTGTGCAAGACATGCATTTGTGATTGAAAATGCACAAGCATATTTATTATCCATCATAGATGATCACCTGTTATAATCAGTGAGATTTCTTAATGGCACAGCATCTAGAGGAGGACGTCATGCATGAACCTGTCATATTCAGAAAATTACAAGCTTCTTAAAAAATCGACTGTGCACAGATCTAACTTTCTGGCCTACATTTGCAGCACTGGAGACTACTATTGAAATATTAATTCAAAGGATATTTTAGAAAACATTATAGACAGAACTCTACCATAAAAGAGCATATATAAATATAGCATATTTTCTGATGTTATTGAATCATCTTAAATATTGGTTAATGCAAATTTCAATCTCTAAGGCACTTCTACAACATACCTGAAAAATGATCGTCATCTTGTACTTGAATGTCCTCACTGAGAAAGAAATTGCCAACTCAAAATAAGTTTATTTCATTTTTAGGAAGCTCTAATTGTTAGAAAACTCACTCTTAAAATAAGTTAAAATCTCTATTCCTCAACTTCTATGCATTTTCTTGGTTTTTAAATTAGGGGCAACTTGATCTTTTTTTGATTTGACAGCTCTAACATAGCTAAAGCTGGCGTTCAGGTCCTTTGCCCACTTACCTACTCTTCATAATTATTTTATTAAAAGAAATATATTGTGGTATAATATAAAAAATATACTAACTTGAATGTCCACTTTAATGAATTTTGACAAATGTAAATATTTTGTAACTCTGTTTCCATCAAGGTAGACAATTTTCCTATTACCCCCCTTTGCAGTTTTCCCTTTCCTCTTTGCAGTCACTCTCTACTCCATATTTGATACAGGCAACTGCTGATATGTTTTCTGTCGCCATAGATTCATTTTTCCTTTTCTAGAAAGTCATATAAACAGAAACATAAAGTAAAAAAAATAAAAAATAAAAAAAAATAAAAAAAATAAAGAAATATGTAGTTGAGGGGTTTTTATCTGCTAGGATTTAATTAATTTAAATGGTATCATGCCCCATACACATTCTTCTGCAACTTGCTTTACAGAATGTTCTAAATCAGTATGCACATATTGGCCTCATTTGTCTTTTTTCTGCAGCTTAGTTGTCCAGTACTTAGTATGGATGTGTTGTGGTTTAACTAGTCCCTTCTTGATGGACATACGGGTTTTTTTCCAACATCTCACTATTAAAAACAGTGCTGCAATGGGCATTCTGTCTTGGCTTCTTATACTCAAATGAGTATTTCTCTGGAGAAAAAAAGAGAGTATTTCTGTAGAAAAAAAGAAACCATAAAATAAGTTAAAAGACAAGTCGACAGGGAGAAAATATTTGCAACATATACAGAAAAGTATTAATAATCAGATTATATGAAGAAATGCTTCAACCTAATAATAAAAAGACAAACAACCCAATAGAAAATGGGCAAAGGATACAAAGAGGCAATTCGTAGAAGAAATGCAAACAGCCAGCATGCATTAAGGAAAGTTGCGTACCTCACTGGTAATCGGGAAACAGCACGTTAAAGCAACCATAAAACACCTTTTCACTCGCCAGATTAGCCCGAATTTTCAGTTGAGTAACGTCAGTCATTGGCAAGAGTTTGGGGAGATGGTACCGTCACGTGCCGTCAGAGTGCAGATTGAGCCTGTCCTTTTGGAGGATGGTTTAGAGGCATCTTTTACACTTTCCTTTTCTTTTTTTTTTCTTTTTGGCTGCATTGGGTCTTCGTTGCTGTGCGTGGGCCTTCTCTAGTTGCGGCGAGCCGGGGCTACTCTTAATTGTGGTGTGCAGCCTTCTCATTGCAGTGGCTTCTCTTGTTGCGGAGCACAGGCTCTAGGCACACGGGCTTCAGTAGTTGTGGCGTATGGGCTTAGTTGCTCCGCGGCACGTGGGATCTTTCCGAACCAGGGATCGAACCCATGTCCCCTGCATTGGCAGGCGGATTCTTAACCACTGTGCCACCAGGGAAGTCCCTTTTACACTTTCAAATGTGCCTGCCCACCAGTCCCGCAACTTCCCTTCTTGAGTTTGCCGTACAGAACAAGAGTGTTGGCAGCTTTTGCTGGTTTGTCCTAGTCGCACACACACAAGATGGCCGCCCAGGTCAAAGTCAGACCTGGAGGGGCCTGGAACAGAGCTGGCAGGAGCTGCGTGCTTGGTGGGACAGGCAGGTGACCGTGACTCCAGGGCTCCTCCACCGTCCCTGCACTGCGGTCCCTGGACCTTTGAGCAAAAGCCGGGGCAGTGACGTGAGGGGACGGGAGAGACATTTCCTAGGGGTGGGTTAGGCTCCGAAGAGCCCTCACACACGATGATCTTTCTTGCACATTCTCGGTTGGACCTGGAATGCTGCAGTCCTGCACAAACGGCTGGACTGTGGCCAGAGCAGCGAGTAGTAAGTCTACACCCCAGACAGAGCAGGGCTCCCGGCAGCTCCATGTGTGCGATCCTCTCGCAGTCCCCGGGCAGTCTCCTGGGGGGTGGCATGATGCATCCCCATGAAAGGCCTGACATCACACCCTGCCTCCACGGACAGATGGCTTTGACATAACGCCCCATCAGGCTCCCAGAGACTCTGTCCTCTTACAGAGGACTTGAGCCTGGGCTTTGCTACCAGATAATTTGCTTCCGGTCCTCCCCTTGCCAAGGCACTGGAGGATGGCAGTCCAGCCTGGGGCCCATGCGACAGTCTTACGGACCCAGTGCTCCCCTTGAGCCACATCAAACCTTAGAAAAGCTGTTTAGGGGCTTCATTTATGAACTTAAGATAATTCTGTGGGCCTCCCTGGTGGCGCAAGTGGTTGAGAGTCCGCCTGCCGATGCAGGGGATACGGGTTCGTGCCCCGGTCTGGGAGGATCCCATATGCCGCGGAGCGGCTGGGCCCGTGAGCCATGGCCGCTGGGCCTGCGCATCCGGAGCCTGCGCGTCCGGAGCCTGTGCTCCGCGACGGGGGAGGCCACAACAGTGAGAGGCCCGCATACCGCAAAAAAAAAAAAAAAAGATAATTCTGTGACAGTGACTCAGGGAGCAGAGGTAGAAGCATTACTGCCTGTAAGTGTTACAGGCCTTTCCAGTAGGCTGGGCGAAGATAAAGGCCAGCTAAGGCCATCAAGTTCATTTATGTGAGAGGAATGGCAACCCATAAAGTCAAACATGAATAAACAACTCAGAATCAACCTGAAGCTTAACAGGCTGAAGCTCTCCAGTTATGAGGACATTGGGGTACAGAATGGAAAGATGCAGGACTCTGGGAAACTTCTCCCCTGGGTCCCCAGGACTAGCCCGGGGACTCCCATCGTGCCCAGCCCACTTGTCCTGATGTTTCCACAGCCCCTCCCATCCCCCAACACCAGCCTCCCCGCCTTCTTGATCAAGAAACCAGAATTCCGGATTTCAGATGTATCCTCACGGCCAGTATTGGATTTTCTGTACAAACACAGAGATCTGAAATATCCCTGCAAATACTTCCTATTTTTAATAACATGGTATCAATTTGCAAACAGAGTAATGATCTCTGTTACTTTTCAGGAAATTATGTTTAATATACTTTACTAGAGCAAAGGAAGAACAATTTAATTGAAAGAGCTGCTATGAACCATATTTAACCTCAGATGTACTAAATGGAGTGTCTCGGAGATAAGTTATGGTTTTTAATTTAACATAAACTATTCTGTGCATAAGCACTGTTTTTGCTACTCTAATAATGACTGGTTTGGGTTTATGAACTATTTTTTTGATCATCTTTTTCCTCTCATGGACACCACTCGTAAATGTTAAGTCCAGTCGGAGGTTTTCCCATGTATTGGAAATGAAAGGCCCTGCAGGCCGGGCAGGCTCCACTGTCTGGGGACAGCTGTGCCTCAAATGTGATGCATCACACAACTGGCAAGGACACCCCAGTTTTTGAGAAATGCCCATATTTCATTGCCCAGGCTGATCCTGCGCCTGGCTGGCTCCTCCACCACTCTGATGAATGGATTCCAGCAGCCACGGTACCAGCACTTTAAATGAAGTTTCGTGCTCACCAAGATTAATGGCTGAATGAAAAATATTGAAACTTTATTATTCATATAATTCATTTGAGGAGTGATCCCAAGAAAATGTAGCATGTGGTTGAAGTTCATCATTTGAAGTGATCGGAGGGAAGGGAGATGGAGGGAAGCACGTGACAGCACTTAACCGCCTGACCCCCTTCCTTGCTGGGGTGCCAGCGAACTGTGGGAACTGACACCTGGGTGTTCAGAAAGCTGTTCATTCAGCCCATCACGTAGTCTATCAAGACTTGCTTCTCGGGTCCTCCCTGTTCCCAGCAGGGGTTTTGGTGAGTCCTCTGGTGGCCAGCCTGCTGCCCTGTTTTATTTTATTCATACCTCTTCTCTTGTTTATTTATGTTTGCTTGTCAGAGTGGGCATTTATTGTTTTCGTTTTGTTTTGTTTTGCCAACTGGGCATCTATTTCCCCTAAGTTGGGTAAGATGGCCAATTTCCCTTTGAGAAGCTGTGGGCTCTGAGCCTCAGCTGGGACTCCTTGGGGCGAGCATGTGACCAGGTGTTAGCCAACAAGACAACTGCATTCCTCTGGCCACGGTGATTGACTCAGAATGGACACATGACCTCCTCAGGGCCAGGGCCACGATGTGAGTCTTTTCCTCAAAAGACTGGTACAGAAGCTGACACTTTTCCTCTCCATTGTGAATGTTGAGAGAGTGAAAGACTGGAGCTGTGGGAGCCCTCAAGCCAGCACAAGGGAGAACAACCAAGAACCACAGGGAATGCCCAAGTGAGAGATGGGAGAGACAGAGTCCTGGTGATATCAGTTGGGGCCCTGAATCAAGCTATACCTGAGGCCAACCCTACTTCTGAACATGAGACTTTTTAGTTATGTGAGCCGTATAGTCGGTCTTTGCTTAAGCCACTTTGAGTGAAGTTTTCTCTCAGGGACCTTGAATCTTGAGTGAAATGACAAAGAACAAAAAAGGTCAGCTAGAGGGCTTTCATTCCAGTGGCTTCATGACAAGATTATGGGTTAGTTCCTGCCTGCTCCCCAGATTCCTGGAACTGCCATTACTGTCTGTTTGTGTCTGTTCTTAAACCTGGTTCTCTAGCCTCCCTTCAATAATTTATGCTACCTGAGAGCCTGTCAATAAGTTCATTTTCTACTTAAGTTAGCTGGGTGTCGGCTTCTGTTGTTTGCAACTGGAGATGCCTGGTATAACATAGAGGCGGTCAGTGAGGACAGTCCCTTGGCTCCAGGGCTCTTTCACTGCCGTCTTAGGCTGCAGGGACCCCAGGGCCTCAGTCACCTGGTCCATCTGCAGCCCTGGATCCGCAGGCATCACTGTGGACAGAGCTGAAAGACAGACAGCTGATTGAAAAAACCATGTTGCAGCATGATATCATTGATGTACAGTTTCAAAACACACAAAACACTGTAAATTGTTTATAAATGCGTACATATGTAGTAAAATCACGAAAATGGAATGGGAAAGATGCGTGCCAAATTCATGGCCATGGTTACCTCTGGGGAGGGGAAGAGGGGGAAAAGTGCTGGGGAGCTAGCTGCTTCTCCGAATCTGTGTCCTAATGAAATATAAAATTAAACGAAGGGCCTCCCAGCTCTCAGGTTCAGGGAGTGGTGGGCTGAGATCCTGGCTGGGCCCTGGGGGTGGGGGGGTCTGGTGGATGCAGAGGGAGACCCTGGTCCCTGGCAGTTCACAGCACAGGCACTGACAGGCCAGAGTAAACCAGGAGGCAGGGTGTGTGCGTGTCATCCAGGAGGGCAGAGAACATGGCGGAGCCGGGGAGAGATGACCATTCATCACCGGAGGGTGGGCACAGTGAGTTAAGGGAGGGGGCTAGGACAAGTGACCTGCACAGCAGGATCACAGTCTGAAGGACACCTAAGGTCTGGACATGCAGATCAGTTTGCAGAAGAATACACATAAATACTCAGAATACACATTATTTTCTTGTCTTTGTTTTGTTTTTGTTTTTGTTTTTTCTGCGGTACGCGGGCCTCTCACTGTCGTGGCCTCTCCCGTTGCGGAGCACAGGCTCCGGACGCGGAGGCTCAGCGGCCATGGCTCACGGGCCCAGTGGCTCCGCGGCATGTGGGATCTTCCCGGACCAGGGCACGAACCCGTGTCCCCTACATCAGCAGGCGGACTCTCAGCCACTGTGCCACCAGGGAAGCCCCTGTCTTTGTTTTAACATTGCATTTTTAAAGTAAAAACAAAGGAAAACTAAAAAATGTGAAAAAGACAAAGAAGAAAATGACCACCCATAATCTCATCACACAGACATAAATAACCACTTCGAACATTTTAATGAGACTCCTGCTGTCTTGGCTACAAAAAGATGGATTTTCTCCCTGAGTCCAGAAGTAGCATAAATAGCGTTTTAAGCAAAGTTCGTGGGTTACCATTTGTGCAATGGCTTTTCCTTTGGAAACAGGTTTATGGCCATGGAGGGAACAAAAGAAGTAATAGTAAATAATCATAATGTTTACGATGGAGGAGCACTGTTCTTTTTTTTTTTTTTTAACAATGTTGTGTTTAATTTCTGCTGTATAGCAAAGTGACTCAGTTATACCTATATATTCTTTTCCATTATGGTTTATCACAGGATACTGAATATAGTTCCCTGTGCTATGCGGTAGGACCTTGTTGTCTATCCATCCTGTATACACTAGTTTGCATCTGCTCATCCCAAACTCCCAGTCCATCCCTCCCCCACCCCTCACCCCCGGCAACCGCAAGTCTGTGCTCTATGTCTGGGAGTCTGTTTCTGTTTCATAGATAAGTTCATTTGTGTCATATTTTAGATTCCACATATAAGTGATATCATATGGTATTTGTCTTTCTCTTTCTGACTTACTTCACTTAGTACGATAATCTCTAGGCCCATCCAGGTTGCTGCAAATGGCATTATTTCATTCTTTTTTATGGCCAAGAAGTATTCCATTGTATATATGTACCACATCTTCTTTATCCATTCATTTGTCGAAGGACATTTAGGTTGTTTCCAGATCTTGGCTATTGCAAATAGTGCTGCTGTGAACATAGGGGTGCATGTATCTTCTCGAGTTATAGTTTTGTCTGGGTATACGCCCAGGAGTGTGATTGCTGGATCATATGGCAACTCTGTTTCTGGTTTTTTGAAGAACCTCCGTATTGTTTTCCATAGTGGCTGAACCAATTTACGTTCAGAAGGGCAATGTTCTAAATGCTTTACATATGCTAACTCACTCAGTCCTCCCAATCCCAAGAAGTAGGTTGCTATTATGAATTCCCATTTTACAGATGAGAAAAGTGAGGCTCAGGGGGATGACACAGCCTGTCCAAGGTTACATGGCTAATGTTTATATCCGGGTTTCAAAACTGGAAAATCAGGCTCCCGAGGACCTTCCTGTGGTCACCCCACAGTCCTGCACCCCCCAGGGATTCTGTGATCACCCCACAGTCCTGAGCCCCTCAGGGAAGCTGCTGAGCGTCCCTGCATGTGGCCCCAGCTCCTCCCTCTGTGCGGCAGGGCACCCTGGTCAGCACTGGCAGCCTGCTCTGCAGGCGAGGCTCAGAGAGGAGTTGTCATCTGCCAGGTCACATGGCTGCAGGGCCAGCTTGGACGACCTGAGACCTCAGCCCTTTCCTCTGCCTGACCAAGGGGGCCCAAGGCCACGGGCTTTCTGGCCAGCCCTCCCGCTATCCGCCTAACACAGCAGGCTCTTGACTGTCACTTGAGGAATTTCCCACGCTGAGCCAGGCAGCCAGAAAGGCCTGTCTTTCTTTCCCACAGCTCCTTTATTGGCAGAGGTTTGCACAGAGGGTGGCACAGACCCCTTCATTCCAGCCGTCCTCGTGCCAGCAAGTTCACCCGAGCACAACTCTGTGCGACCAACCAGTGAATAATAAATTTAATAATTAAAGAAAAATTAATTACACCTGAAACTTCTCACTTGGGGGTACAATTAGCCTCTGGCACCTTTAGAATGAGTTGCCAGTGACTAATTGTGCCCTCAAGGAGGCATTTGTAAGTACAACTAACTGTGTGCAAAACTGAACCCACAAATACTCGGGAACATAAAAGTTATTCCCACAAAAAGAGTTTGTTCAAAATCCAGGCCCTTATTTTTTAAAGAGCCCTGTAGTGGGTTCCCTAGTGCAATCCAGATGTGCCAAGGTCTCCGTGGGAGGCCATCCTTCCCCCCGCACGAGAGTCGGCCCAGCTCAGAGGCTCCACTGCTGTGGGAACCCCCAGGCCCCACTCCACAGAGCAGGGCACTGGCTAGTGACTCAGATAGTTCACTGTGTAGTACAAGGTCATGGGCATGGAAGAGCAGGAAGAATGAACCAAGAGTTAAGGCACAACAAGCCTGCCCTCTTTGTCTCCTTCCAACTTCTCAGTCAAAGTCGTCCCTAATTGGAGGAGGATACCAGTCTTCTGGGTCTTGCCCTGTGGCCAGCTCTTGGAGCAGCCCTCAAATGCGGGGCTTGGAGTTGGTGTCAGACCTGCTCTGGCCATGTCACTCTCTTAATTACAGCTTCAGCGACTCCCCAGGGCCCGGAGGTTCGGTCCTGGCTCTTCAGGTCATTTCCAAGGAACAAAGGAACTCGGAGATTGCCCAGCATCTTCTCCCAAACCTCACACTATTCCCTAACCCAGGATGCCCCCGAAAACGACCAGCTCACAGCTGTTCGTTCCCGTCCTTATGGCCCCTCGCCAGATGACATCCCCTCTGCCTAATACGCCCTTCAGTTTACACGCACACACATGCATACATGCGTACATACACAGGATGAATACACTCATGCATGCTGATGTGCCCATACACATATAAACACCTGTACACACATCCATGTACACATGCAAAGCACACACACCTATATATGCACTCACACATATACACACATGCACACATGTATATATATACACAGATGTATATAAACACACACATGCTCTGCTCATACACATATACACACTTGGATACACTCACACATGTATACACATACATACGTGTACACCCTTAGACACACACATGTACATTCACCTGAAAAGGCACACATGCAGGCACGAACACAGCCACGCACACAGACGGCCACATGCCCTCCCTTGACCCGTTTCCTAGCCTCGGCTCTGGTGCCACCTTGGCTGCTTTGCCCTTGTGGCCCCTTCCTTCCTACCCGAGTCAAGGTCTTGCCTCCTTGGACTCTGCCTGTGACCAGCTCTGACTGCCCGCCTGGGCTGGAAACCCCTTAGAACAGGGCTGGTGACACGGCACACATGCCACCCGTGTTTGGGGCGTGAACAAATGAATGACAAGATGAACAAGGAAGGAGTCTGGGTCCTCGCACTTGCCTAAGTGTCCATCTGGAAATCGCCCTTAGAGCACACCTGTGGGGACACAGAAGCAGGAGTCACTGCCAGGGGTTGTTCCGACGAGTAGGAACTCGTGTGGGGTCCAGGGGGTGCTCTTTGTTTCCCCAGCAAAGGGGAAGGCAGTGCCCTCACCCCTGGGGGGCGCTCATCCCCGCAGGAGAGATTTCTGCAAGCAATCCAAACTTCCCTGAGCTCCCACTGTGCTGGGTGCTAAAGGGGCTGCCATGGCGGCTAGGACGGACCCACAGTCTCCCGGGGGAGAGGAAGCAGGAAGAACCTCAGAAGGTGTATTTGGAGGAGCACAGCCTCCAGACGGAAGGCAGGAGCACGGGCTTGGGGGAGGGGAGAGGTGAGCGGTGAGGCCAGAAGCCGGCACACTGTAGATGGCCTGGAATGTGTGTCAGGAACTTGTACTGAGCTTGGTGGTGCTGAACTGGGGAAGTCACTGAAGAATCCAGAGCAAGAGAGCGACCCGCGCTGGAGGACTTCAAGGCTAGCAGAGGAGTTTGGACTGACTTTGATAGTTAGGGATAAGCAGACGCCTGGCATTCTGTTTGTGCTGTATTCCACCTTGAAACCCTATCAGTCCCTCCAAATTCCACTCAGATGCCACAGCCCCTGAGAAGCCTTTTGCCCTTCCAGGACGAGGGAGTGCCCCTCTGGGAGTGTCTCAGAGCCTTTGGCTTATCGCACTGCTCTCCTGTGTTTTTGCCTCCAGACACTGGCTCCTTGGGAGAAAGGAATCCCTTCCTCACTTTCTATCCCCTGGGCCAACCAATGCTTGGTGAGGCTCAGGCATTTCTGATAGCAAATGTGGAGAAGAGTGCAGTCAAAGAGGGTGGCATTCCTCTCACTGCCTGCAGCCCAGCTGCAAAGGCAGAACAAGCTTTACAAAGTCGAATGCTTTATCCAGGCTATTTCCATATTATTTCTGGAAAGTGAACCCCCTTTGGGGGCACCAACATTTTTTTGGGGGGGGGTATGTGGGCTTCTCACTGTTGTGGCCTCTCCCGCTGCGGAGCACAGGCTCCGGACGCGCAGGCCCAGCAGCCATGGCTCACGGGCCCAGCCACTCCGCGGCATGCGGGATCCTCCCAGACCGGGGCATGAACCCGTGTCCCCTGCACCGGCAGGCGGACTCTCAACCACTGCGCCACCAGGGAAGCCCAAAGGGCACCAACATTTTGTGCCCGGGGTCTCTGGTTAAAGAGATTTACATTCCTTTATCAGATTTCCTTCTTCACAATCCCTCAGTATGCTGCACCATTGTCTTCCAGGGCTACTGTGGGGTCCCGAGGGCTGCCGGTCATCTAGAAGCCCCTGGAAACTAGCCACTGAGGGAACCATCTGCCATGTTTCTTGTTTGCAGTTTCAAGATGCTGGGAAGGCTTAATGAATCCTGGGTATGGGTTCAAGTGCAAAATGGGGTCAGCCACTTACAAAAGCCTGATGTTCTGTGATGTCCTGCCATTCACCAGACACACAGGACACACCTTTGAGATGGCAGGCCCTGGACAGAATGCTCTAGATACAGAGGCGGGTAAAACAGAATCTCTCCCCAGAGGCTTCCAGGCTTGAGGGGAGACTTCCAAAGCAATGGGAGCAGTGCTGTTGGGAGGCCGGGAAGCCCCAGGCAGGAAGCACCCACCTCTGCCCAAGGAGGCAGGCAAGCTCCTCGGGGGAGATGTGCTCTGAAACGGGTTCCATAAGATGAGACACAGTGGGGTGTGTGTGTGTGTGTGTGTCAGAGACAGAGACAGAGAGTCAGAGAGAGGTCTGAGCTCATGAATCAAAACAGGAATCAGTGGTTTTGCCAACCCTCCTTCTCTTTGCCAACGGCACCATGGTTGGCTGCTGGTCTGTAGAACTTTCTTTCCTCAGTTGCTGTCTGCTTTCCCACAAAAAAAGTAGAGAAAGGAGAGCCCACAAGAAACCTTTGGTCCATGAATAAGAGAAAACCACAATTTGCTGATGCTTCTAACTCCCCATGTTGCCACCAGGACCTTAACTGGGAGGAGGATTCAGAACAAACCCACGGCCCAGAGCACTCTGTCTGCAAGACAAGGTTTGCTTCTGTGCACACACTTTGGAGAGGGAGTCGGATTAGAAAAGTTCACAAATCAAACCCAGCCTCCTGGGCCTTCAAGTGAGACTGTGGGAAGGCTCCTCCAGAGCTCCCAAGCCCCCCACCAGCCCTCCCAGTGCACCCCCAGCTCCCCTTCTGGGACAGCTCAGTGTACCAGGGTTACATGGACAGAGGTTGCACTTAGAAGGGTAAGTCACACCTGGCCCCGAGGGCCAGCGACAGCAGGTTATCAGAGGCCCCCTCCAGCCCAATGAAGGGGGCGCTGCAGAGGTGTGAGCCAGGGAGCCCAGATGGCCCATTGTTCACACGGGCAGAGCAAAGGAGGCCTCCCTGTCACGGGTGGACGCCACTTGTATGTGGCAAAGCCCTAGCCTGCGTGACACAGCTCAGATCCATGGCTCTCCCTGTCTGACCCTCAACATCTCAGTTTTTAGTCTCTGTTGGAAGTCCTGCCTCATTACGAGGCTTCCTGCTTCCTGTGATACTGGCCTTTTGGGCAGAATTCGCAATTAGAGTATTGACGTGGTACTCTGTTAACTGCAAAAATTGTGATTCTTAGATTGAATTAATTGCTAATATCTGTATGCAGTATTCCCCCAAGATACTTTACATGACAGTAAATAAACTTCCCATGTGAATTCAGAGACGTGACCGGAGATTTGATAAATACCTAATTATGTTTACGGAAAGCCAGGGTCCTCTTGGCTTCCTTCTCCAGCACCCTGTCAACCCACTCTTCAGAAATCAGCAGCTGCCGTGGTAGGTAAGCCACGGAGATTCTTTCCCATTCTTTCTCAGAAAATAGCCCAAACCACCAAACATATCCATCAAGATTCTTGGCACTGCTCCTGGCTAGAAACGGCTCAGTGAAAAAAAGTAGGACATTGCAAATGGTTTTCATTGGTCATGAGACGGATTGCCACACACTGACAGCGGGAGTGGATATTATTGGTATAAGCCATTTGGAAAGTGTCTTGGTAATAGGAGTCCGAGCCTTAAAAATGTCTAAACTTGGTTTCATAAAGTATATCTCTGTACAGTGGCATACTGTGCAGCCAAAAAAAATTATATAGTCCTCCATTAAATTATTAGAAAGATGTTCATGCTATGTTAAGGGAAAATAAGTTAGAGATGAACATGTATAGTTATTACATATATATTTTTATATATATGCACATAAGGAAAGATCTGGAAGGAATGTTAACAGTAGTTATTTGTGATGAATTTGCCTGGTAATTTTCATTTCTTTATATCTTTTTTTTTTTTTTTCCTTTTTGCGTTATGTGGGCCTCTCACTGTTGTGGCCTCTCCCGTTGCGGAGCACAGGCTCCGGATGCGCAGGCCCAGCGGCCATGGCTCACGGGCCCAGCCGCTCCGCGGCATATGGGATCCTCCCAGACCGGGGCACGAACCCGTATCCCCTGCATCGGCAGGCGGACTCTCAACCACTGCGCCACCAGGGAGGCCCTCTTTTTTTAATCTAAATCATTTACACTGAGTGAGTATATCTTTTACGATTATGAAAAAAGCCGTTTTATCTTGAAAAAAGAAAGGAAAAATATACAAACAACATGAAATAAAATTTGACCGCCCCCCCAAAAAAGCTGAAAAATGTGCATGCCTTTGACCTAGTAGTTTCACTTTTGGAATCACTCCTAAGGAAATAATCTGAAGCGCACACAAAGCTGAATGGCGCAAAAATATTAATTGCAACAGTATTAATATTAGTAAAATTGCCAACAATCTCAATGGCAACCAGAGGAATAATTTATGGCACAGCCACAGAATGGGATATTTTTATACAATTTTGGAGATTTTTGAAGACTTTGTATTAACATGAGAAATATGCTTATGTCATAATAGTAAGTGAAAAGCAAGATGAAAATAACCAAATTTGCCCTAAGAATGAAGAACCATTTAGAAAAATGCAAAATCAACTTGATAAAGCAAATTAAATCCCTAGACAAGTTGAAAACAGACCCCTCCCTGTCTCAGATTTCCTTCAAAATGATCACAGCAAATGTTGCCAGAGCCTGAAATTCTTGTGATGTCTTTAATGGGCTCGTGATTGTTTGTTCCTTTACAGGTAAAGCCGGGCTGACCCTGTGTTGGTGCAGTGAACAGGCCTCTCAAGTGTGCTGACAATGCCATTGTTAGCGAAAAATACAAAATGCTTCTCCGCGCACTTGGGCAGCACTCCAAACCCCAAACGCCTTCTTTGTCAAAACAGAAACATCACCCGGAGTTTTTTGCTGCTGAACGAAGTCTAGATTCTGGAAATGGACAGTTGCACCCAATCATAGGAGAATACTCCCACTGGGTGCCCTCTTCAGTGGGAGACTTGCAGCTTAATTCACTTGGGGGGTCAGGTCCTTCCCTCTGGTCCCCACTCCTCTGATGACAGGCCCCTGAGGAGGTGCCACTGTCCAATCCCTGCCCACTTGGGCTGTCACCTCACTTCCATGCCTCTGTGCGTGGGAGGCACCACGGCACACGCTAGCACTTACAGAACGGACAGTGCCAGCCATGGGAGTTTCTAAACCTGCACTGGCAGTTGCTTTTTTTTTTTTAAGATTTATTTACTATTTATTTATTCATTTAATTTATTTTTGGCTGCATCGGGTCTTAGTTGAGGTATGGGGGATTTTTCGTTGCGGCACGTGGGCTTCTCTCTCTAGTTGTGGCGCACAGGCTCCAGGGTGCGTGGGCTCTGTAGTTTGCGGCATGCGGGCTCTCTCGTTGAGGCGCGCGAGCTCAGTAGCTATGGTGCTCAGGCTTAGTTAGTTGCCCCTCAGCATGCAGGATCTTAGTTCCCCCAGCAGGGATCGAACCCACATCCCCTGCAGTGGAAGGTGAAGTCTTAACCACCAGACCACCAGGGAAGTCCCGGCAGTTGCTTCTTATATTTACTCTCTTTGAAGCCATGACTCTGAAAAGACATCTGGAGGGTTTGGATTGGAAAAGAAGATGATACTGACTACACTGTGCTTTGCCTTCATTCTTCTTTTTAATTATAAAACTAATGTGTACATTTTTTATATAGAAAAGTATAAAAAGTACATAAAGTAGACAATGAAAGCCACTTCTCCACCCGCCCAGTCTCAGCTCCAGAGTGTGACATAATCCTTTTGGGAATTCATTCTTACTCTTCTTTATAAAAATTGCTTATTTCTGATAATAAAAGTGGTGCATGTCCACCTCAGGGAATAGAGAGAAACACACAGAAATACATAAAAGTCAACTCAAATCCTGATGCCCCAAAGATGACCCCTGTTCACATTTTTTTTTTTTTGCAGTTCGCAGGCCCCTGTTGTGGCCTCTCCCGTTGCGGAGCACAGGCTCCGGACACGCAGCCTTAGCAGCCATGGCTCACGGGCCCAGCCGCTCCATGGCACGTGGGATCCTCCCGGACCGGGGCACGAACCCGTGTCCCCTGCATCGGCAGGCGGACTGTCAACCAGGGAAGCCCCCTGTTCACATTTTGATATGTATCTTCTAGTCTTTATTCTATGCATATATGCCTAAATTATTGCAAAATTGGGATCACGTTATAGTTCTAAGTTCTAAGGTGAATTTTTAACTTAATATGTCATGACCACTTTCCGATGCCACTAACTATTCTTTTATGACAAAATTCTTGTTGGCTACAGAGTATTCCATTGGGTGATTTATGATCATTTGTTCATCCAGTCCCCTATCGCGGAATATTTAAGTTGCTTCTATTTTTTCATGTTGTACATCACACTGTGACAAACTGTGTGCAGAAGTCCTCGGGAGCTTCTCAGGATACATTTCCAGAAATGGAATTCTTTGGAGGAGGCTAGAAACATTTTTGAGACTTTTAAATCTTGTACTTACAAACACATAACATTGATTTCTTTTGTTTGTTTGTTTGTTTTTTGGCTGCGCTGGGTCTTCGTTGCTGCATGTGGGCTTTCTCTATTTGCAGTGAGCAGGGGCTTCTCTTTGCGGTGGCTTCTCTTCTTGCAGAGCACGGGGTCTAGGTGCACAGGCTTCAGTAGTTGTGGCACGAGGGCTCAGTAGTTGTGGCTCATGGGCTCTAGAGCGCAGGCTCAATAGTTGTGGCGCACGGGCTTAGTTGCTCCGCGGCATGTGGGATCTTCCTGGACCAGGGATCAAAGTCGCGTCCCCTGCATTGGCAGGCAGATTCTTATCCACTGCGCCACCAGGGAAGTCCCAAACACATAACATTTAATTTACATGGTTTAAATTAACCATCTCAAACATTTTTTTGTCCAGTTCAGGAACGTATGTTCACACTGTTGTGCAACAAATCTCTAGAACATTTTCATCTGGCAGAACTGAAAACTCTGTGCCTACTAAACGCTATTTCCTCCTTCCCCTCCCCCTACCCCCAGCCCTTGGCAACCCTCTTTTGACTTAGTGTTTTATGATTTTGACTACCTTCGAGATTTCAAATGAGTGGAACCATACGACATTTGTCCTTTCATGACTAGTTTGTCTCACAGAACGTAATGTCCTCAAGGTTCATCCACGTTGCAGCATGTGTCAAAATTTCCTTCCTTTTTAAGGCTGAATAATATTCCATTGTAAGTATATTCTTTTTTTTAATTTTTAAATTTTATTTTATTTATTTTTTTATACAGCAGTTTCTTATTAGTCATCAATTTTATGCACCTGCTTTCAATTCTTTTGTGTTAAATACCAAGAAGTGGAATTGCTGGATCATAATTTTTAAATTTTTTTGAGGAACCTCCATACTGTGTTCCATAGTGGCTGCATCATTTTACATTCCCACCAACAAAGCAAAGCACAGGGGTTCCAATTTCCTGACATCCTCACCAACACTTGTTTTCTGTTCTTTCAAAAGTGGCCATCCTAATGAACATCAGGCAGTAGGTCATTGTGGTTTTGATTTGCATTTTTCTAATGTTGAGATGTTGAGAATCTTTTTGTATGCTGGTTGGTCATTTTTTGAGACTTTTAATACATATTACTAAAACTTCCTCCAGAAAGTGAGGCCAGTTGAAACTCCCACCAGTAATGTGAGAGCAATTTTCCTTGCTTCTAGACAACGTTCTATGCCCCTCAGGTTTTAAACATTCCCCAAATGATGTAGGTGAAATACTAAGCAAGCCGTTCGCATTTGCCTCGTGATGGTAGCAACCAAATGCTATCTTTGAAGATAAAATTTCCTTGATCTGGGCAATGCTGACCTCAATTTTCTGCTACCAGTAACACTGGGATCCGTCTTTGTTTTGTAGTGCTTTCAGAGTCATTTCCTTGTTCTAAACAGTTGCATTGCTCCTGAGTTTTATCATTAAGATTTAAATGGCCCTTGGATTTGGGGCATTTTGAGCATTCACACCAAAGGTTGCTCCAGAAAGAGGCCCTCAGGTTTGAGTGACAAGCTTAAGCAAATTTTGCCTTGTTATTCTTAGTCCTCCACCCCGGGGCCCATTGTCTCACTCTTAATCCTGCCAACTCCTCCATAATACAGTAAATATCAAAGCCCTAAGTAATAGGAGGTTAGTTACAAATGGTATTCTTTTTTTTTTTTTTTTTTTTAAGTAGAGCGGTTCCTTGTTAATAAATGAAATTTACTGAAAACTCTTTAGAGAATCCTCATGAGTAGCAGAGGCTGGACAGTCTGTTCCCAGCCACCAGTGGTGACAAGATGAAAAAGGAAATGGCTCTCTGTTGGCTACTACTGTTCCTCCCAGGGAACCCTCTTTGGCAAATTAGAGTGTTGCACATCCCCCAAGTGCATCTTCATGTGAACGTAGAAGTTACAACCACTTTTCAGTGTGGCCATTCATTAGGACCTCTATCCATACCCACTTGAGCCAAGTGAGCGAAGCTACTTCCAGAATGTGGCCAAGTACCAGCCTTTCCCTGATGGGTATTTCCAGAAATGGCAGGGTTGGAGGGTGTAAGACCCCCCAAGAGTTCTTAAAATCACTCAGTGACTTGATAACAGGCAAGGGCTGTAAGGAAAAGCCAATCACCAGTTTCCATGTTATCAGCAAACCTATCGTGTATTTATTTGTCCCAACTCATCATGAAAAAATACGTGAGTCATACTGTGGAAATTCATACAAAATATAAACACTGCCCAAGGACTCTGGGTATCAGAGTCCCACCAGAAGACAAAGGCACACTCCAAATAGGATCATCTGAGGAGGGTTAATTTTTTAAAATGTGGGTGCAGGAAAACCCCACCAGCTAGTGCAGCAACCTGGGGCTAGCAGAAGCAGAGCTGTTATCACCTCTAGGCCCAAAGGGTGGGGAAAGGAAGAAGTCACTAGAACACAGAAAGAAAGATGTGTACAGTGTCACAGGGAACCTTGAAAGGAATGAAGTACTACAACATGGATGAACCTTAAAAACATTATGCAGGGCTTCCCTGGTGGCGCAGTGGTTGAGAGTCCGCCTGCTGCTGCAGGGGACGCGGGTTTGTTCCCCGGTCCGGGAAGATCCCACGTGCCACGGAGCGGCTGGGCCCGTGAGCCATGGCTGCTGGGCCTGCGCATCCGGAGCCTGTGCTCCGCGGCGGGAGAGGCCACGGCAGTGAGAGGCCCGCGTACCGCAAAAAAAAAAAAAACAACTTTATGCCAAGTGAAAGAAGCCAGACCAAAGGCCACTTGTTACATTACTCCATTTATAGGAAATGTCCAGAAGAGGCAAATCCATAGACACAAGAAGTAGCTTAGTGGCTGCCTAGGGCTGGAAGGGAGGAATAAAGAGTGACTGCTAATGGGTTCCAGGTTTCTTTTTCGGGTGATGAGAGTGTCCTGGAATTACATAGGGGTGATCATTGCACAACCTTACAAATACACTATAAGCCACTGAAATGGTACTTTTTACAGATGGTGACATTTATGGTATGTGAATTATGTCTCAATAAATATTTAAAAGGAGGGCAGGAGTGTGGCCTTAGGTGAAAGGCAGTCAGCCCAAGGCAACTGAGTAAGGGTGGAGGGAAGAAGGAGGGGAGGGAAGGGAGACAAGGGGACAAATACACTGACCCCCCTTTCCTGCCTCCCTCTGGTTGACTATGGCTCCCCATTGGCCAAACCCAACTAGAAGTCAGTGAGTGAGCAAATACTGGCGTAGTCCTTACTGGTCAGCCTCCAAGACAGACAGCTGGGTGGGAAAGGATGCAGGGTGGATCTGGAGGGCAAATGGGAGTCCTCTGGAACACCAGAGTAAGAGGAAAAGAAGAATCTGTAAACGAAATGAGGCTAGGACTAATGAGGGTATATAAAATATGTCCTGTAAGATACTCCCTCATTGCTAGGGTTAGTACAGGCTTGGGGTATGAGTTTCCCAGCAACTAGCACAGAAAGGGAAATCTACCAGAAAGGAGATGTGGGGTGTCCATTAGGTTAAAAGAAGCTCAAGAGGAAGACATTCCACTGAAGGATGGGCACCATGTATGCTCTGTGTTTACTAAGTTGCTGTGACAGTGTGGGAAGGATGCCAAAGGGAAGTGGGCAAAGAATTTGCTGCTCTTCTTTTCCAGCTCAAGAGTCATAAAGACTTCCCTCCCTACACTCAGCTGGTCAGTTGCTGCTCCCTTTAAAAGTCTTCTCAACACCACAAAATCACAGAATACCACGCTGCACTAGAAGACAGTCTGGTGCACTGTCCTGGGGTCAGACCACTTGAGTGTAAACCCCTGTTCTAACAGTTAATACTCTATGACCTGTAGAAATGGACTTAATCACCCTATGCCTTAGTTTCTTAGCCTCTAAAATGGGAATAATTAAAATCCACACTGCATAGGGTTGTTGTAAAAAGTAAATGAAATCTTGCGTGACACACAGTAAGGGCTTAACAAATGTCTAGGTTGACTCTTGACTCTAAGGATGATATGAGTTGACAAGCCCTGCACCACTATTTCATTTCATTTGCTTATTTTCATAGAAAAGGAAAAGGAGGCCCAGAGGGACATGATCTATCCAAAATCACATGATCAGAAAAAAGGCAAAGTCAAGCAAAGAACCCAGCTTCCCGTCTCCCCGCGCCACGGTCATTCTCAGCAGTGGCTCCTGTGTTTGTATTTTGCCTGGGAACTGTCTCTGGGCAGCTCATGTGGACTAGAGAAAGCAAAAACCTCAGAACCCAGGTTGTGCTGTGCGTGTAGTAGGCATTCAATAAATGCTCCTACGAACTCTTTGAGGGCAGGGTCTGTGCCCAAACCTTCCTTGTCTCCCTGGAGCCTGACATAGGAGTCTGGCATAAATTAAGTGCTTAATAAATATTTTACATGTATTAATTATTAACATCTGAGACTATTTATAAAAACAGTTATGTGGGAAAAGCCCAGTTGGGATTATGACCTGTATCAGAAGTTAAATTCTCAACCCACTTACAAAGAGCCATGTCAAAACATGGCTGCAGTACACCCAGGAAGACTGGCTTCCTCATAAAGACATAAAAGTGAAAATGCCATTTAAGGTGACACATGAACTGACCCCACAGGCACAAATTATCCTCTGGCCTGAGCTTACTCATCCTGCCAGTTGATCCAAGGAAAAAAAACCAAGCCCCCAGGCCAAAGTGTTATGCATTTATTTTATTTTATTTTATTTATTTATTTATTTTTTTTTTGCGGTATGCGGGCCTCTCACTGTTGTGGCCTCCCCCGTTGCGGAGCACAGGCTCCGGCCGCACAGGCTCCGGCCGCGCAGGCTCAGCGGCCATGGCTCACGGGCCCAGCCGCTCCGCGGCATATGGGATCCTCCCAGACCGGGGCACGAACCCGTATCCCCTGCATCGGCAGGCGGACTCTCAACCACTTGCGCCACCAGGGAGGCCCATGCATTTATTTTAAATAAAATTCATCTCTCCGTCTCTAGTGGGTAGCATTGTATACGTCCAAATGATACGTTAAGTTCTAACCCCTGGTACCAATGAATGTGACTTTGCTTGGAAATGGGGTGTTTGCATATGTAGCCAAGTTAAGGTCATATTGGATTAGGGTGGGCCCTGACCCCATGACTGATATCCTTATAAGAAAACAGAGATATAGATACAGACACATAGGGAGACTGAGGCAGAGATTGGAGTGATGTATCTACAAGCCAAGGATTGCCAGCAACCACTAGAAGCTGGAAGAGGCAAGGAAGGATCCTCCCCTAGAACCTTCAGAAAGAGCATGGCCCTGCCAATACCTTGATTTCAGATTTCTGGCCTCCAGAACTGTGAGAGAGTATTTTCCTGGTGTTTTAAGCCACCTGGTTTGTGGTCCATCCCTGTCACACTTGCCCTTACATTTCCTGTCAATTTCTACTGAATAGGAAGCTCTGGATGGGTAAGAGAGGAAGTTATACTAACAGCCACCACTTAGTGACCTCCTATTATGAGCCAGGCTCTGAACCAGATGCTTCCACAATTTTTCTCATTGACTCCTGTCACTGACCCTATGAGCTAAGCGCTCACTTATTCGTTCAACACATGTTTATAGAACACCTACTACTGAGACTGTCTTAGCATGAGTTTCCCCAGAAGCAGAACCTCAGACAAGGTCTTGGGCGCAGGAGGTTTATTTGGGAGGTGATCCCAGGAAGCAGGAGGGAGCGTGTAGGGAGTGGGCATAGGGCAGCAGGAGCTCAGTCAGCCTGGGAGCCCCAAGGAGCATCCAGAGCGCGCTGCAGAGCTCTCTCCAAGGAGCTGGAGTTCAGAGCATTTGCCCCCTGCTCCGGCCCCCACTTAACGACCATCACTCGTGGAAATCCACCCTCACCCCACGCACACTTTATTTCTCCTGACCTTCCAGGCTATACCGCAGTGCAGGTGAAGGCAATTCTTGTTGTTGGAGAAGGCTCAGGGTGGAACACGGAAAGGTGTGTGTGTGTGTGTGTGTGTGTGTGTGTGTGTGTGTTCAGCTCATCTGCTATTGAAATCAGAGGCGGGGGCATTCCCTGGCGGTCCAGTGTTTAGGACTCCATGCTTTCACTGCTGGGGGCCTGGGTTCAAGCCCTGGTCGGGGAACTGAGATCCTGCAAGCCGTGTGGCAAAAAAAAAGAAAGAAAAGAAAAGAAATCAGAGGAGAGTCAGCTAGATTTGGGCGGGGTGGGGTAGGGAGGGGGAGGGGGAGGGGAGGGGTGGGGATGGGGGTGGGACCAGCTACATAATTTGCAGGACCCAACGCAAAATGAAAATACAGGGTGCCTTGTTAAAAATTATTAAGAATTTGCAGAGAGTAGCCACAGAGCATTAAACCAAACACAGGGCCCTTCTAAGCCCAGGACCTGTGTAACTGCCCATATTGCAGCCATGAAGCTGGCTGGTGGTGGAGAGGGTGATGGAGAGCCCAGCAGCATTTGCTCTAAGAGCTACTATGTCCCAGGCACCATGTTGAATGCTTCGCAGATGCAGTAAGTGGTATTTATTTGTATCATGCCTTGTATCAATCACGTTAAATATTTCTCTTCAGTGGAAATGAATTTAGACAAATGCACATCCCTTCCCAGCTGAGGAGTCCCTAAGCCCACTAGGTCTACCACCTGCTAGCTGACAGCCTTGAACCCAAACCTGACAACTTCCAATTCATGTGCAAAGGAGTTTAGCCGAACCCTGGGCACTGCAGATACATGTTGTTATGGTTTTCCTGATGACCATCTCCGACATCAGAACATCACAAATTTCTTGTTTAGCTGATATTTAATACAACCACAGCCTTTTCTGCCTTACCCAGTGTAACTCTGCCAGAATGTCACAAATATGTTATAATTTTTTTCCTGTCATCACGAAGACATTCATAGGAAATTTGAAAATGATTTATCAGGTTACTGGGCTTACCCTTTTATAGCTTTATGAACAGTAATTTCTGGGGGCCTCAGAGAGCTGCAGACCTGCCTGATCCAGGCCCCCCAAATACTGAAGTTACTCTAACTGAGCAGGCTTCAAGTTCCAAAGAAGAGCAGGACGATGGCTTCGTGTCTGCTCAGAGAGGCCGGCAGAGCCCATAACAACCAGATGGAGTCTGTGAGCCTCAGGAGGATCCTGGATCCCCCTCAAAAAATCTATTAAAAGACTTTTTGAACAATTGGGGAAATTTGAAAACGATCTGGGAATTAAACAGTGCTTCTCAAACTATCTGTGGTGAAGAACCAGTTGTTTGTTTGTTTGTTTTTTCGGTGTGCCACAGATGCTTTTGTAAAATATAATAAAAGTGAATTTCTTTTTTTTAAATATTTTTTTAAATTTTATTTATTTATTATTTTTGGCCGCTTTGGGTCTTCGTTGCTGCGCGTGGCTTTCTCTAGTTGCGGTGAGCGGGGGCTACTCTTCCTTGCGGTGTGTGGGCTTCTCATTGCAGTGGCTTCTCCTGTTGCGGAGCACAGGCGCTAGGCATGCGGGCTTCAGTAGTTGTGGCGCACAGGCTTAGTTGCTCCGTGGCATGTGGGATCTTCCTGGACCAGGGCACAAACCCGTGTCCCCTGCATTGGCAGGCGGATTCTTAACCACTGCTCCACCAGGGAAGCCCTAAAAGTGAATTTCTTGCAAAATAAAATTAAAATATACAAAAATGTAAGCCCAGATTTTTGATCATTAAACTTAAGAGATCTAAAATGACCCTGTCACATTACTATGAAAGTTTCTAAAAGCTTGCTCTCACTTTTGGTATTTAGCTTGTTCCTGACCTGTAACAAATAGTGTGCAGGTTGACCCCAGTGGGCTAACCACACACTGAACAGCACTGAACTGGCAGCCCTTGTATTGAGATATGGTTAATATTCATAGGTGTGATAAGATATTAGGGTTTTGTAGTAGAAGATCTTTCTTCTAGGGAGACACATGCTGAAGTATTTAGGGAAGAAACATCAGGATGTCTGCAGCTGACTCTCAAATGGTTCAAGAAAAAAAAGTACGATAGAAAAAGAGAGCGAAAGCAAATGTGACAAAATGTGAACAAATTGTACTAATATTACAGGTGGTGGGCCTGTGGATATTCATTTGTACTAATTTTTTTTTTCTTGGCCACGCTGCAAGGCACGTGAGATCTTAGCTCCCTGACCAGGGATCAAACCCACGCCCCTTACACTGGAAGTGCAAAGTCTTAACCACTGGACCACCAGGGAAGTCCCTCACTGTACTATTTTTAAATTTTTATTTATTTATTTATTTATTATCTTTTTTTTTTTTTTGGCTGCATCGGGTCTTTTGTTGCGGTGCATGGGCTTCTCTCTAGTTGCGGCGTGTGGGCCCCAGGGCACGTGGGCTCTGTAGATGTGGTGCACGAGCTCAGTAGTTGTGGTGCACGGGCTTAGTTGCCCTGTGGCATGTGGGATCTTATTTCCCTGACGAGGGATCGAACCCACATCACCTGCATTGGAAGGCAGATTCTTTACCACTGGACCACCAGGGAAGTCCCCTTCATTGTACTATTAAATCAACTTTTCTATAGATTTGAACAATCTTGAAATGAAAAGTTGGAGCTGGGGAGAAAAACTAGCAGACCACTGCTTTGTTTCTTCCTGGCACAAATTAAACGTGAGGGCAAGTCTCCAGAGATGCACAGACCTGGGGGCCATATGCACTCACCTGTCCACATCCTGGTGAGCACTGGGCAGGCAGACAGCAGAGCCAGGGAGAGCCTGGGAGGCCCTCAGACCTGCAGTTTCATCCTGGGCTCCCCGGCCTGTCTGCTGAAAGGCTTTGGCAAGTGACCCTAATCTGCAGCCTCAGCATCCTCGTCTGAAATGCAAGGGCTGCCCTAGCTAATGGGAAATAATGATGCTTTCCTGGGACAAGTGAGTGCGCCATGAATGGTGGGTACTGGCACGCCTGGGCTCCCCTGGCCAGATGACCTGATGAATATGGGCCTTATTTGTAGATTTTCAGGGATGCATGATTTTTTTTTTTTTTTAAAGTACAGAGTTCCCCAGGAAGGAGGAACTCACTGAAATCAGTTCCATTTTCAGGATATTTTGCAGGTGATGGAAGTGCAGGCTGCATGACAAGCTTTAGACCCTAAACCCAGTTCTAGTTGGAGCTGAGTAATGCACCTTTTGATCATGGCACTCCTTTCCCTGCGTGCAACAATTCCAGGGGGCTGGCCACCCCCAGTCTCCGTCCCCCCCTTGGCCACTCCCAGAAGCTGCTTCACCATGCCCCACCATGGACTGTGGGCTGAATAACAACATCAGTGGCCTGTATGACTCTGGTGTTGGTCATGATTGCTAACACATCTGGAGGACTGCAGGTCACAGGCCTGCCCCGCTACAGGAAAACTAACATTAAAATTAACATTCCAGGGGCTTCCCTGGTGGCGCAGTGGTTGAGAGTCCGCCTGCCGATGCAGGGGACACGGGTTCGTGCCCCGGTCCGGGAAGATCCCACATGCCGTAGAGCGGCTGGGCCCGTGAGCCATGGCCGCTGAGCCTGCACGTCCCGAGCCTGTGCTCCACAACGGGAGAGGCCACAAGAGTGAGAGACCCACATACCGGGAAAAAAAAAAAAAAAAAAATTAACATTCCAAGGGTAGGTCCCTGGGCTGGACATGTGAGGAGGTGTCCTCATAAGAGGCCACGGGACTTTTTAGACTCATGTAGACTCAGTTTGACTCCATGGACCACTAATAGAGAATTCTAGGCTTCCCTATTCTGTGTTCCACTGCACAAGGATTGGGCATGTTTTATCTAGTATTTTAATCATTTTCCCAAAGTAATTGAAGTACAGTGAACTTGGAGGTTTGAAGAACCGCCCTGCATTCTAGGTCTGCCACTTGCTGGCTGAGGGACTCTTAAATAGGGCCAGCTGCTAATCTGTCAGGCCCAGTGCAAAGTGAAGATGCAAGGTCCTTGCTCAAATTGTTCAGAATTTCAGGACAGCAACGGCAGAGCATGAGACCAGGCACGGGGCCCTCCTGGGTGTGGGGCCTGTGTGACTACAGGGCTTGCAGCCTGTGGAGCTGGCTCTGCACCTAATCCCCCTTCCTGGTCTCACAGACAACTGGGGGGTCTACTCCCTACCTCGAATTATGGTGAGGATTGAATGACCTAATACTTGTGCCAGTGCAGTTTCCCTGTGATCCTCTCTCCTGGGAGGTAGCAACCAGCTCAGGTTAATCTTGTACCAAGGGTTCAGCCCAGACCAGGCACAGAGCAGGCCCTCCTTCAATGTTTGTTGAGTAGTAGTACCTCAATATGTTTGTTTATTTCCTCCGTATGTTACACTACAGATTCACTCACTTGCATGATCAGCACGCTTGTTTTTGTTTTCCTAGGACTGGAGTCACTGTTTTTCAAAGGATTCAGGCAGTGTGTGTGTGTGTGTGTGTCTGTTTAACTAAAAAATAAAAGTGATGGGCTTAAACCCAAATGCCAATTAAATCCTGAAACTGAGAGCTTCAACCACTTCGTTTGGTACCCCTCACTGCATAGGGCGTGAGCATAGGAGTTTTAACACGTGTTTGAAAAAGGCCACAGCATCTGCAAAGGCAAAAATGTACTTGCTGATTAGAATTAATTACGAATCACATCATGATTATATTATAGCCACAATGAGCACAGCTCTTCCACAAAATAGCACGGCCAAATTCCCACCTCCATTCAGGACAGCGACTGAGAGCTTCAGATAATGTGGTTCTGAAGTGAGCTGAACTCTGAGCAACAGAGACAGGCGAGTGACCCAGCAACTCTCGCCACACAGACCCTTGAAATACTCAAGTGCACACGACTAGTCCATTTTATTGCACAAAACAGTTACAATAAAAGAACCCACTATTATCTAGGGCCACTATCTTTTTTCTACAACCGTTGGTTCCTGGGTTCCTAGAAATGAAACAGGAGAGAGATAGGGAGGGGAGAAGTAGGGCCCTCAGTTAGAAGTCTTTGATTAAGGCAGGGCGGAAGCTGCCGCCCTCCAGCAGTGGGTCAGTCCTGGGGGCCTTTTATAGGCCCCGGGTTCCAGAGACATCAAAGCTGCTCTCAGGGAGGTACGAAGCAGGGAAGGAGTTATGCCTTCCTGTTGAAAGGCTGCTAAACGGGAGAAAATAAGTGCCTTTCAGACTCAGCACTTCACACTGCGGCTATGGATTCCATTTTTTCCACTACTTTTTAAAAAACTTTTTATTTGGAAATAATTCTTAAATGCACAGATAAGTGCATACAACCATCGCCCTGATTCACCAGTATTTAACATTTGGCACATTTGCTTTATCTACATATTATTTTTTCTGAACTGTTTGTTGCATACATCATTTCCTTTTGCCCCTTTACTTTTTTTTTTTTTTTACATCTTTATTGGAGTATAACTGCTTTACAATGTTGTGTTCATTTCAGCTGTACAATAAAGTGAATCAGCTGTATGTATACATATATCCCCTCCCTCTTGAGCTTCCCCCCACCCCCTTTTACTTTTTTAAGTTATAAAAATAATAGAATGAAGATAAAAAACCTTTGAAGATAACCCCCAATCCTACCTCCCTTATACTAATACTATGTTCAATTAATAGTTACTTTATTCTCTTTGCCAGTTTACATATATGACTTTTGCACAGCTTGGATCTCTCTCTTTTTTTTTAATTAATTAATTAATTAATTAATTAATTTTTGGCTTCATTGGGTCTTCGTTTCTGCACGCGGGCTTTCTCTAGTTGTGGCGAGCAGGGGCTACTCTTCGTCGTGGTGCTCGGGCTTCTCATTGCAAGTGGCTTCTCGTTGCAGAGCACGGGCTCTAGAGCGCGCAGGCTTCAGTACTTGTGGCATGCAGGCTCAGGTGTTGTGGCGCATGGGCTTAGTTGCTCCAAGGCATGTGGGATCTTCCCCGACCAGGGCTTGAACCCCTCTCCCCTGTATTGGCAGGCGGATTCTTAACCACTGCGCCACCAGGGAAGCCCCAGCTCAGATCTCTTGAAATATATTCACGGAGTGATTCATTCATTCATCCAAGAAGTATTTAACCAAGCACCTCTTACAGTCCAGGGCCTACAAAATGGATCAAACCGTCAGGTAATTTCATGTTACAAAATGTGATAACCGCTATTGAGGGCAATTCGTGCAATTCTCTCCAAAGAAAAAGTCCCTTGCCCCAAGTCAGGGACGTTGATATCGTTGGGACTTTTGTGGTATTTATTAATAATTTCCCACCAACTTCCAAAAAAAAAATTTTAGGTGGTTATAGTAGAAACATATATACAACCCTACAGTTAATCAAAAAGTCAACATGGGAATCAGAAACTTCTTCCAACAGTTTCTCAGACCGGTTTCTCCAAATCCAGGAAGCGATCCTGTGTCATCAGCGCATCATCATCAAGCAAAAAAAATTTTATTGAGCTTCATTTTCCATCATATCTATCATGGAAAATACTATCAAACAACTGGTATTTTGTTGTCCAGGTATAAAATTGTTTGAAAATATTTAATATGCCTTCTCAAACAACACAAACCAGTCCTCTCTCGGAGCAAGTTCACGATCACTTTTCACGGAGGAAGGAAAAAGTTGCTTCCTGGAACACGACAATAGGCTGGTTGGCATCCTTGGACATAACATTTGACTTTGAGCTTCCTATGAGCCAGGCAACAAGGAATCATGGTGGTTTACACTTTTTAATTATCTGTTAAAAAGCAAACCCTCAGATCTTCAGGAAAGATGCCATGTACGTATGTGTGTATTTATAAACAGAACAGAGCAGAGATGACAGAAATTCCCACGCCCTGAGGAAGAATCTGGACCAGCTCTTGTTGCCTGTCCCCTCCCCTCATGTGTGTAGAGGTGGGAGGTGGTGCTGAGGCAAGTGACTGGACTGAAGGCCTGTGGGAGGGGTGCTCGCGCCGCAGTGTGTGACCTGGATGGAACCCATGGCTTCTTGGTGGACACAGAAAGTACCTGAAAGCTAAGAGGTACAGTGCATCCATGGGGGAAGGTGGCCCTGTGGGAGGGGCTGGGGCGGGTCGTGTGTGCTATGGAGGACAAGGCAGCATCTCAAAGGGTCAGCTGTGCCAGGCTTGGTCAGCAGGGAACAGCTGAGTCCACAGGAAGAATGCCCCTGCCCTGTCTGTGCTGAGAGCTATACACTTGCTCCCATACTGCAGTAGTGAGGCTCCGCTGGGCCAGGCCCCCGCCACTGAAGAGAGGACCCCTCCCCGCCACAGCACTGGGGGAAAACGCCCCTTATCCGAATCCCAAATTCATGTACCCAGAAAGGAGAGAGACTTCTTGAACAAGGGGAGAAATCACTCTGCTAAGGAGTTTGAATTTTAGGTGCCAAAGGAGACCTGTTAACCCAGAAGAAACAGAATCAAGCCAGAAGACACAAAGTTGCCTTTCATTGGCAACGTCAAGCCGGACTGGAGGCTCCCAGGCAAGTAAGTTGAGTTCCCAGAATAAAGGAAAAGCCTCTTCTACAGTACATCCCAGGGCAGTGTGTACACTTCAAACTCCTCCCACTTCAGAAGCTTGATTAACAAGAGTACCTGAACAAATGAAGTATTCTGGGTGATTGGATTTTTCTATTTAACCAAGATTATCAGGGAAAAAGTGACTACAGATCTTTTACAAGGCAAAAACAAAAACAAGAAAAACCCAAAAAGCAGTGTTAGATGCAACATTTTTGAACTCTTTATATTACTTCTTCTTCCTTGATATGAAGGTAATATGTGGAACCCTTATTCTCAGTAACCATTTATTTTCTACTTTCATTATCACAGCTTTTGATTGTCGTTCTGAAATTGATCCTCAGGAGCCTTAAAATCCACCATGCCATACCCATCTTTGTTTTTATTTCTTTAACCAGTGTCTGACAGCACATTTATTTGGGGGGCTTTCCTTACTTTTTTCCTTTAAAGATTAGATTGAAGGCTTAGTATTAAACAAACGAGGAAAGAAAAAACTTTCAAATAAGGAGAAGCTAAAAATATGTTTTAAAAGTAACTAATTTCGCTTTTTCTGAATCTATACTAATAATGAAGATATGTGTATGTAAACAGAATCAGGCAGATAGGGATCCAACCCCAGCACCTCACTCACCAGCAGTGTGACCTTGGGGAAGTCACATGAAGTCTTTGAACCTCACTTTCTCTCATTTGTAAAATGGGGATGATAACTAGCATCTCTCTTAAGCAGCTGCTATGAGGATTAAAGATGCATGTCAAGGGCTTAGCCCAGTGCCAGGCACCCTAGTGAGTCATGGACCAACATTTGTTGCTGCTATTATTATTTTTGTGACTCTTCTTTTTTGTGTCTTTCCAAATCCATGTTGGGACACTAGAAATTGAACCTGACCAGTTAAATAGGATTAGATGGGAAGAAGCATGGAGAGTACTGAACAATTAGCATTTCAGTACTATATTCTATAAAGGTAACTGGCAGAGATAAAAATTAGTAAAAGGTATTTATTCTATAAATTATCTGAAATATATTTTAAAACAAAATGTTTTGTCTTTATCTTCATGTTTTTTTCCTTACTGAAAAATACCTTTAGGGACTTCCCTGGCTGTTCAGTGGTTAAGACTCCGTGCTCTGGTCAGGAAACTAACATCCCATATGCTGCGCGACTCGGCCAAAAAAAACCCCAAAACCAACCAACAAACAAAAAAACCCACCTTATATATAGTAGTAAGTATAAACTAAGAGGTTTGTGAGACAAAAGCTACTTTGCAACATTTTTTTTTAATATTCATTTATTTATCTATTTGGCTGTGCGGGGTCTTATTTGCGGCACTCGGGATCTTTAGTTGCAGCATGCGGGCTCTTTTAGTTGTGGCATGTGGGATCTAGTTCCCTGACCAGGAATCGAACCTGGGCCCCCTGCATTGGGAGCGCACAGTCTTAACCACTGGACCACCAGGGAAGTCCCCATTTCTTATATATTGCAGTAAAATATGCATAAGATTTACCCTTTTTAGGTGTATGGTTCTGAGGCATTAAGCACATTCACAATTGTTGTGCAATCCATCACCATCATCCATTTCCAGAACTTTTTCATCACTCCAAACAGAAACTCTGTGCCCATTAAACAACTTCCCTTTTTCCCCTCCTCCCTGCCCTTAGTCATCTCTTTCATTTGTCTCCATGAATTTGCTTATTCTAGGTACCTCATATGAGTGGAAACTTATATTTATCCTTTTGGTTCTGTTTTTCTTTCACTTAGCATAATGTCCTCAAGGTTTGTCCATGTTTAGCATGTGTTGGAATTTCTCCTTTTTAAAGGCTGAATAATATTCCATTGTGTGTATAGACCACATTTTGTTTATCCATTCATCCTTTGATGGATATTTGGGTTATTTCCACCTTTTGGCTGTTATGAACATTGGTGTACAAATATTTGCTTGAGACTCTGCTTTCCATTATTCTGTGTATATACCTAGAATTGGAATTGCTGGATCATATAGTAAATTCTACATTACTTTCTGAGGAACTACCAAACTGTTTTCCACAGTGGCTGCACCAATTTATATTTATACCAGCAACGCACACGTTTTCTGATTTCTGACATCCTTACCAACACTTATTCTTTTCTGTTTTTTTGGGTTTTGTTTTGTTTTGTTTTTTGATAATAGCCATCCCGATGGACATGATGTGGTATCTTTCTGTGGCATTGATTTACATCTCCCTAATAATTAGGGAAATCTTCTCCTGTGCTTGTTCGTCATTTGTATATCTTCCTTTGAGAAATGTCTATTCAAGTCTTTGCTCATTTTAAAATGCAGTTTGAAATAACTCACATGTTGGGGGCAATATATAGGGTATCAAGTTGAAATGAGAAATAATTTTTGGCTCCGAGGATGACTTTTTGGTTTTTTTTTAATAACATTCTCAAAACAAAGAACACAGTATTCTCTAAGGTCAAATTCATAGTAGACATGAGAGTTGAACAAGTGATAGGAAAAGCCAGCTGACTTTCAGTGTTTTCTGGGTGAAAAGAGGGCCACTCAGAACCAAAGATCATCTGTGAAATAAGGAAGCAGAAAATCTTTATGGTTACCATAATGCCTAAGAAACATAGAAAAGCATATAATAGTACCTCAGTAGCCTGGGGGTGGGCGGGGTCAGGGTATAACCGAGAAGTATTTCAGGCGCCATGACTTTGAGGCAAAACTGCTGGGGAGAGGAGAGAGCTGGAGATGCGAGGTCGCCAGAAGACGGAGGTCACTGAGAGTGCGGGTCTGGCAGTTTTTCACCTGAACCGCAGAAGCCACTCAAGAGCCACTCAGCCGGCCTGGCCGGGGCCTATTAGTGCCAAGTAGAAAGCCAGCTTCGGACATTTTAGTAATTTTGTGAATTTTGTGAACTAGCGAGTGTTAATGCCTAGTCCCGCGCTGCCATCACTTCTAGGAGGTCTTCAGTAGGGTTTTAAAATCTGTTGGATGATAAAGCGATCATCCGGAGTCAGGGCCCCCGCAAAGCCGGTCCCGCAGGCTGACCTGGGCGCGCTTCAGCAAACGAGCAGTGCGCATTCCTTCCTGCTGTGAGCCGGCGTAGGAGTTTTTAAAATGTTAACAGACCGAGAGGCCTAGAGCAGCGCTCCTTGGGATGCAGAAAAGGGTTCAGAGATTCGGTGGTCCTTTCTCTGGCCCCCAGGCTCCAGCCTGTTTCCTCTGATTCACAGGGTGTGGTGCACTCCGGGTACGTGGGAGGCCAAACCCAGCGATTCGGTTCTGGGAATGGCAGTCCCTGCGGCCTGCAAAGGCCGGACCTCACACCCCTCCCCACGCCTTTCCTGCTCAACACCTCAATCCAGTTCGTAACATCTCAATATGGTTTTTAAGCAGATCGAGACTAAGGGCTCGGTTCAGCCCACACAGGGGCCCTCGGAGGACGCGCGGCCGATCTCAAGGACGTGAGATGAGAGTTTGGGGGCTTCTGGGGAGCAGGGAGAAGAACCCTCCCACCCCGCAGCCGCTGGCTCCCTTCTGCAGACCGAGTTCCAACGCCGCGGGTCGCGGGCATGGAAGTTAGTCTAGCTGCGGCCGGCGCTCCTCCTGGATTCCAGGTTTGGTGTCCAGACACTAACCTTGGGGCGTCGGAGCTGTGCTCAAGTCCAGGTCCCCGACTCTGGGGCCCCCCCGGCCGCAGATCGCCTCCGTCCCGCGAGGCCCGGAGCTCCCACCCAAGGCAAGGCTTTAAAAATAGCCCCGACGAGATCCAGGCAAGAGGAAGGAACATTTTTTTTTTTAATGTGTAAAAAATGTTTTGCTTCTGGTAGGGAACGCTACCGCTGCAAGTTCCAGCACATAGGGCTCCCTCCGCGCGCACCCACGGCCATCTCCGCCCCTCGGGCCAGGCGCGGGCACTGTCTCCCGGATCCGGATTTGGGGAGCGCAAGTGCCCCCTGTGGTCGGCCCGCGCCTGACCCCACGGGCCTGAGAAGACAGAAGCGGCCGGCGTAGGGGCCCGGGAGGAAGTTGGAGCCGCGGGGCCAGGAAGGGGGCAGGTCGGCGCCGCGGGCCTGGCGGGGGCCCCACTGAGCCAGGGCCACCCCGGGCCCGCGCGGACTCGCGTCCCCCCACGTGGCCGGCCGCCCGGGGCCCCACGTGGAAGGGGCGGAGGAGGAAGGAGGGCGAAGGGAGGGCCGGATTCGCGGCCGCTGCAGCTGGACCCCCAGCCCTGCCCGCGAGGCCCCAGCGCTTCGTTAGGGCCTCCCAGGCGGGGCCAGGCCGGGGAGTGCCGCCGCGCCCGGCCCACTCGCCCGCCCGCCGCGCCTGTGTGCACTTTCGCAGAGCCACTAATCCCCCGAGAGAGGCGATTTGTAGTGAAGAGTATCTGTAGGGGGCGAGGCCGGCCCATGTGGGGTTGTGTCATTGGTTTGCAAAGAGAGACCCCGCCTTTGCCCAAAAAAAAAAAAAAAAAAAAAAAAGCGAGGAGTGAGCGAGCGGCGACCCTCACCTCGCCTCCCGCCTCGCTCCTGCGCAGCCGGCGGCCACCGGGAGACGCGGCCGCGCCGCTTCTTTCCCTTTCCTTTTCTCTCCGTTTTCCTCCTCCTTCCCCGGAGGAGAAAACAAATAAAGAAGAGCAAATAGCCGGGAGGCGCCCGGCTTCCAGGACGCTCCCTCCCCCGATCCAAGTTGGAATTAGCATCCTCTTGGGGGTGAGAGCGGCGCGGGGCGTGTGCGGGCCAGGGACCCCCAGCGCAGCCCCCTCCCTGCGGCCGGGCGCGGGGCCGGGACCAGGCAGGAGACGATCGGGAGCCGGGTGGGCGGAGGAAGGGGGTGGGGTGGGTGGGGAAGTAGGAAGAGGCTCGGCGGCAGGGGGAGGAGGAGGAAGGGAAGGGGAGGGGTGGGTGGGGAGCGGAGATAAGGGGAGGGACGGGACGGGAGGGGAGGGGAGAGGGGAGGGGAGGGGAGAGGGGAGGGAGGGGAGAGAGGGGAGGGGAGGAGGGAGAGGGGAGGAGGGAGGGGAGGGAGGGTAGAGGAGGGAGGGGAGGGAGGGGAGGGGAGAGGAGGGAGGGGAGGGGAGGGGAGAGGAGGGAGGGGAGGGAGGGGAGAGGAGGGAGGGGAGGGAGAGGAGAGAGGGGAGGGGAGGGAGAGGAGAGAGGGGAGGGGAGGGAGGGGAGGGAGGGGAGGGGAGAGGAGGGGATGGGGAGAGATTAAGTTTTTGTGTGTGTGTGTCCTTGTGTGCGTGTGTCATTTTAAGGTGGCCCGGGAGCGGCCCAGAGGAACTGGCAGCGGCCGGAGGAGCGAGGGACGGAGCCGGGAGCCATGCCGCGCTGAGGGGGGGCCGCACAGCCGCCGCCACCGCCGCCACCGCCGCCGGGTGGGGTGGGAGGGGCGGGAGCCGCCGCCGCTGCTGCCGCCGCCTCCCGGGTGGGCGCCCTTCGCCGTGGACGCCGGCGGCCCGGGACGAGGTAAGGGGGGCCCCGGGGGAGGGCTGGGGCCGCCGCCGCCCCCGCCTTACCTGCGGCCGCGGGCCGGGGGCGCCGCGCCCGCGCCTCACTGCGCCACTGGGGGGGAGGAGGAGGAGGGCGAAGGACACCAAGCCGGCATCCGAGGACATCTTTGGTCTGCGTCCCCGGCCCGGTGTCCCCGCTCGGCGCTCGGGAGTGGGCGCCGGCCTGGGGTCCCTGCCTGCCGCCCCCCGCCGCCGATCGTGCCCGCTGGCCGCCGTTAGCGCCAGGATTTTTGTTGTTGTGATGAGAGTTGATGAATGCGAAGTAGGCGGTCACCTTCCTTCCCATCAGGATTGGCAAAAAAAAAAAAAAAAAAAAAAGAAACCCCGAGCACGGCGGCGTCCGGAGGGCAGCGGCGGCGGCGGCGTCTCGGCGACGGTTTCCTAGGCGCCCCCGGCTCCTGTTCCCGGAGGCCGGTGGGTGCGCGCGCGGGGGCCGCCCGCGACCCAGGCCGAGCGCGCGGCGCGCCGCGGGGACAATACGGCCGGATCCCCCGGAACCGGGAGTCCGAGCGCACAGGGCCTTGCGCCTGCGGGGCGGGGGAGGGGAGCGGGGGGTCCGCTGGGAAACCGGGGTGCGCGCGGCTCCGGGTCCCCAGGGGAGCGGCCCCTGCTGGCAGGGGATCCCGCGCGGCGCCCCGGGAGCGCAAGTGAAAGACGGGAAAGGAGGCGAAGTGGAACCCTTTTGTTTTGCCGGCCCCGCATTGTTGGCTCCTCCGGGCAGCCGGGCCACATCTGCCGCCGCCGCCACCACTGCCGTGGCGGGCTCGGCCCGCCAAAGTCGCAGCGGGGCGGGGGCCCGGGGCGAGCCGGGCGGCGGGCGCGGGCGGGGGCCGAGCTGGCTGGGCATTTCCTCTGCCCGGCCGCGCTCCCGCCGGCACCACTTCCTCCTCACACGCCGCCGCCGCCGCCGCCGCGAACCCGGCCCGCCCGCCTCCCCCACCCTGGCCGCACTTTTCGGGTGGGGCGAACCAAAAAGAAAAAGTTTCGCAGGAGGGGCTGGCGAGGGCGCGACCCGGGCGGCGGGGACTCGGCGCGGCGCAGAGGCAGCCGGGCGGCCGCGATCGCCTCTTCCTCCTTGTCCTCCGCGGCGCCGGACGGACCCGCGCGGCCGAGGGGAAGCGCCTTTCTTTCTCTACCTCGCGCTCTTCCCAACGACCCGGGGCAAGTTGGGCAGAGGCGCGCGGGCGCCGAGGCGCGCAGGGTCTTTCACCAGCCGGAGGACCGCGGCGTGGCCGGTCGCCCGCAGCCCACGCAGCGCCCAGGTGCCGGGAGGCCGCGGGCCGGGGAGCTCTGCGCGGTCACCGCCGGCCACGGCGAGACACACACGCGCACACACTCCCTTCGGTGGCTCGCTGGTCACGGACACTGAGTCTGCGTGTGCGCGCGAGTGTGTGTGGTGCGCCCAGCCCCCGAATACTTTTTCCGGAGGCGGCCCAAGCGACAGTTGGCTCCAAGGGCACCCAGGTTTAGTATTTTACAAGGGAAAGGAGGAATTTTTCGTAGAAATCCCCGCTTGGTCTGCGTCCTTGCGGTGGAGGCTGCTGGCAGTGGCCTGCGTCGTCATGCCGGGCTCACTTGCCCTATCCGGGGTAAACAGATCTTTCTGGATTTTTCCCCCTTTTTTCATTTTTAAAGACTGGAGATCGGGTTAAGTTCTTAGAGAGTCAGACGTGAGTGGCTTGAAGGGTAGACAAGAGAATTCTATTCTATAAATATGCATTGGGAATTTAAAATGCTAAGTGCCTTATTTGCAATTCTGTTGGATATTGTAGAGACTGGTATATTTTTATCTGACATGGATAATTTGGAGGGGACGTTTATTTTGGTTAGTTTACTAAGTGATTCTGCCTCCCGACATCGGCGAAATATATCAAACTCTGGTACTACTCTTTCAGAGAAGACACTCTTCTCTGCTAGCTAGGTGCTTGGGCTCAAAGGCAGTTTAAAATTTACCCCGTGTTCGGTACCTAAGACTGCTGTTCTGCCTCTAGGGTTCTCAAAGTAGAACTTTAGTTTTCATGTGCTTAGGAGAATTCCACTGTTTTGATTTTTTTAAAATAAATTTTCTACATTTTGAAGTAATGGGACTTTAAAGCATCTTGTTTTCATAATCATTTGATTTCAAAGCATACTTCTTAGAGCAATTATAAAGCAATATTCAAAATGCTAATTAAAGACTTTCAGAGCAGCTTTAATATAATATTGAAACAGGATTTCTTTTCTCTTTTTTAAGTAAGAGGGACTGTATCCCAGAGTTGAAACACTAAATATCCTTTTGTCTAGCATCAGATCTCTGGGCTGCTCTGACTCTCTGGTAAAAACCCCTGGTGCCCTTTCTACTGCCCCCCCAAAGAAAAGTTAATGAGATGGTAGATTTCAAGCAAAAAAGCAGGCCCTCCTTCTTGCAAAATATGTCCAGTTGCCATTGAAGTTGGATGCTAGCTGTGAATGCACTTGCCTTTAATGAAACCAGTTTAATCGTTCACACTTGATCAAGTATAACAGGAGCAAACAAAGGAAAGAAGCCAGCATATTTCTGTAGAGCATTGAGGGGTTTAGTGTTAAGTGTTGATGTTGGGTCGCCCCCTTCCCCTACTCTGTCCCCAGTACAAGGGAGTGAGGGTTGAAAGCAAAGGGAATTTATGACACTGATTGGTTTTCTGTGCCCGAGGAGTAGGGGACCCCTGTTTGTCCCTGTAGAAAGCAGTTATTAGAGGGAATTTACAAATCTTGGGTTGGGAGCTTGTTTTGGACCTGACATGGTGCTTTTTGGTTTAATTCTTTTTCCTGTTTGGGAAGATAAAGCTAAGGGGTATGTTTTCTCCCTCCTTTCTGATTGTACATTAATAAAGCTAGGTGGAGGGTGCTCTGTGTATCTCTGCAGATTTGAGCTCAGAGCCCTGTTATTTAGGATTTCACTTGGGATCTTTGAACATCCTGAACTGGGTGTTCTCCTGGGGAAGGGGCAGGGCGAATTGCCTTTTCTTAACTGTGATTTAAACAACAATGGCAGCGAAAAAATCTCTTTGTCCCTAAAATGTATTTCTTTGCCAGGCTCGAATTGCAACTTATGTCTGGCAGTTAGTCATTGACTGGGTGAAGAAATATTTGCAAAGTGTGTCACTTTAAAGTTAAAAAAGTAAAAAAGTTTGGCTACTTAAAAACAAACACTACTAGCATTGTAAAAATACACCAGTGACATACTTTGTGAGATATTTTGGCCTTTTAAGACTCGGGGCACACCTGTTCCTGTGGAGTCGAGTTTGCTTTCCCTGGCATTGTTAATCTGGTCGTGTACACAAGACGAAACAGGAAAACTTGCTATTCGTATAATTATTAACTAGCCATCAGTTACCCTTTCAGGGAATAATCAATAACTTTACTCTTGACTTGTAAAACTCCAGAAAGAAATCCTATTCATAAGCCCTGAAAGTGTTTTAATGAGAGACGAAGTGAAACAAACAGCCACAACAACAACGAACAAAACTGCAAAATCAACCTGCAACTTTTTCAGTGTTCTGAGTAGCTAGCGACAAGGTAAATGAAGGATGAGTGTGTAACATATGTACTGAGCAAGCACAGCGCTGGACTAGGAAAGGATGTTATTGCTGGGAACTGTTAAAATGCTAAAGCAAAGAGAGTTCAGGATAACTCGCACCGTTTGAAATCCTTGAGACTCAGAACCAAAAGGGCGGCCCCGCTGAGGTCTAGCACCAGAACGCCATTTGCCAACAATTCTCTTCCATCATGAATCATTTTTGAAGGCAAAGTTATCCCCTTTGCACTTAACACTTTCCCTAAATGGAAAAAATTTAAAGAGTTTACAGCAACAGCAGAATGGCCACCCCAGTTGTCATTTTTCACCACTGTCATTTTAATATAGAAGGGCTGTCATCGTAACATATGTGAGTACAAGCCTGGGTCCCTCTGTCACTGATCTTTCTATCAGTGAAAAGCAGCAGCCCAAGTGTCTCATGTCCCTGATACAGGCCACAAATATATATTCTTATAGTATGTGATTGGGAAAGGAAATTTATCTTTTCAGCAGGGCACGACTCCTGTAATATTTCCACCACCTGGCTGATAGTTCAATTACAGAGGGTGGAACACATTTCTGTAGTAATTGAAAAATGGGAGTGCAGTTTGCTGGACCCTTCAAATCGAAGTTCTTGTACTTAACACCATGTATTGAAATATCGGGGTGTCTTATTCCTCAAGAATGTTCCTGCATTTCACTACCTAAGGAATGCTTGCGTGGACTTCCACTCCTGCAGACTTCTAGTAGGCACATGAAAATGCTGGAATGGATCTGCTCTCGGAGGCTGTACTGCCTGGGCAGTATCAGTTTTCTCCCTTACAGCTGGTGAGCATGTCCTAATTTACACTCCCACGGTTAAAGTTACAGCATCCTGGGAAAGAAGGAAAAATGCAAATCTTCCCCCCCCAATCAATCTTTTGAAGTTAATCTTTATTCAAGTCTGTGTTTGATGGAATATGTATCAAAGACTTACGAAAGGGTATTTTTTTTCTTTTTTTTTTTTAAACACACCTATCTCTGGGTTTGGAAAATTACATTTAATAATTGCTAAAAACTTCAGAACCATTTTTAAGGGGTTCAGTGTTTCTTTTGATCATGATTTAATGGATAGTATCCAAAAGCCATCAATGTGACTCTAATGATCTTCACAAATTAATGTTTGGGCTTCATCTGTCGTTTGCTTTTAGCCATCATTATTAGTATTTCAAACCTAAATTATGGCTGCACTTGGGCCTTCAGGACCGCACCAGTGAAAAGAAGGGCTTTGCACATTGTGCAAAAAAAAAAAAATGGGATTCACAAATGAATACAGAATGTACAATAGGGAGCAAGCCAGGCCATTGTTTGTGTGGAATGTTGACTATGGGAGCCAAGGGGCAGTTTCGCCTTCATTCTCCTAACTGCTCGAGAACACAGAAACTTCAGGAACTGCAGACAGGATGGGAACCAGAGTCACAATCATCTGTCTTTGCCTGGCATGGAAATTGGGGCCACCGGCCTGCTCCCTTTCCAGACTTTTTCTTAGAAGGTGGTCTTTTCTGGACTTCTGGGGAACTCTGTCTGCTGCTTCTTCTCAGTGATCTGCTTTTTGGAGGAAAGATTCCAAAAGCAGATAGTAGGGTTCTTCTAAGAAAGTGTAAACGAAGCACTTCCCCCCCCCGCCCCGAAATGCGATTTTCAGAAATCACATTCAACACTTAGCAGAAACTGAGGCATCTGAAGTCATAGGAAGCAGTTGTGTTTATTTTTATTATTCTCCTCACATTAAAGTCGTTTTTAGTCTGTTTGTGGTGTTAGGGAAAGCGCGGCTAAAACGAGTGTTTGTTGGATTTTCGTATTTTGTTGCACAGGTGCTGCCATTTCTGAAAACGCTCCTCTGTATCGCATCTTCCTCCTCCATTCACAAAGCCTCCTGCTTCCACAGGGGAGCTGAGGTTCCAAAGTGTAGCCAAAACTCTGTTGCTAAAGTGGCAGGCGCTCGTGTTAACTTTCTTTTTTGCCTCTCCAGGAAGTGGGATCAGTGTAGCCCTGGCCCATTGTTGGGGGCTGATGCCCCTTCTGCCTGGAACTTTGGGGGCCGGTTGATGTTTCCATCTGTATCTAGCCTAGTTCCTCCTTGAGTGAATGTTTTAGAAATGATCTGCTTTAACTGTTTCTGTAACGAAATTTAACAGATGGTTGCCTGGGGTGGCTTAATAGTCACAAAAATTGTGATAAAATGGTTGGATTCTTTCTTATTCCTGGAGCAAATGATGCTTTTGCTTTTATGGAGAATTGTGACTTCTATCCTGGGTAATAACAGAGCCTGCATTCTCCCCAAGGTCGGATGGTGTTTAAGGGATGTTAATCCCGTATAGCTGTTGTTTCCTGAACTTGGTGGGCAGCCTCACCTTTGGCTGGTGTTCTCTGAGAGTCCAGAAATGTCCCGGGGCGGTGTGGGGAGGCAGTGCTTTTCAACAAAACGGTGTGGTTCTTAAAATTCATCCCGCTTGTGAGATGAAAACACAAAGAAAACCTTCCTTTACATTGTTGATTTTCTCCCTCTCAAAAGTGCTCAGAAACCTGCTTTTTGCATTAAAATAAATCTTTAATTATGACTTGAAAGACACTATTAACCGGCTGGAAGCTTGGTTGGAAGTAGTGGCAACGTTTCTGTGTCTCATCCCAGCCCAGGTTGTGGCAGAAACTTGGAAGGGCCTTTTTAAGGAATTTGTCACATGGATGATGTGTGGGTCTTTTTCTGCAGCTCTGGGGCTGGCCAAGGGGTTGTAAACTCACTGCTGCGCTCCAGCCATGCCTGAAATCTGGCTTCCAGCACAGGACAAACAAAAACTTCATTATGGAGTCATGGAATCCCAGGAAGTTTCTTTGGAAGGAACTGTAGACCAAGATCATAGAGGTCAGCTCCTCTGGCCTGATGGGATTTCCCCCCCCCCCCACCCCGCTCCAGGTATATGGCAATTTAAAAAGCCTAAAGCCTACCTGATGAGGCTAGCAAAGAATCACTTGTTAGGTGAAAATGACCTGAATCCAACCTGGAAGTGATAGTATTGTAGCTGACCAGGTGTGTGAGTATGTGTGGGGCTGGAGGAGCAGCAGGTGAAGTGAAGTTCCTTTGCTGTAGCGGGTGGAGGCCAGGAAACGGTTTGTGCACCCTTCCTGCTGAATGAACTCTGGCTGGGACTTTATTCTTTTGCTGATGGATGTCTTTAGTGCGGTGGGTCCAGAAGTGCAAATGAAGTTTCTGCTTGTTCAGGCCCAGGTGGGTCTGGGGAAGGGGTAGGGGTCGTGCCTGCACATCCTTTTGGATGGTGGGGAGCCCATAGGGTGTTGCAGCTTCCGGGCCTGCCCACCTGGACTGCAGCCGGAGCCCGCAGCGAGCCGGGAGGGCTCTCAGGGGCTCTGAATACCCTGTCCAAGAATGGTTGCGGGGACTGGAGTGGAGCGGCCTTGCCTGGTCACGTGGGCTTGCTTTGCTGGGAGGGACAGGGTGCTGGTGACACCACGGAGGCCTTGTTGTTGGAGCTGCCAGGCCAGATGGGCTGCCTGGGCTCCTAGCACTGGCTGAGTTTGACTGGCCGGTGGACCCAGGGTGGGAGGGCAGAGCTTTCCGAACAGCAGAGACCCCGATGGTGGCCCACACCTGGGGGCACCTGCCTGCTGAACTGAGGGGTGGGAATGCCGCGTTTTCTTCCCGGGGGTGTGACAAATATTCCAAGTTTCTTTCTGGCTCTTCTTCAGACGTTGAACTGTGGACTGCATTGCTGGCTGATTCCTCCAGCTGCCACTGCAGGCCTGGATGGAGCGGGAGGTTCAGTGTGGCTGCCACGGTTTCTACCCATATTCCTTAGTATCTCAGGAGGACACAGAGATGTACCTGAATCTTTTTTCTCAGTGCTTTCTGCTTATGGGCTAGAAGTCACTCCAGGAGGGCAATCAATAAAGAGTATATTTTGCTGTACAGTTATCAGTATGCACATGTAAGTGCCTATAAGTAAAGTCTCAGAGTGTTTTTGATCTTAAGAACATTTCACAGTCGTTAATCTTCACGATGCTCCTGCCGGCTAGGTAAATAGAGCAATTCCTATTTTATGCGAGGATGAAATATTGAATTGCCTCCCCCGAGTCATAAAGAGGCTGGTCTCCGCCTCCTGTTTCTGTAGCTCGAGTTTGGGGGCCTCGGGCGCCGGGAGCCCCAACGTTCCGCCCAGACTGACCGCAGGGCGACTTCCGGGCTCCTGCACGACCTTCTGCTGCGGGGAGGGCAAAGTTGGGCCTGGGTGAAGGCCAACCGCCCTACCTGGCTGCCCTCTACCTGAGGGGGCGTGGCCTGTGGCTGCACTACCCCGAATGCGCCCCGTCAGCCGGGGTGCTGGGCCTTGCTATAAGGACGGGTTTCCTGGCGTCTGGGGTTCCGGGATTCTAGGACCCCAGGCCCGAAGGTGAGGTCCCCCTGACCCCTGGGCCCCGCGGGCCTGGCGGCTCCGCTCCTCCCCTCCAGGCTGGCTCACCTGGAGGCTCCGCCCCCGAAGGCCGGCTACCTGGCGGCCCCGCCCGCCTTTTCCTTCCCCTGCCCCCCGGCTGGACCCCGCAGGCTCGCGTACTTATCCCCCCCCACCCCATCCCCCGCGCTGTACCGGACTCCGCCGGAAGCGCCCCTCCCCTCGCGCTTTGCCCTTTCACTTGTAAATAGGGAGCTGCTTCCCGCCGCTGGGAATTTGTCGAGAGGTGATAGAAATGGCCTTTACCCCCACCAGTGCCCACTTCCTCCTTCCTCCCGCAGCCCATTGTGCGGGGTCCCGTCCCTCGCCGCCGCCCACCCGCGGGCTCGCCCGCGCCACTCCCAGTCCCCCCGGCCGGGACGTGGAAGGAGCCCCGAGAGGACGCAGGACACCGAGGTGGGTCCCGAACCCGCGGCGAGGCTCGGAGCAGAACCAGGTACCTGGCTGGACCGTGCCCGAGCCACCCCAGCGATTGCAGGCTCCGGGGATCTTAAACCCGAGTCGTGTTGTCCCTGTCTCTACAACCCACTCCCCAGTGGACAGGGAGGTTCGATGGTGGCAGAGATGCGACAAGCGGTAAACGGCCCCATCGCTGTGACTTGGTCGGCTTGGCATCCCGTCCCAGGGGCGGTGTTGAGGCCGCGGTTTCTGCCGCAGCCTTCCAATCTGGCTCTTTCACTTGTACCAGTAGCGCGGTGGTAGTTCCGAGGGCTACCTCCTCCTCCCTCAGAATCTACCTCCTTCTCACGCCGCAGCCCTTCTCCAGGCGTGGAGCTTGATGAGCCATGTGACTAGATAGAGCTTGCAGGGGCAGTAAGTGTAGAGCCAGGATGAAACGGGGCTTTTCCACCCTGCACCCCACTTATCCTTGGTGGAGGAATTTCTGTGTGTTCGGCTCTTTCTGTCCTTGCAAACTTAAATTTGATACTCAAGAAGTCCATGCAGACCATTTAAGTAGTTCTTTTATTTTTGTGAAGGTAACACTGTAACTAGCCTTGATTGATCCTTTACTTAGAATCTTTGTCACTCTCACTGGACGCTTGGCCTGTGTTGCATTTGACCTTTACGACAAGGTGGGTGAGGTGTCAGGCACAGGGGACACTTGGGTGACTTGTCCATCGCCCTGCCTGCCCTCCAAGTGGCCGAGCTGGGATTTGAACAGGCTCTTGGAAGTGAGGACCGGGCAGGATTCCCTGGTGAAGGAGCCGCTCTTCCCGCCACCCTGAGAGCAGAGGGGAGGTGAGGGTTCAGGCTTGCCCTGAATCTGGCATGTTCTCCCCAGGATTCAGATGGCTTCTCAGAAACAATTATCTTTCTCCGTCCCAGGGTTGCTTTCTGGATCACATGGGACTGTGAGAAGTCTGGCTTGTTTTAATTTCCTTCTTTGATTAGTGGTCTTTTGTTGGGATCTCACAATCTAATGCTAAGGAAGGATTTCTAGATAGTTTCCTGGACCAGACCTGTTTTAAATTCACTACACTTTCTGAGTTAATGAACAGCATGGCTCCTGATCTGAAGCCTGAGGCAGGCTCAGGAGTTGGGGGGCCCCATTGGGTGCACAGGGAGAATTCTGCCTCTGGACCACAGACTCACTGTCCCGGCAAAGACCAGACACCGGAAGGACCTCAAGGGCTAGGCACAGTGCTATCGATTGGCCTCTTTGAGGTAGAAGTGGTAGTCACTGTTTCACCAATCAAGAAACAGCGTGGCCGGGGCGGGGGGTGGGGGTGGGGGTGATGGAGCGGGGGTGGGGGAGTTCAGCAACTAAGGGAGCCAGAAGTCAGTTCCACCTGGCTCTGGTTTCTCTGTAATTGATTGAGGCTTTTGGCTTTTGACTGGGACTTGAGTACATTTGGGGATGGCTTTGCTATGCTCGCCAAATCAGACCCCTCTGTCCTCCTGATCTCATTTCCTCCCTTGCCTCTATCTGGGTGTCTCTGGTGTGCACCTCCCCCCCCGCCCCGCCCAGCAAACACACATGTGTGTGTATGAGCACACACATACACACACATGCCCTGAGCTCATGTGGCTAGCTTTCACAGTGTTAGGTTTTTTTGTTTTGTTTTTGTTTTTTTCTGGTAAAATTGGGTTTAGGAGCCAGGTACTCGACAAGTCTGTGGTCTGGTTGAGTGATCTCAGTGGGAGTCTTCTCAAGTGAGCCCCCTCCGTCCTAGCGTGTGCCCCTCACTGGGGGGAGGGGCTGGAGGTGGATGGGGCGCTCTCCCTCCCTCCCTCTGGCTGCTTCTCACTTTCCAGCTGGGTTCATTATGCACATCTTACAGTGGGAGTTGGTTCCTGTGTTCAACATGGGGGAATTTGGGAAAAGAGACAGGGAAGATGGTGAGGATTTCACCTAATTGGAATAGTCTGTTTGCACCACTCCTGTAAAAACTGGCGAGAAACTTGATTCTGCTGGGTAAACCTCCTCTGGGTTGCGGCCCTGCATTTGTGTTGGCCTTGGAAAGGAATTTGAATTAATACTCCCGAACAAAAGGAACAGCTTTCTTTTCAAAGAGGCTATCAGAGAATTGAAAGGGAATGGCACAAAGTTGGGTGTGTCCTGAAATCTGGAGACCGGCCCTGCCTGGGTGATTAACTCACCTGAAAGGCACCCGGAGCAGGTGATGTGGGAGCTCTCCGACTGACCTTGGCTTCCTTTAGGGTAAGGTCCCCGCAAGGTGGAGATTTTCCTGAAAAACAGGCTTTCCTTTAATTACAAGATTATCCTCCTGCCTTACCATGCTTCTCTTCCTTTCGTGAACACGTGTGTGCTTGGGAAATAAATCCCTGAAGTTTTTACTGGTGCTCCAAGGCTCCAGTGGGCCTGGGTGGTGGTGGGGACACTGCAGACTCCCTGTCTCAGCCTTTGGGTTCTGCCCTGTTTCCTGGAGGTTGAGGGCAGTGTGGGGTGCGGGGTCGGGGGCTTTTGACCAGTTAGTCCGGTCCAGCTTGGGTCATGATTATATTCTGCCTATTTTAAGTACCCCCTGCAGTTTTCAAACGGGGTCTCCATTCTGCTTCACTTCCCATGGGAAAGGGTGGTGCATGGGAAGGGTGCAGGCATGCCAGGATTAGCCCTGGGCCAGCTCGTGCCTCTCAGGCCTCAGCGGTGCTCGGTGGGACCTGAGAAGGAGAAGCTGCTGCTTCCATGGGGCCCCTTCTGCCTGGAGGGTGGATGTGGCCGGGTCTGAAGGCATTTAAGCACAGGAATGTTCTCATGGCCCTTATAGTTTTGTTAGCCTTGGCCAGCCGAGAGCCAGGATTATGTGGGTGGTCCCAGAACCTTTTTTGGGTCTGCAGGTGTGTATCGCTGTCCTCTTCCAGGTTTAGGGATCCCTGGCTCTGCAGAAACGCCCCTGGGCTTGGCATCCCGAGTTCCTCCAGAAGGACACGAGGGAAATCTGATAGGTTTCCCCCACGTGCCCTGTAGGTGCCATGGTGAGTACACCAGGTTTCCTGAGACCCTATTTGTCTCGGCCTTGGCCTTGTGCAGAGTTCTGTTTATTCTCCCTGTTCCTCCAAGGTGTCTGCTTTTCTCTCAGGGCTGAGGATTTTTTTTTTTTTTCCCCCACACACAAACATCCTTTCTTCTCATTTCTCAACTAAGCCTGGGATTAAGAATGTGGCTTCATCTGACAAAAGCCAGGAGATTTCAGAATTAACGTTGGAATTCTATCTGTAGTGATGCCTTCCTGAGTATTTAAGGAGGGCTTTGAACAATGCGTAATTTTCTTCTTCCCTAAACTGGCCAGATGCGCTCCAAGTAGTGGGCAAAGAAAGCAGCTCAGAGTAGTTTGAGTGTTCTTTGCGGTAATTGTGAGCTTGCCTTACTTGAGTCTCCTGTGTCCCAGGGGCAGGAAGGGAGAGGGGCTGCGACTAACAGTTGTTTGGGTTGTGCTCTTGATGTGTGTCTCAGACGACCCAAGAGCTTAGATGCCCCTCAGAGCTCGGCAGAACCGCTAGAAATGCACATTGCAAGTATAACTCTGGTTCTTAAAAAGGTTTCTCTGCAAGGGAGATTAACGGGTTTTTTCCTAATTTATTTCATCTTCTGTAGCTGCAGTGGGCAAGCTGGGGTCTTGGAGGGAGAGCGACTGGTGGGAGTTGGGTCTGGGTGCCTTGTCGTTAGTGGGGGAGGAGGGCAGGGTCAGCGCAGGGACCACTTTTTGGCCGTGCTTGTATCTGGGAGTTTTGCAACCTGGTGATTACTTGGCATGTCAGGCTCCAGCTTAGATCCAAAAGCTTTTCTCTGGGCCGCCCTGGAGCACTGGGCTGACCTCAGTGTTACCTGGGGACTCACTCTGACGGTGAGGGAGAGGTCCCACCAAGGCAGTGAATGTCTGCCTCCTTTGCCAGGGCTGAGGCTGGGCCCAAGGAGGGACGGCCCTACCCCCAACAAAGCACGTCCCCACCAGCAGAGGAGGAGGCATCAGATGGGACAGACTGTTCTAGAAAATGTGGGAAAAAGGAGGGGTGGAACGAGACACATGATTGCATTCGGGATTTCACGAGCCCTCGGGCTTCCATTTCTGAATCGGAAGCAAGGGTAAGAATAGGGGCGGGCTACAAGGATTTGACGATGTAATATTTATAAAGAGTTTAGAACAGGCCTGACACATTGTACGTGTTTGTTAAATTTATAAAAATACAAAGTAAATAAACAAGTAAATCAGTTGCTCCTGCTGGGAGGTGCTGTGTGCCAGGTGGAGCAGATTTCCTTGTGCTCCCTGGGCCTTGACTGCCTTGGTTGTGCAGGGTGGGAAATGGGACTTGCTGGTCACAGAGATGGTGAGTGGGCCCTGTCCTAGGGGAATGCGTCCACCAGGGAAGGGGGGTTTTGTCCTTCGCACTTAAACGATGGATGAGTCTGATGGAGTCGGGAAGTGCCAGGTGAAGGGGGCGGGGCCCAGGGAGAAGGGTTTGTGGTGGGAGATCCAGATCCTGATGCTCTTAAAAACGACCTGAGTCTGCCTCACAGGACCGGGAAGGCACCGGCAAGGGACCGGGAAGGGCGGGTGGAGGCCGGCTCGGTTAGGGAGCATCCCGCCTTCTCCTCCATTCCTGGGGCCAAAGTGATGAACTGAAAACCGTTCAGGAGGTTGTTTTTAGACTGTGGAATGTGACTCGGCATTAGGTCACTCTGAGAAATGCCCAGTAAAATATTTACTTTCTATTTAAGATCTGCTTTCCCTTCCCAGAGAAGGAAGAAAAAGCGAGGGGTTGGGTGCTGCCCCCCTTTGCCTGAGGACAGCCAGCACCCTTAACCCGTGGGGGCCTCTGGAGTTCTGTGGCAGTGAACTTGCCTCCCAGAGAACGGTGTGTTGGGTTTGTCTTCCTGGCACGTGGTGGGCACTTGGTCAGCTGCAGCTTTGGTGACTGGCCCGGGTCCAGCTGGGCGGCCAATGTGCTATGGGTGTTTGTATGCCCCGATCTGGGCCTGGGAAATCTCCCCCCCACCCCCACCCCCCGCCCCAGGGCATTCACTCACTCCCAGGGATGGCTTGGGCAACCACATAGGTGTGGGCGTGACCACTCCCACCCCGCCCCCGCCCCCGGCAATGTCACGGCTCCCTGCTGCCTGTGGGCTCCAGATGTGAGTTGTAGGGTCAGGTGAGCATGAAGTGGTGAGGTGGGGCTGGGGGCCTTGTTGGGGAAGGTGTCCTTCCGAAGTCTGTGGAAGAGACCCGATTGTCACCTTCCGGGCGGCTGGTCATTTCATGGACCAGCAGTTTCTTTGGGTTTAATTCATACCATTAAAAAATCTCACTTGGAAAGCGAGATGATCCTTGAAAATGCCCTTGGGAGGCAGCCAGTGGTGGAATGCAAGGGCATTTCGGAGGTCAGGGGCCAGCACGTCCTATTTGCACATGTGCACATGTGCACAGTAGAGAAGAGGCTGATGCAGGTGGGAATGTTCGCGTTAGCTGTTGGTTACTGTTCCCGGCAGCAACAGTGGCTCCGGTGGTGCTGATGTAACAGAGAATAAGTGCCCTCCTGCCCCTGCCCTGCGCGAGCCGTGCACGCTGTGTCTTGCTACATCCCTTGAGAACAGACCATTGGAATTAGGGTCTCTCCGGGAGCAGGGAGAGAGGTCCTTTGTGCCCTGTTGTGTCAGAAGGAAGCAGGTGAGCCCTGCACCCTTCAGCTCACCCCTGAGTTGGGCGCACGTACTTAGTGCATCTAGTGGCAAGAAGCTGGCTGTGGGCTTGGTGGTTTTCACACGAGTGACTCACACAGTCCCCAGGGAGGGCCGGCTGGCTGCCCAGGTGCTTTGACAGGGTGGCCTGTGGAGCAGGTGGAGCCCCAGGGCACCCCTGGCCACGAGTCAGTCTCCTGGGCTCCACCCAGAGTTCCATTGCAGAAGCTCCAGGTGGGGCCAGAACACCTGTATTTTTTGCAAGCTCCTCCGGGTGGTTCTCAGCGCAGCCAGCCCAGAGCCTGCCAACAGCGCGCAGACTGTCTTTCTCTAAAAACAAACCACTCCCCGCCACACACCCACACACTTGAGTCTCGTTATCGAGCATTTGGCACGATCAGTGATTGAAAGATTTTATACTTGAATCCTCTCCCCCCATGTGAATGAATAGATTTGAAAGTGGAAATCTCGAGTTCTGCCTGACCCGGTCTCAGTTTTTGGTTTAAGGCGGGGGTTCTTTCCCCTCATCCAGCACCCGACATTCCTAGGGACTTGAGGGAAGTTTCGTGTGTGCCCATTAAAACTGGAGCTGGTTCTGTATTCGGATGCACTTGACATTTAACTTTTTCTCCTGACCCCAGTCAGCAGTGCTCATTGAGAGGAGGCTGGGCTGTGTCACAGCGCAGTGGCAAAGAGAGAGATTGTTTTTACAGGTCAGACTTTAGTAAACTATGAGCCGCACGCAGTGAAGCACACTTTGAAAATCTGTATATCAAAGTCGAAGACGGGTGCAGTGGAGTTGATTGACTTTCTCCTTGAGTGCAGAGATCAGCACGAGGCGCGTCCACCTCTCTGTGTAGGTGAATGGAATGTACCCCCGGGAGCTCACTTGTGCGTTATTTCATCCGTGTTGCCAAACAGATTTGGGGACGACACCTTCTGTTTTAGAAACGCAGGCAGACACATTCGCTGGCAAATCCTTTTTATCTTGACTGGTGAATTTATTAATTAGTAGGTTTCAGTGAGGCTGGTAGCTTCTGTTGCCATTTAGAGGGCAGCTTACCTTTATTCTGTTTGTAGAAGCACCTTGTCATACACGTGCTTATTTTTTTAGTGACAACCTCTACGGGAGAGAGTGAGGCAGTGTGGATACTTCCCAGTGGTTGGAATCGGCAGTCGGGTCTCAAGCCACATGGACGGGTTGACAGTTAATAAATGATGGCGCAGGGTCTGAACAGGTTCTTTTTCACCGACACCAAAAGCTGCTTAAAGAACGGCTGTGTATTCAGATGACCCAATTCTAGGGATGGGGGTGTGCGTACACATTTAAAAGCGGGGAGGCATGCAGGGTGATGCATCCTTTTTTAAAAAATTTTTGGCTGCATTGGGTCTTCGTTGCTGCACGCGGGCTTTCTCTAGTTGCGGCGAGCCGGGGCTACTCTTCATCGCAGTGCGCGGGCTTCTCATTGCGGTGGCTTCTCTTGTTGCGGAGCACGGGCTCTAGGCACGCAGGCTTCTGTAGTTGTGGCTCGCGGGCTCTGGAGTGCAGGCTCAGTAGCTGTGGCGCTCGGGCTTAGCTGCTCCACGGCATGTGGGTTCTTCCCGGACCAGGACTCAAACCCATGTCCCCTGCATTGGCAGGCGGATTCCCAACCATGGAGCCACCAGGGAAGCCCTAATACATCCATTTTAAGAGTTAGCTTTGGCACATTTCCTGTACTGGTTGAAGGGTGAACTTGAAAGGCCACGCACGGTGTCCTCAGATGAGGATTTAAGGGGTCTCCATCTGCCCCTTGATGTGAGGTTGGCAATTGTGGTCTTGGGCAGAAAGGATTTGCCCTTGCTGGTTTGGGTAACTGCTTTCTGGGGGCAGTTTGGGGGTGCTTTTTGAGTTGCATGCCAAGCCATTTATTGTGAGAGAAATTATAGCCATTACTTAACCTTTACCTGGCAGAGTGGCACAGAGCTAAGTGTTTGGGGCCACATGTTAAAAGGTTTCCAACTGTGCTTGAATGAGAAGTGGGAACCTTTGGGGCCCTAGCGGTTTCTTTTGGGGCTGCTTTTGGACTTGGGTTAGTGAAGAAATGACTTTATGATTTATGGTGTTTATGAAGACTAGCATACCTATCTATTTTCATGTAGACATCTTAATAGAGTTTAAATACAAAATGAAGCAGAATGCATGAACAGAGATATTCCCATAAGCAATGTTGTAGTGTTAGGCAGTGTAATTATGTTTTGTACACTTCCCAATTAAGCAGTTATGCACTACTGGAAAAACCACCTTTAAGAGATTGAGGAAAGCTTTATAACTTAGTAGATCAAATAAAAATAGATATATAATATTTTATGCATAAGGTTTTAAATTTTTACAGTGTATGCTAAGGTAGCTCAATTGGGATTGATTTGTGGAAATGTATGCGGTGACATTGAGATGCATTTGCTTCTTCTGAAAATTGCCTGTTGAACAAAGATCTGCTTCTTCAGCAGATAGAGCTCCTACTGTGTGCCCGATGCCAGGACTGCAAGCAAGAGCGAGGAGGATTTATCCTGAAGTTCAGAGAGCTGGGATGGGGGTAGGGGGCTTCCCAGTGCCGGGGTGGAGGGTGGGTTGTCTCCAGGCTGAGGGGTCCGGGAAGGACTGACGGGTGTTCTCGGTGCTCTCCCTGGTCTGAAGAAGTACTGTGTAGCACCTAAGAGCAGAACCCCCAGAAGTCCACTTCCGGTCCCAGAGCTAATCAGCTGAAGACCTGGGGAAGGTCCCCACCTCCTTGTGTCCTGGGTCCTCACAGCGGGGTGGTGGGCGTTCTTTTTTTTTTTTTTTTTTTTTTAATAATGAGAAGCGTGTTGTGTTTTTTTTTTTAAATTTTTTGTAGATGTTGGGGGTAGGAGTTTATTTATTTATTTATTTATTTATTTATTTTTGCTGTGTTGGGTCTTCCTTTCTGTGCGAGAGCTTTCTCTAGTTGTGGCAAGTGGGGGCCACTCTTCATCGCTGTGCGTGGGCCTCTCACTTTCGTGGCCTCTCTTGTTGCGGAGCGCAGGCTCAGTTGTTGTGGCTCACGGGCCTAGTTGCTCCGCGGCATGTGGGATCTTCCCAGACCAGGACTCAAACCCGTGTCCCCTGCACTAGCAGGCAGATTCTCAACCATTGCGCCACCAGGGAAGCCCGGTGGGCATTCTTTGTATCCACCTCTGGTGTGTGTGAGGGGCCAGTGTGTTAATGCATGACATACCCTCAACACGCACCGCTAGTGAGTTCTCTCCCGTGTGGGCACTATTGTTATTCTCTCTTTACAGGAGTAAAGAGTGGGAGGGGCTGGGACCGGAGAGGCTGAGAGAGGGCCAGAGGGTCACAGGGCGCCCTGAGTTGAGATTTACTGCCGCCAGACGTGGCATTTTAGAGCAGTGGTCGTGGTGCCTGGGAGACCCAACCAGCGGTGGACTCACCGGGTAGGTGACGGAGACAGCGAGGGTGCCGGCTGCTGGAGGAGTGGCTGGGACTCTAACAGGGCCGGGTGCCCGACAGCCTGTGGGGCAGAGAGGAGGCCGGGGCCTGCTCTCGTACATGGGGGTACATGGCTGGGTCAGTTTCAACCCAGCCTGTCTTACTCCAGAGTATGAGTTTCCATCTCACTGTGGAGCCCCTGGGCGTGATCCCTCTGTGTCCCTCCATGGAGAAGGCCAGGTGCAAGGTGGGGCCGAAGGCTGTTGTGTCGCTTTACCCTCTGGCCTCACATAGGTCATCTGTAGGGGCGTGCGTGGTGGCAGTCTCGCTAATGGAAGGGACCAGCCGGGGGAGCTCGGGGTTTCATCCCAGCTGTGCCCTTGGCTTTGCCGCGTGACCTTGGGTGAACTCCAGTGCTGCCTCTGGTTCCCCTTCAGCGCCAGGCCCTGGGTTTTCTGGATCGAGACACAGACCCCTGGGGTCTCAGCACCACCGCACGAGGACAAGGCTGTGTGTGGCCCCTGGGGGGGGGCGCTCAGGGACTCGCCCCTTGCCTGCTGCAGGCCGCAGGATGCCCATGGCAGCGAGGGCAGACGCAACGCCACCGGCTGGTGGGAGCCTGTCCAGTCCCCGCTTGCTGACCAGGAAGTTGGAGTGTGATGATGCTAACGTGATCGGTGGAACCCCAATAAGAGCAGTTAAGGCCTGGTACTGAGCAGAATCTCAGTTCTCATTTCCTGGCCGCTAAACCGCTAGAGGTCCCGAAATGACCTTCCTGACAAAGAACTGAAGTGCCGCTGAATTTCAGGGCGTCTGTGCCAGCGTGTGTTTAACAGGATCCTTCCTGCCGATGTGCAGACTCTTCTGGGTGGTTTCCTGGGGAAAGCTGGAGGGGTGGGGCAGGTGGCAGCAGGTGACAGCCGCCCTGTTTTTGGAAAGACTGCTCTGGCTGCAGTGGGATTGCAGTTTACTGCACAGGGCACGTCATTTGTTTTTCTTATTTGTTTTGGGCTTTTGAGGGGGATCAACTTTTTAAGAATGTTGTATAGATATAATTTATGTACAGTAAAATTCACCCTTTCAGCATGCAATTCTGCACGTTTTGACCAACGCTGTGTAAAAACCACGTGGTTGCAGAACAACTCCGTCACCAAGGAAGGTTCCCGGAGCCCTTTGTGATTATCCCTCCACCCTGCCCACCACTGATGCAGTTTGTCCCCTTCTGATAGTAGAAAGGCCAGCCCGGGGAAGTGTGGAGAAAGTACGTAGATGTTCGTGTGAGGTGCCAGGATTTTCTAGGACGTCTGTCATGTGCAAGGGTTTCGCCTGGCCCAGGAGGACACTCCAGGCCACAGCAGACGGACTTGCCCGAGTGGCACCACCCATGTCATCCCAGGGATGCCCGAGACTTAAGGAAGTTGGCCCAGGCTGGGCAGGTTGGCTCAAAGGCCAGTCACTGTGGCTGGAATCTTATCTGCCCCGTGAATCCACGGGCCCCCAAAGGGGCCCCCCTCCCCCCAGGAGTGGGCAGTTCCACGCCCACACCTTGAGCCTTGGTGCATCTCAGGCCATTGTCCCTGGGCTTTCCGGGGACACACACACCGTAGCTGCTTGCCCTCCTCCACCGTGTTCCTGCAGCCCCTCGTGGTAGGTGCCTGCCTGGGGGCAGGTACCTCCTCTGTCCACCACGGCCACTGGCTCCAGGTCCAGGGGGACTGGAAGTGACCGCCGGGCCACTGGCTCCTTCCTCTTTCCTCCGTGGGGAAGTGGCTTAGGAGAGGGCCAGGCAGTGTGTTTGCTTTCAGCGATCCTGTGCGCCCCACTGATCCGGGTCCCTGTGCCTCCTGGGGCGGCGCAGGGCAGCCCTCAGGTCCCCGCTGGGCTTCCTGCAGGTAGAGGCCGGCCACCGTTCTGTGGTCAAGGGGGGTGGTTTGCCGAAAGCCGGAGGGACCAGTGTGCTTTCCTGTGGGAAGGTCAGTGAGTGCCAAGGCCAGCAGTGGGTCACCTGGGTCAGCGTCCCACCCTAGAGCCGGAGTCCTGGCCTCCACTCCTAGGCTTGCCGGCTCCTACGTGTCACGTAGGATCCTGGTTTCCCGCGGAGCAGGGGCTGCGTGATGAGGGGCTGCCGCTCGCCGCCCAGAGCTCGTGCGTGTGAGTGGTCCCTGTTGCACTTTGGGAAGGAAGTCACCATCGACTCACTCTCTTCCTGGTTTTAAAATATTCTCTTTATTTTCGTTCAGTTGTGGGGAATTTTAGGAAAGGAATCTTGGGATTTTTGAAATTGTTAACTCGGGATCACCGCGTTTATTAATGTTCTGGTTGTTGCTGGACGTGTCTCTTCAGTGCTCAGTATTGCCCCCCTCCCCCCGTTGCCCCGGCACTCGGGGCACGGAGGGCGCCCACCATGCTGAGTGGCTCCTGGTGCATTCTGCCTGCGTTCACTGTGAGGAAACCCTTTGAGGCCTGCGAGAACGCAGACTAACCCTGACCTTGATTCCTGGCCTGAAATTCCTGTCTAAGCATCCTTTGGCCTCTTTGGGGTGGTCGTCTGTGAACTGCCATGCATGCCGGGAGTGCGGTGGAGACGTGGCCACATGCTTAGAAGACTTGGGGGGCTTCTAGATGCAAAGAGATTGGAGCCCAGGGTTAGTCGCACCCAGTGTTGGCACCCCAGTGGGACAAGGGCTGTTTGAACCAGCGTTTTGAGCTGTTTGTATCTTCCGCTCCCTGGCAGTTCTTACTTGGCGGGGTGGGGAACACCACCAGCCAGTGGGAAGACCCGAGTCCTCCTGGCCTGGAGGGGCTGCAGGACCCAGCTGCCGTGCAGTTCTGGGTCCCAGACCTGCTCTGACTACGCTGAGACTGCGTTTCCCTCCCAGTCCTTGCCCAGGGAAGAAAAATGGCCCGAACACTGGAACTTACTACAGAAAAAGTTGAACGCCGGATTTTATTTAAACATCAGAGAGGGGAGTGGTTTATGTCCTGAAGGGCCCTGCAAGCATCTCCAGTAGTGCCGTCCGCAGCAGTAAAGCCCCCGTGGACCTTTTCACCCAGTCTGAGCCCCGTGGAGCCGCAGCTGTGAGCACAGTAGGGCCGTGCTTCTAGGCAGCCCCAGGGCCTGCAGGCGTCCTGCCCTCGGGATGCCTCCCAGCGCCCTCCTGGGGCTCCACTCCCGTCTCCGCAGGGTAACTCCACAGGTTGACACAGGTAACAGGTGGGAAGCCGCTTCCCTTGGGTGCATCCTGAAGTTGCAGCGGACTTGGAGGGAAGGGGGTGGGCAAGCCACTGCTGTGCCCGTGGGGTGAGCAGCTTGCTGATGTGTGCCCGGGCCCAGCTGGCCTTGCTGGGCAAACATGCTTGAAAGGCCTTTGCCTTCATTCGGGAATATTAGAAATACATTAATTTGCTGGGTATATAATAATAATATAGCTACTTTTCCTTGAGTACCAGGAATGTACCAGGAGGGGAGAAGATAAAAACAAATGAATTTGCTGCATCCATAATAGAAACAGCTAAGGTGCCTCTCGGGCTGGAGATTGATCTTCAGCACACGGGGCTCTGGGCAGCTCAGTC